>NC_140969.1:88584857-88909857 GCF_056783735.1 Eptatretus burgeri
GCAGCTCATTCCACTGACATGATTTGTGACAGTCAAGTTACAGGTCGTTTACAACCAGTTGGCACGTGAAAACCAAAGCAAGATCCATCCATTGGGACCATACTCTGGAAAGAGCATCATTGCTGCCAAAGCAGTCTCCTGGGCTATTGGGCACAATCCTGGACAGGTCACCACTCTGACAAAGGATACTCAAATTGCTCAATCATCCCAGCAAGCTAGTACTCATTTTGCCAACCTCACAATGATGACAAGCTGAGTCAATCCCACGTGGTATTAATTCAACAGCCAAGCAGAATTTGAACTCAGGACCCGAGGATCTCAAACCTGCCACATTTTTTTTTTTTTTTTTTTTTTTTGTATACCTTGGTCGAGGCTCGTATGAGAGCTAACACACAACTCACAGCAAGGAGGCATGAGACAAGAGGGGCGGGAGTGGAAGGGACAAAACAGTGGGGAACAGACACATAAGGTGAACTGTGGAAGGGAGAGGGATGGGGATGGGACGGGGAACATGGCGAAGAGAAGATGGACATTACAGGGACTTTCAGGAAGGAAAGCAGGAGAATTGTAGGAAGTGGGCTTGGGTGGATTATCGGGGGTAGAAAAGATCGAGGATTTGGATGGGGGAAGATAAGAGGTGGTGGTGAACAGCTGTTTTGAAAGCCTGGAGGGAAGAATGGGAAAGAATAGAGTGAGGAAGTTTATTCCAAAGGCGGGAAAAAAGAGGAATGAAAGAGTGAAGATGAGCAGTGATTCGTGATTTTGGTAGTTTTACCAGAAGGGGGTTGTTGGCGGACCTTGAGCGCCCTGTGGAAATGTGGTTGGGACAAATCGCAGAGAGAGCAGGGGGGCAAGGCTGGAGAGGAGTCGGTAGAAGACAGAAAGACCACCGACCAACCTGCGGTGATTGAGTGAGAGGCCCAAAGACTCAGCTTCATTGCGGGAGATGCCAATGATCTTAAAAGCCCTGGTTTCGACAGCGTGAAGCCGAGAAAGGTGGGAGGCAGGAGCACCAGCCCAGAGGGGAGAGCAGTACTCCATCAGGCTACGGACAAAAGCTTTGTAAGTAGTCAGGAGCTCAAGAGGGCCGAGGAAGGACTTTGCACGACGGAGGATTCCCAGTCGGCGACTGGCTTTTGAGGCGAGGTTGGAAATGTGACTTTCCCAGGAAAGGTCATGGCAGATAGTGAGACCCAGAAGCTTGAAAGAAAAGACTTCTTCCAGAGGATTGTTGAGAAAGTGGATGGGGGGGTTTTGTAAACGGTCCTTTCGAAGAGACATAGTGAGAGTGTGAGATTTGTGTGGATTGAAAGACATGTTCCACGTGTTGGACCAGTTTGTGATTTTATCCAGATCTGCAGTGAGCGAAGAAGCTGCTGCTTGCCGGTCTGAGGGATGACAGATAGTACGGCAGAGGGTGGAGTCATCGGCAAAGAGAAATAGAGGATTTTCCAGAGAGTCCGAGAGATCATTGATGAAAACCAGAAAAAGAACAGGGCCCAGAACGCTACCTTGAGGAACTCCAGCCTGCACAGGAAGAGGGGATGAAAGAACTCCATTTAGGGCCACACGTTGACTGCGACAGGAGAGGAAGTCTGCGAGCCATGAGTGGAGATGGCCTTGAATACCATGGGAAGAGAGTTTGATGAGTAGTGCAGGGTGCCAGACTGTGTCAAAAGCACGTGATATGTCCAGGGATACGGCTCGGATTTCCTGTCTGGCATTGAGGACCTCCATCCATTGATGGGAGAGCAGTAGCAGCATATCCAGGGTAGAGTGACCTGGTCTGAAACCAAATTGATGATTGGAAATCAAGCCATTGGAGAAGAGGAAGGATTTCATGTCTGAAGCGATGATGGATTCCATAACCTTGCTGATGATTGGGAGAAGGCTGATTGGTCTGTAGTTACAGGGATCTGTTTTTGCACCTTTTTTATGCAGGGCAGTGATGTTAGCAGATTTCCAAGCAGATGGCAGATGACCTTGGGAAAATGAGACGGTGAATAGAACAGAGAGAGGGTGAGCAAGAGCAGAAGAGCAGGCTTTGAGGACACGTGGGCTGATGCCGTCTGGACCGGTTGCAGAATCTGACTCGAGGTTTGAAAGCAAGCTCTCCACCTTGTCAGGAGAAAAGGATACAGAGTCCAGGGACAGTTGGGTGCGACTGGGTAAAGTGGGTAGAGATAGTGATGGGTTTGGGACACAAGATTTAGCTGCAAACACCGAGTTTAGACATTCAGCTTTATCACGTGTGGAATCAGCAGTGCGGCCATTTGAGGTAAGGGAGGGGATGGAGGGGGAACATACACCAGAAACAGATTTGATTAAACGCCACCAGGATTTTGAGGAGGGAGAGAGGTTTGAGAGTTCAGACTTGAGATGAGAAAGATGTTGTTTTCTGGCTCTCCTGAGGGTAGATACACACTTGTTCCGAGCTTTGTGGAAAGAACTGAGATTGCCCTCAGTTGGGTTTGCTTTCCATGAGGCAAAGGCAAGTTGTTTCAGGACAACTGCCTCGCCACAAGCTTCAGTAAACCAAGGGCGGGAGGAAGGGTAAGACAACTGAACACGAGAGGGGATAAATCTGTGCATGAGGGAGAGCAAGTTTCTTTGAAAGAATTCCCAGGATGAGTTGATGTTTGAGAAAGTAGTGATAGGAGACCAGTCTGTAAGTTTGATGGCTGCTCGGAGACCCTGCCAGTCGGCTTGAGTGAAATGCCAGACTCGACGGCGGTGAGGTGGTTCTCTGATAACAGCCAGAGAGATGTCCACTTTAACAAGGACGTGGACAGAAGAACCAATTGGAGCGAAGGAAGAGCAGCAGATATTGTCAGGGAAATTTGTCAAAATCAGATCCAGAAGAGATGGAGTACCATTGGTTGAGATCCGCGTCGGGAAGTTGACCGATTGAGTCAGTCCCAATGAGTCACAGAAAGCTTTTGCTGATGTCCCATGGCAGGTGAGAGAGGTACCCACACCTAGCCAACTGGCGTGATGACAATTGAAGTCGCCACATAAGAGGAAGAGAGAGTTTGGATGAGAAGATAGAAGATGGTCCATGTTTTCGGAGAGTGAGGTGTAGATGGAGTCATCACTGTTCGGTGGACGGTACAGTACACATATAAACATGAGGTGGGAGTGGAGGGGAAGCCGAAGCCAGAGGTATTCCTGGGGGTGTGGGGGAGTGAGAGCAGTGCAGGGAGAGTGAGGAATAGAGTCTTTGATGAAGAGAGCAACACCTCCACCAGGACGAGGCTCAGGTCTGTCATACCGTAAGAAGGAGTAACCAGGGAGAGATACTTGGGAGTCAGACACGTCTTGGGAGAGGAAAGTTTCTGTTAGGCAGATAATGTCTGGTTTGTCAGTGGCAACCTGTAGGGAAAGATCTGAAAGGTTTGAGCGAAGGCCCCGGATATTTGAGGTCCACACTTTTAATGAAGAGGTAGGGGAGGAGGCTTTGGGTGCAGGAGGTGGAGGGGGCGTGGGAGGGTAGGACGAGGGACGAGGGGGGAGGTAAGGAGGGCTGCTGAAGGAGTGTGGGGTATTGCAGAATAGCGAGGGGAGGGGGCCGAATGAGGAGGAGAAAAGGCTCTGTGGTGCTGGGAGAGAGGGGGGACAAGAGACAAGGAAGATGGCAGTTGAGGATTTGAGGAGGTGGAGTGAAGAGATGGAGGTGAGAGGGCAGTGGAGGGAGGCAGGTTGTTGGATGAGAGGGGGGCAACTTAGAGAAGGAAGAGTGAGGGGGATGAAAGGTGGGAGAAAGGTGAGGGGGAATTTTTGAAAGAGGTGAGAGGGAGGCTTGGAGGGAGAAGAGTGGGATGGTTGCTTTGAGAGTGAGAGTGAGGGGTGAGGGGGTGAGTTGGCACTGAAGTTGGAAAAAAAGAATGGTTGATGGAAAGCGAGCATCCATGGCAAACTGTGGTTTTTAAAAGTTTTAGGTCAGAGATGCGATTTAACACAATTCTTGATGGATGCAATGAAGGCGAATTCAGAGCATGGAGAGAAGAAGCGCTGTAATAGTTGGATTTTTTAGGCAAGGAATGAAGGAGAGGTCGAAATGAGAGCAGTCTGTTAAAATAGCAGAAGAGTAGTGCATTGTGAAACAGTAAAGAGTACCACATGTGTGAGAGAGGAAGATGAAGCAATATGAGATCGTTTTTGTTGTTAATATTAATGTATGAGAGAGTTCAACAGATTAGGTCATGGAAGTGTAAAAAAAAAAGAAATCGAGGAAGACGAGGAGGAAGTTAAGAGGAAGAAGAAGTCGCAGAATCGGGAGAAGGTGAGCGTGTTGTTGTTGTTGTTGTTGGGTATATATATATATATATTTTTTTTTGAGATAAGAAAGAGATTAGTTGGGAGAATGGGGGATGTTTGGAAAGTGGGGAGGATGAAAATTGAAGGTAATGGGGAGGATAGAAATTGAAGGTAATGGGGAGAAAAAACAAACAACAACAAAAAAAAAAAACGATCGAACACCGAGTGGAACCGGTAGGCCTCAAGCCTAGGACTAGGCCTCAAACACCAAGTAAGAACGTCGACATAAATACTCACAAAATAGCACGATTTTTGAAACAAAACCGAACTAGGAACACACATTAACATGTAGGTGAGAAAATTAAACAGTTAAAACGGGACAAATAACAACCGGAACTTAACTTTGAGAACATCAGCAGGGAGCCCTGAAGGAGACCTCTTGCCGCTCAAAACCGGAACATTAAGCCAACAGCAGGCATCAAACCAAGATGCTTCCCCAAAAAATTGTGATTTTGCGTTCGGACAGCATTGGCTCAACAATTGAGGATGTGCAGAAAACAGTTGCACTGACTGGTTTCAGATTGTGACCCGAGAACGCAGTGTGGCATGTTGAAACGTACCAATCATAATTTATCTATCTATAATTCCAGCAATCTCTGTGTGTCTGTCTGTGTGTGACCACTGTTTCTCGAAAACCACTTTTCCAATCTAACTGAAACTTGCCAGGTATATTGCTGGGGACCTGAGTATGTGCCTTTTCAAGGTTTGATATTAATGGGACAAATGGTTCCCAAGTTATGGCCATTTATTTACCAAACCAATGACAGGACACGTTGCTGCGTAGGCGTGGCGACCCATCGCCGCCTTCTGGCTTGTCTGTCTGTTTGTCTGTCTGTTTATTGCCGAGAGGTCACAATTTTAAACGATCTTCACGAAACTTCACCACATGGTCGAGTTTGTCATAAGGAAGAAGCCTATTGTTTTTGAGGTCAAAAGGTCAACACAGGCCAAAGGTCAACAACTTCGGTGAGACTTCTAAAATCCTCAATTTTCTACCAATTGACTTGAAATTTTTAGAGGATTTATATTTCAGATCACTGAATCTCCCTAACTTACCTCACGAGTTTTAAGGTGCAACTCACTTTGTCTACCAACAGGGCAAACATGATGACCAAGGAACTTTCCAAAGAAATCAGACAGAAAGTGGTGGAGAAGCACTGTTCAGGAGAGGGTTATAAGAAGATTTCAAAGTCACGCATTATCCCTTTGAGGAGATTATCCCTTCACAATCACTCTCATCACGACTCTCATCTCATCACTATCACACCCCAAACCCAAAGCCAACCCTGACCTTCACACCCCAAACCCAAACCCAACCCTATCCTCACACCCTAAACCCAAACCCAACCTAACCTCACACCTCAAAGCCAACTCTAATCCCAAGATAATTTATCATTTTCACACTGATTTATAAAAAAACAACTTAAAGAATTATTATTTTTTAAACAGTTTATTACTTTTTTTTAGCAGTTCAATCACAGTACAAGGTCAATACAGTCTTTCAACTCAACAAAGTTTTCTGTTTTTTTTTTCTTCCAGTTCTGTCTTGAGAATGAAGTTTAAGTTATTTCAAGTTTGAAGAAGTGGAAAGCAGGAGATATATTGTAAATTTGTCTCAAGAAATCTCAGGTCTTCCCAGCACTTTCTTGATATTGCTGAAAAGAATAAATAAATAAATACATCATATGTCTAATATCGAATTAAATACTACGTAATTTCATTCATTATTAATCACCTGAACTTACCACTCATCAAGCACTATCCAACCAAGAACGACAAGGATAGGTCGGTTGAGAACTTCAAAGGTCTCCAAGACAGAAACCACTTTTTGAGTCTCCAATGTAGGTCTCATATTTTGAGCCATTAAGGCAAAACTCTTTTCCTGATTTTCCAGAATTTTTTTGGGTCATCAAGGCAGAACTCGTTTTGTGGGTCATCAAGGTGAAACTCGTTTTGTGGGTCATCAAGGTGGAACTCGTTTTGTGGGTCTTTGCACACGTATCAGCAAAAGGAAGTGAAAACCACTCAATATCACCGCCATCATCATCTTCATCATCATCATGGCTTCTGACACAATCCTGGAAACACTAATCTCTCCATTGCTTTCTGCATCTCAGTTCAATTTTACTTTTCTTTTGCCTTCAATTTCACATCTTGATTTTCTTCACCACAAAGACCCACTGGGTTTTGATTTAAGTTTTTCAAACAATTTTAATACAGTAAAAGTTTATAATTGAAAAAAGCTGGACTTACGACTCGTTGGTAAATGCGACGTTTCGGCGAGAATCCACTCGCCTTGGTCACGGCAGATGATGAAGTGAGGAAGAACTGAAGAAGCTGGAAAATTGTCACGTGACATCAGACCTGCTTAGATTTAACTACCAACATTCTTCGATTTCATTAATTAATTTGATTGCATCGATTTAATTACACTGAACAACAAAAAATTTTTACTGGAGATGTGTAAAGTGATTTAGACTAATTTGGGTACGCTGATTTCAAAAATCATAACCGTTTTGCTGTATCACGTCAGGATTTTCAGTAACAGAAATATTCCCATTGCCTAGAAGTCAGGATTTCAATGAAATTTACAAAAATTCATTTATTCATTTATTTCATCATGAATGCTTCAAAATTATAGAAATTACAGAAAAACTCCACTAGAATGTAATTAAAAATGCTTTAGGCATTTGGCTTTGCGTTTGTGCTGCTCTGTGTCAGTTTCACGATGCAGGAACCAGCAGAAATCGCCCATCATGTTCGGGTTGTGCCGCCCTTGGTAACGCTTCTCCATGAGTGAAATCTCTTGGTGGAATCGCTCGCCGTGCTCGTCCGAGACTGCTCCCAAGTTGTCAGGGAAGAAGTTCAGGTGCTGGTGTAGGAAATGGATTTTCAGGGGCATCCTGGAGCCAAGTTTCCTGAAGGACTCCAGCAGCTGCTGCACTATTTCTTCATAGTTGCCCGCGCGTTCGTTCCCCAAGAAGTTGTCCGTCACAGCTTTGAAGCTCCTCCACCCTGCCAGCTCTTTGGGGTTTAGAGTTGTCGGAAAAGTTTCGTCCTTCATAATCTGTCGGATTTGCGGTCCAACAAAGACACCAGCCTTGATCTTGGCCTCCGACAAGGTGTTGCCAAACTTTTCCTTGAGGTATAAAAACCCACGCCCATTCAGATCCATTGCCCGTACAAAACTTTTCATCAAGCCGAGCTTTATGTGGAGTGGTGGAAGGAAAACCTTGGCTGGGTCGACAAGGGCGACATGCTTCACGTTGCGTCGACCAGGTACATGCTCTTTTCGCTCTTCCCAATCTTTCTTCGTCCAGTGATTCTTGTCGTCTCTGCTATCCCAGAGACAAAGGAAGCACATGTATTTCGTGTAGCCTGACTGCAGCCCTAACAACAGCGCCACCACTTTCAAGTCTCCGCAGATGTGCCAGTTGAAGTCATTGTACTTGATGGAATCAAGCAGCTGCCGCATAGTCTCATAGGTCTCTGTCATGCCGAACGCGTGAGCCAGTGGGACTGATGGTTTCTCGTTGCCATTGTGGAGCAAAACAGCCTTCAAGCTGTTCTTCCCCGAGTTGATGAAGAGGCGCCAGTCTGCAGGATCGTGATCACACCCAAGTTCTTTCAACAGACCGTTGATGTCACTGCAGAATGTCATCGTGTCTTCCATCTCAAAGAACTCAGCCATGTCTCTGTGATGTGCTCTGAACAAGGATATCTTGGTGTTAGGTTCAAGTAGATTCCACTGCTGCAGCCTTGATCCAAGCAGCTCTGCCTTCGCCTTTGACAGCGAGAGATCTCTTACAAGATCATTTAAGTCTCCCTGGTTCAGAAGGTGTGATTCTTGAGTGTCGGGTTCAAAAGGTTCATCATCACCATCCTCTTCACCACTGATTACAGCTATGTTCTGATCAGCTGGAGGTGTTGGAACGGGGTTCTCGTCATCATGAGGCACAGGTTTACGAGCAGAGACGCAGTCAGCGTACTCGATGTGACCTTTATTCTTCTTGTTGAAGCCGGCGATGCTTGTGCAGCAGAAATAACAATCATCATGATGATTCTGCGGCTCACGCCATATCATGGGCACCGCAAATGGCATGCTCGCGCGCTTGCCCACCAACCACTGAGTCAAGGTTGTGTGACAGCTTGTGCAGCAGATGTGTGGTGCCCAGCTCTGTTCTTGGTCCCCCACCTTACACCCGAAGTAGTGAAAGTAGGCGGCCTTCATTTTCACTGCTGTAGATATACTTCGCTGTTGATCTTTTTTGGTATACCGACCACAGACATAACAGAAGTTGTCAGGATGATTGGTACAGGAACGCCTACTCATCTTTATCTGAAAGAAAGAAATATAACACAAGTTAACAACAATTGTACGAAATAGACATGTTAAAGACATATGTAAATTTCATTGAAATCCTGACTTCTAGGCAATGGGAATATTTCTGTTCCTGAAAATCCTGACGTGATACAGCAAAACGGTTATGATTTTTGAAATCAGCGTACCCAAATTAGTCTTAATCACTTTACACATCTCCAGTAAAAAAAATTTTTTGAAATTTGTTGTTCAGTGTTACCAACGTTCATCGATTTAATTAATTTTAATGATTATCCAGTTGTACAAACCTTGAACTTGTATACAGTTCCATGAACACTCATGGCAGACTTTCACCAATTGGATGATCTGTTTGGTGCTTGTCTGGCTGTGAGTGCAGCAAAACATTCGTTTGTTCCCAACTCTTCTGAGGCACAGACAGAATGGGACACGATTGGGGTGAAGAACATGTAGTTGATACAAAGTTTGAAATCATTTTTAATGGAAAGCAAGAATCTTGGCAACTTACATTCAAACCGGTGGGATGGTTTCATTGGAGTGGGTGGAGGAGAGTTAATGAGCACCTCTTCTGAGGGGCCTTTGGAAAAAAAAACAATAAAAATATAAAACATTAAACACACTGATATCTTCATCAGTTTGATAACTTGTTCAAGAAAGGGCACAGAAGGGAATGCACTGATGGAACAGGTGACGACGAAAAGATGAAGAATCCAATCGAGGGGAGTTAAACTTGTGATTTATCCTGCGTGGCGATGACCATGTCAATCACTAACCTTCACACCAAAATATTAATTACAATTATCTTCACAATTAAGAACATTCTTCTTCAAAGAAGGAAGTATTAACAGCAATGTCTATAAAAGAACAAGTGGCAAAACTTATTTCAGCTTCACAACACTATCTTGGGGTTTGCTGAGTTTGCACCCAGTGTGTTCACCCCCAGTGTGTTCACCCCCAGTGTGTTCACCCCCAGTATGTTCACCCCCAGTGTGTTCACCCCAACTGCCGCAAAGTATTGAAGAGTGCTTACCTGTTGAAGGTCCTGCATGTGGTATGACCTCTCAACACCGTGCTGCTTCTGTTGTTGCTGTTGTTCATTTCAACCCTGTTGACCCTTAAGACCTTGAGACCCCGTATGACCTTTTAAACTCCCTTCGATCATTTGACCCCTCAGACATTTATACCCACAGATCCTTTAGACCTGTTTAGACCCCATAGACAAATTTTGATCCCCTTTTTTTTCGAGGCCATACGACCTTAACACCAATTGAACTGTTTTGACCCCTTTAGAACCCTTTAAACACACACCACACAAACATCAAAAGTCTTTTTACAACACAGACTACTCTTTTAAGCAGGTGATTTGCAAACTCTACCCACGCGGAGGGTGGGTAAACTGTGCTAGTAACCTTATCTAAGCGAAAACGACTTGGAAAAACTATCACTAAAATGAAATCAATCTCCTGGAAGTTAGTCAACACAAAATAGAGCCTCACCCCTTCTCCCTTGCGAAGTTGGTATTCCTTGTCCTCAATGAGAATCGTCATTGGAACAATCACATTCGCCGTCTCCATCCTCACAATCACATCCGTCATCGTCATCATCACAATCACATTCGCCATCTCCATCCTCACAATCACATCCGTCATCATCATCATCACAATCACATTCGTCGTCTCCATCCTCGCAATCACATTCATTGTCTCCATCGTCACAATCACATTCGTTGTCTCCACTGTCACAGTCACATTCGTCATCGTCGTCATCATCATCTTCCACATCCTTATCCTCCCCATCAGCCTCATCTTCTCCATCCACATTCTTGTCCTTTCTGTGAACACACAAGAATCACCAGAACTTCGTTTGAGAGAACATTTATCTGCATCGTGAAAATGTATCAGAGTACCACCAGATAGATAAACTCCAATAACAACACATTCATCAGTTGAGAGGTCCATCGGGATCAGAGTTTACTGTTCTTAATTGGAAGATCAATCATAAAATGAAGACTTGTGAAGAGCTTTACCGGAGCCGTTTGTTCCTCCATAAATATATCGCCCAAAGCAAGTTGATGATAAATATCACTATGGAGATGATCCCGACAGCATTTTCAAACCTCCCCCATAGCGACACGAGGTCTCCAACGTCCATTGGGCCGAAAGGAGAACCTTCCCCAAAGATCTGTGGACACGGATATAACAAGTTTAATAAATTAATGTTATTTCAATGAAAACAGGAATCAATATCCATCATAATGATCCTTAAATGGGATCGTTTCAAACTGAAGTTGAAACCTGACGTTCTGACCACAGGCCCAGCAAACGGATCGAACGATGTAACTTGGTTTCCTTGAAACAAGATTTAAGAGTACATTTGTTAACACCATAATCAAACTGTCATTATTTATTTAATATCACAATCTGCTCCCTTCCGAAAACTTCCTTTTCATACCAACCAATGGGATCTTTAACCCTTTACCCCCTTATCCATCAGTGATGGTCTTTCTCTCCGTTTCCCATTTACCTGGTAAGACTTCCTTATTGCACACACTCCAGGACGCACTTGCAGGTGTACCGGAAACATATTTTCTTGAAATTCTTTGAAAAAACTCAAGAGCATAACAAGGTACGACCACATCGTAGCAACGAATGCGGCAGAATGGTCTTAATGTTCTCAAAGGTAAACACACAATGCATCCAGACGATGGTCTTTATGACGCTGCAAGCATTGTTGTCATGGTAACCGCATTCGGTACAACACAAACCCATTACAGTTTTCCTTGTATCGTCATCCAATTTATAATATGTAATTATATAATGGTATGCCATATTTGCGTACAGGGTGGCCTGAAAGTCGTTTTACCCCTCCACAGTGAAGCATTCGTTCTTAAACTCTTCATACACAGGTTTTATTGTGCAGTACTGTACTTTTTTTTGTATACCTTGTCGAGGCTCATATGAGAGCGAACACACAAAGCACAGCAAGGGGGTGCATGAGACAAGAAGGGGTAGGAGTGGGAAGGACAAAACAGTGGAGAGCAAAGACATTAGGAGATCTGTAGAAGGGAGAGGGATGGGGCGGGGAACACGGGGTATACAAGACGGACATTACAGGGACTTTCAGGAAGGAAAGCGGGGAATTTGAAGGAGGTGGGTTTGGGGTGGATTAATGGGGGTAGAAAAGATCAAGGATTTGGATGGGGAATGATAAGAGGTGGTGGTGAACAGCAGTTTTGAAGGCCTGGAGGGAGGAATGGGATTGAACAGAGTGAGGGGGTTTATTTCAAAGGCGGGAAAAAGAGGAACAAAAGAGTGAAGGTGAGCAGTGATTCATGATTTTGGTAGTTTTATCAGAAGGGGGTTGTTGGCGGACCTTCAACGGACTGCGGAAATATGGTGGTGACAAATCACAGACAGAGCAGGGGGGGTGAGACCAGAGAGGATAGAGTAGAAGACAGAAAGACCACTGATCTGGCTGCCGTGAGAGAGTGAGAGACCCAAAGACTTCGCCACATTGCGGGAGATACCAATGATCCTAAATGCATTGGTTTCCACAGCGTTAAGCTGAGAAAGGTGAGAGGCAGGCGCACCACCTCAGAGGGGAGAGCAGAACTCCATCAGGCTGTGGAAAAAAGCTTTGCAAGTGGTTTGGAGCTCAGGTGGGCCGAGGAAGGACTTTGGACAACAGAGGATTCCCAGTCAGTGACTGGCTTTGGAGGCCAGGTTGGAAATGTGCCTTTCCCAGGAAAAATCATGGCAGATAGTGAGACCAAGAAGCTTAAATGAAAGGACTTCTTCCAGAGGATTGTTGAGAAAGTAGATTGGGGTGGGGGTGGGGGGGGGTTCCAAATGGCCCTTTCAGAGAGACATCGTGAGAGTGTGAGATTTGTCAGGATTGAGAGACATGTTCCACGTGTTGGACCAGTTTGCGATTTTATCCAGATCTGCAGAGAGTGAAGAAGCTGCTGCTTTCCTCTCTGAGGGATGACAGATGGTACGGGAGAGGGTGGAGTCATCAGCAGAGAGATAAAGAGGATTTTCCAGAGAGTCAGAGAGATCATTGATGAGAAAAAAAAAGAGTTAGAGAGATCATTGAGGAGAGATCTTACAATGTAAATTAATCACTCATTGTGCTCCATCATGCAGATACAACAACTCATTAATTAAAAAGATACTTGATTAAAAAGAGACTTTGCTTTCAAGATATGCATGTGGAGGATGAAATATAACACATCTCCAAACACTAGAAGCGATATTTATCTATTCCTGAGACCCTATGTTATGTCAGCAAAAACGAGTTCGTCCACTCGCTTTGATTGTTTGTGCAAAGAAGAAGAAGAAGAACACGAACTCATCTCATGGTCACAAATTTTGATGAAGAAGATTCTGGAAACCACTTGGGGCTCTGCCTCAAACTCTGCAACCTCCAATTGGAGAGCTGAACAATGAACAGGCTCCTCCCACCGAGACCGTTGGGAGTTGATGACACATCAGTCGAGAACATCCAATTGGAATTGACTTTGTTGATCGGTGTCGATTGGACTGTTTTTCTTCTTCACCTCATTCACTTTGTGTGAATTTCACCTGAACAGAGCACAACGAAAAGCTTTGTGGTTTTCTTTTTAGTCTGTTTTATGGTGATGTACTTCAAATGTCCAGACTCTCTAATTGTTTTATTAAATTACACACAATAAAACCTGTACATTAAAAGAGTTTAAAAACGAATGTTTACCTCAAGTGGGATTTGTAAGGGAAAGACCTAAAAAGAGTGTGGATGGGGCAATTAATGGGGTGTGGCCAGCATTGGGGTTGGGTTTAGGAATCGAGCTTTAATGTTTTGATTGGGGTTTCCGCGAAATTGGAGTACAAGAAAATACTGTTGTTGATCAGTGTCAGGTAAATATTCTTTTTTTCGGGACAAATTGACATTTTTTGACAAAAAAGCCATAATTTTTTATTTTACCCTCAATACATTTCACTTTTTTATAATTATTCTTGTATATCAATATACTGACCAGAACTAGAAACAAATAGAATGCAGAAAAACATATATTTACATCTTAAAATATCAATCTTTACAATTTTCTCATTTTCCCCAAAGCCGGGTGGCGGCCATATTGGATTTCCATGATTTCAGGACTTCCCCCCGGAGGATCCCTGAGGAATTTTTTTTTCTCTCACTGAGGACATATTCAGGAACCAAAATCTGTTGAGTTTGCTTTTGTTGCAATTTGTGTGAGGTTGACCAAATATTTCTGCTAACATGCCTGTACTATCAAGTCCCTTTACTAATCACAAGTTCAGAACCCCTCCCCATCATGCTTACCTCCTCCAAAACCCTTCCCTCCTCACTTCCCCTCTCCTCTCATCCCTATCCTCCTCGCTCTCACCCTCTCCTGGAGTGTATAGTGATGTTTGAGGGGTCGCACTCTCCACTCCCCCCACCTTGCTCTTCCCTCATTCCAAGCTCCTCCTTCCTCACCCCTCCTCACTCCTCTCTCTCCGTCCTCTCTCTCTCTCTCCCTTCCTTCCCTCCTCTCCCCCTCCCTCCCCTCTGCCCCTTCCTCTATTCTCTCTGCCCCTCCCTCCTCTCCCTCTCCCTCCCTCCTCTCCCTCTCCCTCCCTCCTCTCTCTCTCCCCCTTCCTCCCTCCTCTCTCCCTCCCTCTTTCTCTCTGATCCTTAATGTTCCCATCAGTGAAGTGATGTGTTGTATTTCCTCATTCCTCATGAATGCCTTCTGCTTCTCCTTAATAGCATTCCTTATCTCACTGCTCAACCACACTGGTCTCTTTCTGCCTCGAGTTTTACACCTAATTGGAATGTACTTACTCTGCACTCTACACATTTGTTCCTTGAAGGTTTCCCATTTCTCTGATGCTGATTGTCCTGTTATCAGTCTCCCAATCTACATCACCCAATTCTCTCCTCATACCCTCAAGGTTTGCCTTCCTGAAATCTAATAGCCTTACTCTACTATCCTGAACTCAAACTCTTCAAAGAATCCTTCCACACACAATGTTATGGTCACTTGATCCAAAATGTTCCCCGACATCCAATTCCTTCAACATATTTTGATCGTTACTTAACACTGACTTTAAGAATAATCGTGACTTAAATTTGTTGCTTAAAACTAACATCGTTTTCGAACTAACATCGTTCTCACACTCTCACTATGTCTCTCCGAAAGGACCGTTTAGAACACCCCCCACCATCCACTTTCTCAACAATCCTCTGGAAGAAGTCCTTTCTTTCAATCTTCTGGGTCTCACTATCTGCCATGATCTTTCCTGGGAAAGGCACATTTCAAACCTCGCCTCCAAAGCCAGTCGCCGACTGGGAATCCTCCATCGTGCAAAGTCCTTCCTCGGCCCACCTGTGCTCCTGACCACTTACAAAGCTTTCATCCACAGCCTGATGGAGTACTGCTCTCCCCTCTGGGATGGTGCTCCTGCCTCCCACCTTTCTCGGCTTCATGCTGTGGAAACCAAGGTACTTCGGATCATTGGCATCTCTCGCAATGAGGCTGAATCTTTGGGCCTCTCACTCTCTCACCGCAGGTTGGTCGGTGGTCTTTCTGTCCTCCACTGTCTCCTCTCCAGCCTCGCCTCCACCACCCTTGCTCTCTCTGTGATTTGTCCCCACCACATTTCCACAGGGCGCTCAAGGTCCGCCAACAACTCCCTTCTGGTAAAACTACCAAAATCACGAATTACTGCTCACCTTCACTCTTTCCTTCCTCTTTTTTTCCCGCCTTTGGAATAAATTCTCTCACTCTATTCATTCCAATTCTTCCCTTCAGGCCTTCAAAACAGTTGTTCACCACCACCTCTTATCATGCCCCATCCAAATCTTCAATGTTTTCGACCCCAGTTAATCCACGCCAATCCCACCTCCTTCAAAGTCCCTACTTTCCTTCCTGAAAGTCCCTGTAATGTCCATCTTGTATTCCCCATGTTCCCTGCGCAATCCCTCTCCTTTCCACAGATCTCCTGTCTCTGTTCCCCACTGTTTTGTCCCTCCCACTCCCTCCCCTCTTGTCTCATGCCCCCTTGCTGTGCGTTGTGTGTTCGCTCTCACACGAGCCTTGACAAGGTATACAAGGAAGGTGATTTGTATTATACAGTGTTCAAATATATGATTAAATTTGAATAAAGGTTCAAAGGCAAATAAATAAATCAATAAATAATTGGGGTTTTACCACCATTGTACCAGTGTCTATGACAGCATTCAAACACATTTCATGAGTTGTTTGTGGCTGTTGTTTATATCCTTCATAATGGCCTTAAAAACAGAAAGTTTCCTCTGGAATGATTTTTCAATGTTGTTTGACTGTCAGGCAGGAAAAAAAAAACAATCTCACTCCTCCCTGCACATGTACGATTGGGACAAATTCAGAGACAAAGTAGAGTGAAACATCCTTATCTTTATATTCGTGTTCCAATATGTGTTCAAAATTTCACGTGCAATTTAAATAAGTTCTTCCTTTGTCATAAACTGATAAGCCAGACAGACAGACAGACAGACAGACAGACAGAGACATGCACCAATTGATTAACCCCGCTTTTCGCTTTGCGTGCATGGAGTAATATTGACAGCTCAGGGAAGCCATTATCACGCAGAATGGTTTTGCTGTGTTCAATTTCCGCAGTGAGGTCGCACGGTGAGCAGGTGGCCAAGCTCTATCCACAAGGTCGGTGATGAGAGCAATCTTACAATGTGTGTGAGACTCAATGAGTCCCACCGTGTATACTGCCCAGTGAAGGTAATCTTGTGACATATGGTAGTCAATAATAATCTGATTTCTCACCTAGTATGTCGAGAAAAGGGAGTGCTTTCAATTGCTCCATCTCAAAGGTGAATTTGAGCGCAAGCTGGAATGTGTCAGGATATGCCAGGATGTCCATGTACGCATCAGCAGAATATAATTTTTTTTTTAAATCTAACAAATGTATCTCGTACACTTATTGAAAATACACACCAAGTTATGACATTAGTGGTTAAATCATAGAAGGCGCACTTCTCGTGCAAACAGACAAATGTTAGCGAGCACCTGATCAATTGGGCATACGATTACTATGCCATCCAATTGAGCTTGTATGGTGTCATTAACAACTTGGGCACTCAGTAGAGCACACGGATCTGGATTCAGACCTGAACTAAAATTTCATCGGCGTGTTCTTGTCACCGAACCAACTCATCCACCCAGTTTCGTCCGAATAAGTCCATAAGTTTTTGAGATATCGTGTTGTATATCATTTTATCCCCATCACTCAATGGTGAAGAATCACTAAAAAATTCTGATCTCACACACACACACACACACACACACACACACACACACACACACACACACACACACACACACACACACACACACACACACACACACACACACACACACACACACACAAGCATTTAAAGGCCATTTTCCCCGCTAAAGCGGGGTTTAGCCTTGCGGGCCCCATGACAATCTTCTCCACTTTACCCTCTTTTCTGCATCTCCCCTTCTTAATCCCCTTGCCCACATTTCCTCTTCCACCACATTTAGCCAAGTTTTTCTCGCTCTTCCCCGTCCTCTACTTCCGGCTGCACTCATTTCCAACACTCCTCTCACCCAGTCACTTTCATCCTTCCTCAACACATGACCCAACAATCTCAGCCTGTTTCTCTTCACAACTTCCATCACAGGCTCTATTCCCATCATATTCTGCAAGTCATCATTTGTCTTCCTTTCTCTCAACGATACTCCACACATCCACTGAACCATTTGCATTTCCACCCTTTCCAGCCTTTGCTGCTGCTCAATGTTCAGTACCCATGTCTCACTCCCATAAATCATCGTACTCCTCACACATGTGGCATACACCTTTCCCTTCAGCTTCAACGACACTCCCCTCTTTGTCAGCACGCCACTCAGTTCCCGAAACTTCTTCCATGCACATCTCACTCAAGCAACCGTCGAAGAGTCTGATCCACCTTCTCCATTCAGCATGTCTCCGAGATAGCAAAATGTTTTCACCCCTTCCAGCTTCACACCATCTCCAAGATCCAACTCAACAATTCCTTCATCTGCTGCTCCCTCGATGCACACCTTACACTTGAATGTAGCTGCCACACTGGTTAATGACCCTCTCACCCCACTACATTTTCGATGAACCCATTCAGCACACATTGCACACTGAATGGAGTTCACTCCGACACCCTTCCTGCACACAGCACACGGCCACTTCCCAGTCCTTTCCACCTCACCACATGCTTTACCACTTGCCATCACCTTCATCTTTCCGATATTCACCTTTAAACCTTTTGCCTCCATACATTCCTTCCACTTGTTCATCTTCTCCTTCTGTCCATCCATACTCTCTGCAATCAACACCAGATCGTCTGCATACAGCAGCTCCCACGGGAAACCCTCCTTTACCCTCCGAGCCAGCACCTCCATCACAACTACAAATAGAAGTGGACTTAGTACCGACCCCTGGTGCACTCCTACCCTCACCTCAAACTCACCACTGTTCCCATCCTTCGTCCTTTCAGCTGTGCTTGCTCTCTCATACATGGCCATCACTACTCTGATCAACCATTCCTCCACTCCTAACTTCCTCCATGCCCATGCCATTACTTCGTGTGGGACCCTATCAAATGCTTTCTCCAGATCAACAAACCCAAAAAACAACTTCTTCCTCTTCTCCATGTACTTCTCCTGCAACTGCCTTACAATAAAAATTGCATCTGTCGTTCCTCTTCCTGGCATAAATCCAAACTGCATTTCGTCAATCTTTACCTTCTTCCTTATCCTCTTCTCCAACACCCTATCCAATACCTTCATTCCATGCTCCAATAACAGTATTGCTCTATAGGAGCCACAGTCCAGAGGGTCACCTTTCCCCTTGTACAGAGGGACGAGGGTACTCAGTTCCCAATCCAGATCTTCACCAAAATACGCGAAATCCCAATTTTTTTTTGAATCTGTCCGCAACTTTTTAAGATATCTTGTTCACAAGTAGACAGACAGGGGTGAAAATATAACCCCCATCCATCTTCGGTGGCAGAGGTAATAAACTCAACTGTGCACGTTGCTGTGTTCACGAGTTCCACATAGACCGACTCGGAAATCGACGGAGGTTCGAGATTGCTGTGTTATAGCGATGCTGCATAAATACGGATGGCTTCTTTGTGTATCTTGTATATAAAGTTGTATTGTCTGTCTGTCTGTCTATCAATAGAATCGGCCCCACCAGTAGTTTCCCAATCAGATTTCAGACCGTTGGAATCCTCTTGGCAAATGGAGATGGAAGAAAACATTTTCAAACCAACAAGGTGGGGGGTTCAGGGTGGGAGGAAGACCCCAATTCTCTCAATGTAAATGTGTATCCTTTTGGACCACCCAGTGGTAGGCAGTATATTACAAATCATCACATCGCAGAACTCCAAATTACTTCTGCACAAAGTTCTGGTCTGTCTGCTGGTAAAATATAAAGCAGCTCATTCCACTGACATGATTTGTGACAGTCAAGTTACAGGTCGTTTACAACCAGTTCGCACGTGAAAACCAAAGCAAGATCCATCCATTGGGACCATACTCTGGAAAGAGCATCATTGCTGCCAAAGCAGTCTCCTGGGCTATTGGGCACAATCCTGGACAGGTCACCACTCTGACAAAGGATACTCAAATTGCTCAATCATCCCAGCAAGCTCGTCCTCATTTTGCCAAGCTCACAATGATGACAAGCTGAGTCAATCCCACGTGGTATTAATTCAACAGCCAAGCAGAATTTGAACTCAGGACCCGAGGATCTCAAACCTGCCACATTAAGCCAAAAGCAGGCATCAAACCAAGATGCTTCCCCAAAAAATTGTGATTTTGCGTTCGGACAGCATTGGCTCAACAATTGAGGATGTGCAGAAAACAGTTGCACTGACTGGTTTCAGATTGTGACCCGAGAACGCAGTGTGGCATGTTGAAACGTACCAATCATAATTTATCTATCTATAATTCCAGCAATCTCTGTGTGTCTGTCTGTGTGTGACCACTGTTTCTCGACAACCACTGGTCCAATCTAACTGAAACTTGCCAGGTATATTGCTGGTGACTTGAGTATGTGCCTTTACAAGGTTTGATATTAATTGGACAAATGGTTCCCAAGTTATGGCCATTTATTTACCAAACCAATGACAGGACACGTTGCTGCGTAGGCGTGGCGACCCATCGCCGCCTTCTGGCTTGTCTGTCTGTTTGTCTGTCTGTTTATTGCCGAGAGGTCACAATTTTAAACGATCTTCACGAAACTTCACCACATGGTCGAGTTTGTCAAAAGGAAGAAGCCTATTGTTTTTGAGGTCAAAAGGTCAACACAGGCCAAAGGTCAACAACTTCGGTGAGAGTTCTAAAATCCTCAATTTTCATCCGATTGACTTGAAATTTTAAGAGGATTTATATTTCAGGTCACTGAATCTCCCTAACTTACCTCAGGAGTTTTAAGGTGCAACTCACTTTGTCTACCAACAGGGAAAACATGATGACCAAGGAACTTTCCAAAGAAATCAGACAGAAAGTGGTGGAGAAGCACTGTTCAGGAGAGGGTTATAAGAAGATTTCAAAGTCACGCATTATCCCTTTGAGGATGGTGAAATCGATCATTAAGAAGTGAAAGACATATCACACTACCCAGACTCTACCCACATCAACTCGCCCATCCAAATTCAGCAATCGGGAGAGCAGGAACCTGGCTTGGGATGTCACTGAAAATCCAACAATGACTTTGAACGATCGGCAAGGATCTTTGTCTGAGATGGGGGTCAGTGTTCATCAATTAACAATATCCCGTTCCCTTCACAAAGCTGGCCTTGATGAACAGGTGACAAGAAAGAACCCATGATTGAAAAAGATGCGTCTCAAAGCTCTTATGGAGTTTGTGAAAAAGCATCTTAATGATCAGGCATGTGGATAAAGGTTTTATCGTCAGACGAGACAAAAATTGAACTTTTTGGTCTAAATTCAAAGCAGTACATCTTTGCGCAAGACGAGCACTTCACATCACACAGTTAACACCAACCTTACTGCCCAGCCTGGTTGTGGCAGCATCATGCTCTGGCGTTGCTTTTAATCATCAGGGACTGGCAAGCTTGTCAGGATAGAAGGAATAATGGATGGTGCAAAGTACAGGAGAATCCTTGATGAAAACCTGCTTGAGTCAGCCATGAATCTGAAACTGGGTAGGAGATTCACATTTCAGCAGGATAATGATCCGAAGCACAAAGGTGAAGCCACACTGGAGTGGTTGAATAAGAAAAAAAAATGTTCTTGAGTGGCCCAGGCAAAGTCCTGACTTGAACCCAATTGAACATTAATGGCGAGACTTGAAGATTGCAGCCCATAAAGGATCCCCATCAAACTTGGAAGAACTAAAACAATTTTCACTTGAAGAATGGCCAAATATGTCACAATCTCACTGGACAAAGCTGGTAGAGACCAACACAAAAACACTCATAGCAGTCATTGCTGCAAAAGTTGCTTCCACCAAGTGCTGACCGAAGGGGTTGAACACTTTTTCAACCAGTGAATTTTGATTTGTACATGTTTTTTGCAGGTATTCCTGACATGCAACCTCCTTCAGCTGTAACAGTATTTAGTTTGATCCTTTCAGTTATGAATAAAAAAGTTCATTTGGAACAATTGTTTCTGCATAATTTGTAATTCTTCTAAATGTGTAAATATTGGGTAAATACTTTTGCAAACCTCTGTCGATATGTTTTAAAGGAAAAGAGATTTTAGCTTCATATTATTCACAGGAATGACAAAACACAAAATTCACAATAAAAAAAGAAAAGGAAACCCAACCCTAACCTTACATTGAAACCCAAACCCGAACACACCAAACCCAAAGCCAACCCTATCCTCACACCCCAAACCCAAACCTAACCTTAACCTCACACCCCAAACCCAAGTCTAATCCCAAAATGATTTATCATTTTCACACTGATTTACAAAAAAACAACGAAAAGAATCATTATTTTTTAAACAGTTTATTCATTTTTTTTCTTTTTTTTAGCAGTTCAATAACAGTACAAGATCAATACAGTCTTTCAACTCAACAAAGTTTTCTGTCTTTTTTTCTTCTCGTTCTGTCTTGAGAATGAAGTTTAAGTTATTTCAAGTTTGAAGAAGTGGAAAGGAGGAGATATATTGTAAATTGTTCTCAAGAAATCTCAGGTCTTCCCAGCACTTTCTTGATATTGCTGAAAAAGAATAAATAAATAAATACATTACATGTCTAATATCGAATTAAATACGACATAATTTCATTCATTATTAATCACCTGAACTTACCACTCATCAAGCACTATCCAACCAAGAACGACAAGGATAGGTCGGTTGAGAACTTCTAAGGTCTCCAAGATAGAAACCACTTTTGGAGTCTCCAAGGTAGGTCTCATATTTTGAGCCATCAAGGCAAAAGTCTTCCTGATTTTCCAGAATTTTTTGGGTCATCAAGGCAGAACTCGTTTTGTGGGTCATCAAGGTGGAACTCGTTTTGTGGGTCATCAAGGTGGAACTCGTTTTGCGGGTCTCTGCACACGTAACAGCAAAAGGAATTGAAAACCACTCAATATCACCGCCATCATCATCTTCATCATCATCATGGCTTCTGACACAATCCTGGAAACACTACTCTCTCCATTGCTTTCTGCATCTCAGTTCAATTTTCCTCTTCTTTTGCCTTCAATTTCACATCTTGATTTTCTTCACCACAAAGTCCCACTGGGTTTTGATTAAGGTTTTTCAAACAATTTTAAGACAGAAAAAGTTTATAATTGAAAAAAGCTGGACTTACTACTCGTTGGTAAATGCGACGTTTCGGCGAGAATCCACTCGCCTTTGTCACGGCAGATGATGAAGAGAGGAAGAACTGAAGAAGCTGGAAAATTGTCACGTGACATCCGACCTGCTTCAATTAAACTACCAACATTCTTCGATTTCATTAATTAATTTGATTGCATCGATTTAATTACCAACGTTCATCGATTTAATTTATTTTAATCATTATCCAGTTGCACACACCTACTTGTATACAGTTCCATTAACACTCATGGCAGACTTTCACCAATTGGATGATCTGTTTGGTGCTTGTCTGGCTGTGAGTGCAGCAAAACATTCGTTTGTTCCCAACTCTTCTGAGACACAGACAGAATGGGACACGATTGGGGTGAAGAACATGTAGTTTACAGAAAGTTTGAAATCATTTTTAATGTAAAGCAAGAATCTTGGCAACTTACATTCCAACCGGTGGGATGGTTTCATTCGAGTGGGTGGAGGAGAGTTAATGAGGTGGAGGAGAGTGGGTGGAGGAGAGTTAATGAGCACCTCTTCTGAGGGGCCTTTGGAAAAAAAACAATAAAAATATAAAACATTAAACACACTGATATCTTCATCAGTTTGATAACTTGTTCAAGAAAGGGCACAGAAGGGAATGCACTGATGGAACAGGTGACGACGAAAAGATGAAGAACCCAATCGAGGGGAGTTAAACTTGTGATTTATCCTGCGTGGCGATGACCATGTCAATCACTAACCTTCACACCAAAATATTAATTACAATTATCTTCACAATTAAGAACATTCTTCTTCAAAGAAGGAAGTATTAACAGCAATGTTGATAAAAGAACAAGTGGCAAAACTTATTTCAGCTTCACAACACGATCTTGGGGTTTGCTCTGTTTGCACCCAGTGAGTTCACCCCCAGTGTGTTCACCCCCAGTTTGTTCACCCCCAGTGTGTTCACCCCCAGTGTGTTCACCCCAACTGCCGCAAAGTATTGAAGAGTGCTTACCTGTTGAAGGTCCTGCATGTGGTATGACCCCTCAACACCGTGCTGTTTCTGTTGTTGCTGTTGCAGCTTCTCAGGAACATGTTGTTTCTGTTGCTGTTGCAGCCTGTGATCACAATGAGGGTTCTGCTTTTCCTGCAGCCCCTCAACACCGTGCTGCTTCTGTTGTTGCTGTTGCTCATTTCGACCCTGTTGACCCTTAAGACCTTGAGACCCCGTATGACCTTTTAAACTCCCGTCGATCATTTGACCCCTCAGACATTTATACCCACAGATCCTTTAGACCTGTTGAGACCCCATAGACAAATTTTGATCCCCTTTTTTTTCGGGGCCAAACGACCTTAACACCAATTGAACTGTTTTGACCCCTTTAGAACCCTTTAAACAAACACCACACAAACATCAAAAGTCTTTTTACAACACAGACTACTCTTTTAAGCAGGTGATGTGCAAACTCTACCCACCCGGAGGGTGGGTAAACTGTGCTCGTCACCTTATCTAATCGAAAACGACTTGGAAAAACTATCACTAAAATGAAATCAATCTCCTGGAAGTTAGGCAACACAAAATAGACCCTCACCCCTTCTCTCTTGCGAACCTGGTATTCCTTGCCCTCAATGAGAATCGTCATTGGAACAATCACATTTGCCGTCTCCATCCTCACAATCACATCCGTCATCATCATCATCACAATCACATCCGTCATCATCATCATCACAATCACATTTGTCGTCTCCAACCTCACAATCACATTCATTGTCTCCATCGTCACAATCACATTCGTTGTCTCCATCCTCACAATCACATTCGTTGTCTCCACCGTCACAGTCACATTCGTCATCGTCGTCATCATCATCTTCCACATCCTTATCCTCCCCATCAGCCTCATCTTCTCCATCCACATTCTTGTCCTTTCTGTGAACACACAAGAATCACAAGAACTTCGTTTGAGAGAACATTTCTCTGCATCGTGAAAAAGTACCACCAGATAGATAAACTCCAATAACAACATATTCATCAGTTGAGAGGTCCATCGGGATCATAGTTTACTGTTCTTAATTGGAAGATCAATCATAAAATGAAGACTTGTGAAGAGCTTTACCGGAGCCGTTTGTTCCTCCATAAATATATCGCCCAAAGCAAGTTGATGATAAATATCACTATGGAGATGATCCCGACAGCATTTTCAAACCTCCCCCATAGCGACACGAGGTCTCCAACGTCCATTGGGCCGAAAAGAGAACCTTCCCCAAAGATCTGTGGACACGGATATAACAAGTTTAATAAATTAATGTTATTTCAATGAAAACAGGAATCAATATCCATCATAATAATCCTTAAATGGGTTCGTTTCAAACTGAAGTTGAAACCTGACGTTCTGACCACAGGCCCAGCAAACGGATCGAACGATGTAACTTGGTTTCCTTGAAACAAGATTTAAGAGTACATTTGTTCACACCATAATCAAACTGTCATTATTTATTTAATATCACAATCTGCTCCCTTCCGAAAACTTCCTTTTCATACCAATCAATGGGATCTTTAACCCTTTACCCTCTATCCATCAGTGATGGTCTTTCTCTCCGTTTCCCATTTACCTGGTAAGACTTCCTTATTGCACACACTCCAGGACACACTTGCAGGTGTGCCGGAAACATATTTTCTTGAAATTCTTTGAAAAAACTCAAGAGCATAACAAGGTACGACCACATCGTAGCAGCGAATGCGGCAGAATGGTCTAAATGTTCTCAAAGGTAAACACACAATGCATCCAGACGATGGTCTTTATGACGCTGCAAGCATTGTTGTCCTGGTAACCGCATTCGGTACAAAACAAACCCATTTCAGTTTTCCTTGTATCGTCATCCAATTTATAATATGTAATAATATAATGGTATGCCATATTTGCGTATTGGGTGGCCTGAAAGTCGTTTTACCCTCCACAGTGAAGCATTCGTTCTTAAACTCTTCATCCACAGGTTTTATTGTGCAGTACTGTACTTTTTTTGTATACCTTGTCGAGGCTCATATGAGAGCGAACACACAAAGCACAGCAAGGGGGGGCATGAGACAAGAAGGGGCAGGAGTGGGAAGGACAAAACAGTGGGGAGCAAAGACATTAGGAGATCTGTAGAAGGGAGAGGGATGAGGCGGGGACACGGGGTATACAAGACGGACATTACAGGGACTTTCAGGAAGGAAAGCGGAGAATTTGAAGGAGGTGGGTTTGGGGTGGATTAATGGGGGTAGAAAAGATCAAGGATTTGGATGGGGAATGATAAGAGGTGGTGGTGAACAGCAGTTTTGAAGGCCTGGAGGGAGGAATGGGATTGAACAGAGTGAGGGGGTTTATTTCAAAGGCGGGAAAAAGAGGAACAAAAGAGTGAAGGTGAGCAGTGATTCATGATTTTGGTAGTTTTACCAGAAGGGGGTTGTTAGCGGACCTTCAACGACCTGCGGAAATATGGTAGTGACCAGGCCCGTCGCTATGGGGGGGGGGAAATTTGGGTGCAATGCCCCCCCATGGAGCATCTGGTGCCCCCCCATGGCGCATCTGGTGCCCCCCCCCATGATGCATCTGGTTCCCCCCCCACTTGTACACCACCCATTTATGCCCTGTTGTACCCTGTGAACAACTTTGTGTTTAAGGATGAGCGCCCACTGTGACCTTGCTGTTTTAGAGTTCACCTGTGTGAATTAAAACCCTTATTCCAGATGTTCAACGTGGTGAATAATAAGGCCTTCTTGGATAAACTGTTCTTTAATAATATCCTTCTTTGAATAACAGTCAAGAGATAAGTGTGCGCTTCCCAGCGCATCTCCAAAAGCAATTGGCAACACAATACAGTCCAAGCCCACAAGATAAAAGATAATAACGCAAGCACCAACACCAGCAGCCAAGACCTCGTGTCGAATGTCGATGTTGTGGGTGGTTATTAGAGAACATTGTACTTTACGGTAATTCTACATATCGACGGTCCCCTGGGCCAGTGCGCATGCGCAGCCTGACCCGGAGCCAGGGATGTTGTGGGTGTTTCAACCTGTTCAATACTTGTTTGATTATTGTCGTTCCACGCTAATAAAGTGGTCGAACAAATTGAACTCTGTTCTTATTTATAATCAAACAACTTGATGCAGTCGAGTAAAGATCGTCGGTGCTGAGGAGGACACGACTGGGTGAAAACGGACCACGAGAACGTCGACAGTGAGTTTGGATTTCTCGGGTTCTGTACCCAATCTTCGCCCCCAGGACACTGTACACACGTGTGCATCACCGAAAATAGAACGTTTACTCCAGAATAGCTGTTCCTATGGCGCCGGTGGAAGCAGAGTGCCCGATCGAGGGTTGTGACTATATGGCTACACACGCAGAGGCGGCAGTGGTGGCCGCCATGTTGAGTATACACGCCACTGTGCACGTCGCCGCCCCTAGGGCGGCGAGCTCGAATGCCAAGATGGAGAAACTCAAGCGTCCCTCCATAGCACTGGCCGGAACGGGCGAGGCCTGGTCGTACTTCATAACCCGCTGGGGCGAATACAAAACAGGTACTAAGCTTGTCGGACCTGACATAGTCGCGCAGCTACTGGAGTGCTGTGAGGAGGAGCTGAGAAAGGACCTCACTCGCGCGGCGGGTCGGAGCCTCGTGGGCAGCGATGAAGAAGACGTCCTCGCCGCCATGAAGGCGCTCGCCGTCCGGACGGAGAACACGATGGTAGCTCGAGTGGCCCTGTCTAACATGCGGCAGGGACACGAGGAGCCCGTCCGGTCGTTCCACGCCCGCATCAAGGGTCAGGCGGACACGTGCAAGTATGAAATGAAGTGCACCAAGGCGGGGTGCGATCAGGTCAACGACTTCACCGAAGAGATATTGCGCAACGTGGTTGCCCGTGGCATCGCGGACCAAGCAATACAACTTGACCTACTCGGTGAGAAGAACCAGGACATGCCATTAAAGGACATGATAGAGTATATCGAGGCCAAAGAGTCTGGAAAACGCTCGGCATCGCGCCTGCTTGACACTCAGAGCACGGACGCGATCAGTAGTTCGTATCGGCAGGGAAAGCGACAGGACGTCCGCGCCAAAGTAGGAGCCAGGCCGGAAAAACGGAAGGCCAAGCCCGAAGGAGTATGCATCTACTGCGGCGAGGTGGGCCATGGCAAAACGCCTCAATGGCGCGCCAGACGCGCCGAGTGCCCCGGATACGGTAAAAAGTGCCGGAAGTGTGACCGCCAGAATCACCTCGACAAGGCGTGCCTGGGCGGCCGATCGGCAAGACCCCCATCTAAGGAGACCGACGGGATGTACGACGAGCAGACGGCAGCCTTCGTCGAGCTATGCACGGTCACCATGGCCAGCACAGAGGACGAAATGCGCACGCTTCCCCTCGCTCACCACCTGTACGATGATATGTGCGATAAGTGGATGAAACGCATATCCGACCCGCAGCCATACGTCAACCTCACTCTCACCAACAAGCGCGAGGATTACAAAGCGCTGGGTTTTAACCTCCTGAAACACACCCGCGCGGTAACCCTACCCGCTCTGGCAGACACGGGGTGCCAGAGCTGCCTGATCGGCATTAAAGTCGTCCAACAAATGGGCCTGAGTACCGAGGACCTCATACCTGTATCCATGACCATGAAGGCCGCAAACAACAGAGGAATTCGTATCCTCGGAGCCGTGGTAGTCAGATTCGCCAGTAACAGTGATGACGCTCGGAGATTGGAGACGCGCCAAATCGCGTATGTGACGGACTCTTCAGACCGCATCTTCCTCTCCCGCGCGGCCTGCATGGACCTGGGAATGATCTCGGACAGATTCCCGACACTCGGAGAGGTGAATCTGACGACCTCGGAATTGTGCGACTGCCCGCGACGCGCGGAGCCGCCGACCAAGCCGACCGCACTCCCCATGCCAGCGACCGAGGCCAACAGAGAGGCACTACAGTCACATTTACTCAGGATGTATGCTCAGAGCACATTCAACACGTGCCCACACCAGCCACTACCGAGAATGACCGGCCCGCCACTACGTCTTATGCTCAGTGAGAACGCGACACCGGTTGCCCATCACACTCCCATCTCCGTGGCCATACATTGGCAAGATGAGGTAAAAGCAGGCCTCGACCAGGACGTTCGGCTCGGCGTGTTGGAGGAAGTACCCGTCGGCACGCCGGTGACATGGTGTCACCGCATGGTAATTTGCGCGAAAAAGAATGGCAAGCCGCGACGCACCGTCGACTTTCAGGCCTTGAACAAGCATGCGTTCCGCGAGACCCACCACACCCAATCCCCGTTCCACCAGGCGAGACGCGTACCTAACGGGAAGCGCAAGACAGTATTCGACGCATGGAACGGTTACCATAGCGTCCGCCTACACGAGGACGACCGCCACAAGACGACCTTCATCACTCCATGGGGCGCTACCGGTACCTATCTGCCCCACAAGGGTATATGGCATCGGGGGACGGTTACTCACGACGATACGATGAGATCGTCGCGGACATTGGTAACAAGACCAAGTGCGTAGATGACACGCTCCTATGGTCAGACACGATTGAGGGGAGCTACTTCCAGGCGGTCCAATGGCTGGATATATGCGGCCGGAATGGAATCATCCTCAACCCGGAGAAGTTTGTCTTCAGCGCACCCACGGTGGACTTCGCGGGCTTCACCATCACCATGACCGACGTGCGACCGTGCAGCCGCTACCTGGAAGCAATCCACGATTTCCCACAACCGCGTAACATCACCGACGTCAGATCGTGGTTCGGGCTTGTCAACCAGGTGGCATACGCCTTTAGTATGGCCGAACGAATGCAGCCATTCCGGAAGCTCCTGAAAAGTGGAGAACGCTTCCAGTGGTCCATGGAGTTAGAGGACATATTCCGCGAGTCGAAAGACGTGATCGTACAAGAAATCGAACACGGTGTCCGCATATTTGACAAAACTAAGCCAACATGCATCGCCACGGACTGGTCGAAGGAGGGAATCGGATTCTGGTTGCTTCAAAAGCACTGCCGATGC
Source organism: Eptatretus burgeri (assembly GCF_056783735.1). Lineage (NCBI taxonomy): Eukaryota > Metazoa > Chordata > Myxini > Myxiniformes > Myxinidae > Eptatretus > Eptatretus burgeri. The sequence goes on from NC_140969.1 coordinate 88,614,370, forward strand.
GTGCCAGTTAGACCATTCTGCTGCACTGATGGATGGAAAATAACCCTGGTCGGCAGCAGATTTACACACGCGGCAGAATCCAGATACGCGCCCATAGAGGGCGAGGCTCTCGCAGTCGCGGACGCCTTGGACAAAGCGCGCTACTTCGTACTGGGCTGCGAGAACCTGATCGTTGCGGTAGACCACAAACCACTGCTGAAACTCCTTTCGGACAGAGCACTTGACGACATACCCAACCCCCGCCTCAGGAACCTCAAGGAGAAGACCCTGCGTTATCGCTTCCGCATCATACATATCCCGGGAATGAAGAACAAGGCGGCAGATGCCATGTCGCGCAGGCCAGTTGGCACCACGCGACCTCCACTCATGAACCTTCCAGATGACAATGCCACCATAGCGACCCACCTCCAACCAAGCACGCACACCGACGTCCTGTCCCTCCTACGCCAAACTGAGCCGGAGTATGACGACGACGTCGAGGACAACCTGGCATGGTGTGCCGCGGGCCTCGAATCATTGCGATCAGTAACATGGGATCGCGTCAGGGAAGCCACCAGCAGCGATGGCGATATGCACATATTGGAGGGAATGACAATGAACGGCATCCCCGACTCAAAAATCGAGATGCCAGAGACAATTCGCGACTATCACCAGTACCGCGAGAACATTACATCGACAGATGGAGTGATCCTATACAAGGACCGAGTAGTCATACCACCCTCACTCCGCGGCGATGTGCTGAGCGCCCTACATGCTGCCCACCAGGGCGTATCAATGATGACCGCCCGCGCAGAATCCTCTGTATTCTGGCCAGGCATGTCGGCCGACATCAGCGCCACTCGGAAAAACTGCGAACACTGCCACCGGATGGCACCATCACAGCCTGGAGCACCACCAACTCCACCTATTCCGGTCGTTTACCCCTTTCAGGCAGTGTGCTCGGACTTCTTTGTACACAGGGGTGCACACTACCTTGTGACAGTGGACAGATACTCGAACTGGCCGATCATCTCAAAGTCGACGGGTGGCGCCGCCGGACTCATAAACCACTTACGTCGCGCCTTCGTGACGTACGGGACACCAGAAGAGCTCGCGTCGGATGGGGGACCGGAGTTCACCTCCACCGAGACCAGGTCATTCCTGCACAGATGGGGCGCACACCACCGCTTGTCATCGGTGGCCTTCCCTCACAGCAACTGTCGCGCGGAGATTGGAGTTAAGACAATGAAACGACTTATCACGGACAACACCAGCCCGCAGGGAGAACTTGACACTGACGCTGTGCAGAGAGCGATACTACAATATCGTAACACGCCTGACCCTGACACGAAGATCTCCCCGGCAATGTGTGTCTTCGGCCGCCCGATACGCGATTTCATCCCAATTATCCCCAGGAAGTACAGACCGCACGACACTTGGCATGAGACCCTGAAAGCGAGGGAGGAGGCCCTCCGCAAACGTCATATCCGCACAGCCGACACCTGGGCAGAACACACCAAACGCCTTCCGCCACTTGCTGTAGGGGACCAAGTCCGCGTACAGAACCAGACAGGATTCCACCCAAAAAAATGGGACAAGACAGGCAGTATCGTGGAGGTACGCCAACACGACCAATACGTGATCAAGATCGACGGCTCGGGCAGAGTCACACTTCGGAACAGGAAATTCCTGCGCAAGTTTCGCCCAGTTCGCAATGACCAGCTGCCACCCCGGTCTATCTATGATGATCGAGCAACCCGAATCACTGTACCTGCACCCGTTGTAACACCGCAACTGCCTGACCTCGACAGCGAACCCGTGACATCTGCGACGCCAACGGGGCCCACGCCGGCACTGACGTCAGTATGCACACCCCGGCGCAAGACGACACCCGTTTTAGACACGCCAGCAGCACCAGGACGAGGCACACCGAGGCGCGCGATCCTTCAGACGCCACCATCGGCCCCTGAAACCCCGAGAGCCCCATCCCCACTGGGGCCCGATGTGACACCACCAGCACCAGCGATAGGTCAACGCCGATCCACCAGAGCGACCAGCGTGCCTGCCTGGCACAAGGACTACTCCATGGAATAGTCAAACGATGGGCGATATAAACTTTTGTTCATTCATTAAACTTAATAATTTCTCAGCCTTTATCTATTAACATAATAAAGACTCGGAGGGAGATAGAGAACATTGTACTTTACGGTAATTCTACATATCGACGGTCCCCTGGGCCAGTGCGCATGCGCAGCCTGACCCGGAGCCAGGGATGTTGTGGGTGTTTCAACCTGTTCAATACTTGTTTGATTATTGTCGTTCCACGCTAATAAAGTGGTCGAACAAATTGAACTCTGTTCTTATTTAGTTATATGTATATATCGTGGATCATTTAGTTTTAAGGAATAGCCAATCAGCGTATTGGACATGGAGACCCTGTTGAGCAGGTCACTGATTGGTTGTAACTTAGGTATAAATGTAATATTGTCATAATATGATAATATGATAAAGGAAAACACATAAATTTACATTATTAAAGATGAAGTGCACGTGCACCACGTGACCTTCACAACCCATCAACCCTCCATCTTACAAAAGTAATTTTATAATAAAAATTAATAATATGTGTGTTTGTAATCTGCTTACATTTGAAATTATGCAGATAAAACCTGTTTTTGATGGATGGATCAATTAATAAATAAAACCGTCAACCGTCAAATCTCGCGAGACGTGAGATTAGTGACGCGAGTCACGAGGGACGAGTCACAGAGCACGAGCTCGCAGCAGGAGAAAAGGACGTGGATGATGGAAATACGAAAATGGCTCAGAAAAGGAAAAAATGCAACCGACGAAAATGAAGAAGATGATGAAAGACATGTTGTGGGAGGAGTTGGAGGAGGAGGAAAAGACGATCATGTCGATGAAATACCGACAGAAGCTGGCCAACCTGGCCAAGCCAGCAACGTTAGACCTGCAGCTGGAGCCCCAGCGCAGACAGCCGGGTCTCCACGCTCGGCGGCGCCTCGGGGTCGGGTGTGACTGTCAAGCCGCTTCCCGATGATCTTGGAAGTGAGAGACCGAATCGAGTTGTTCTCCAGCGGTACCCTGGCCATCTGTTGCAGAACAAGAGTCGCTCGTTTGTGTCCTCGTGGTACCAGACTAATGAATGGCTGGAATACATTGTGCGGACAGATGCAGCATTCTGCGATCCATGTAGGAAGTTTAACACCGCACGTGGCCCAGTGGACTCTACTTTCACAGTGCGAGGCTACCGGAATTGGAAACATGCCGTTGAGAAAGGCATGGGGTTTCACAAACACGCAACTTCAAAGTAACATTTAACTTGTTTTGAGGTGGAAGGAGAATGAGAGGCACATCGATTGTGGTGAGGAGATTTCCACACTCCTCAATGCTGACCAGCTACATAGAAACCGGTACTATGTATCTGCTCTTATCGATGTTGTGGGATTTCTCACCGAAAATCAGATACCTTTTAGAGGGAGCCTTGATAATTTTGAGGATATGTCAGACGGCACAGTGGGCTCTTCCTCTCACTTTTAAACTACACACTCAAAAATGAGACGGAGCTAGCCGTAATAAGAGAAAGCAGTCACTGATTTCCTCGAGGTTTGTTGTTGCCTGTACAAATTCTTCAGAAAGCCCACTGTTTCTGCACAGTATAAAGGTGAGCGGTTCAAACGACTTCTTGATCAAAGTTGGACGGGACATTTAGCCACCGTGTCTGTGATCATAGGATTTTTAAGGATATCACATCCTGACTGTCGGAGATTGATGCAGAGCGCGCCTACGGTGCAGAGATGAGGATGGAGGCTGTTGGGCTTTTGTAGGAAGTCTCTGGGCCTGCCTTCATGTTCATTGCTATCTTTGTGCAAAAACTGCTGATGTTGTTCGATGGCCCGAACAGACTCTTGCAGGCAGAGGACATGGACTTGCTAACGGGGTTGGAACTGGTGGCGAGTGCTTCAGAGTGCGTGAAGAAACTCTGCTCTGAGGATGAGTTCACTGATCTGTGGAACAAGGCCAACGATGCTCGCACTTCTACACCTGCACCACCAAAACGGAGACGCACAATGCATAAAAACTTGGAACAATTTATAGTTTTGGAGACTGCAGGACAAAACAACGACAATGACAAGACGGAACTGCAGAGGGTTTTTTACAGCGCAATTGACACTGTGCTTGGAGAGATCGCTCAGCGCTTCAGTGAGCGCAACACACAACTCGTCCGTTCACTCGCTGCCTTGAATCCTGAAAATGGTACGTTTTGGATCCCCACTTGCTCCAGCACATCATGACATTAACAAAGTCAACCATCAGTGAAACAGAGTGTGTGGTTGCAAAGCAGTTTATTCGCTCACAGACAGAGAAGCAGCCAAACGAGAGATTGACAACACAAAAACTCCTCTCAACATACCACAAAACGCTGGAAGCCATGCCAAGTGTCGTGACTGCTATGAGACTTGGACTAACATTTGGTGCGTCCACTGCCATGTGTGAAAACTCATTCTCAACATTGAGGAATGTCTTCACTGACCATCGGCGGTCCATGCGCCATGCACACAAGGCACAACTGGTACGGCTGGCCTTCGAGAGAGACCTCACACGTAAATGCCTGAATGAATGGAAGGAGAAGGTCCTCAGAAGATTCCACACCGAGACGCGTCGCCTTCACCTCTTCTGACAGTGAGTACAGTGGTATAAAAACTATACGAGGGGTTCAAATTGTGTGTGTGACTGCTGGTGATGCGTGTGTGGTTCTGGTTGCAGTGTGGTTGTGGTCAGCAACCGCCGTGGTCGGCTGCTTTGTACTTCTCATGTTTAAGTTAAATGTTGTGTTTGGTGCTTTGCATATCCCATATCTAGTGCTTTCTGTATAACCTTACCTCTGTGTAATTGACTGCTTTAAATGCGGATCTTGTGGTATCATCAGGCTGGTCGTATTTGCTGTTGATAGTTTAATGTGGTGATCGCAGGTCATAGCCGAGTGTATCTTGTTTCAAAGTGCACTGATTCTGGTGCCAACCTTCCCCGTTTAGTCATTGTATCTCTGGTATATTAATTTTATAATGCCAGTTCTTCACAACACCTTGTATAAGGGCACCTGAATTGGTGCCAATTGTCTAATCATTGAATATCTGCATTGTGAATGTGCCAGTTTGTTGCGGCTCTCCTGCATTCGAATAATTTCAGGCCAAAAACATCGGAACATATTAAATCGAACTGAGATCAATTTGGTTAGTATGCGACGGCAACCTCACTATAGATGTGTCAATGCTGCATGAATACAATAGTATACCGGGTTATCAAAAATATTAAATATAATAATTGTGCCCCCCCCATCCAGTTCATATGCCCCCCTTAATACTGAGCCCTGGCTATGGGCCTGGTGGTGACAAATCACAGACAGAGCGGGGGGGGGGGGGGCGAGACCAGATAGGATACAGTAGAAGACAGAAAGACCACTGATCTGGCTGCGGTGAGAGAGTGAGAGACCCAAAGACTTCGCCACATTGCGGGAGATACCAATGATCCTAAATGCCTTGGTTTCCACAGCGTGAAGCTGAGAAAGGTGAGAGGCAGGAGCACCAGCTCAGAGGGGAGAGCAGAACTCCAGGCTGTGGAAAAAAGCTTTGTAAGTGGTTTGAAGCTCAGGTGGGCCCAGGAAGGACTTTGCACAACAGAAGATTCCCAGTCGGCGACTGGCTTTGGAGGCCAGGTTGGAAATGTGTCTTTCACAGGAAAAATCATGGCAGATAGTGAGACCAAGAAGCTTAAATGAAAGGACTTCTTCCAGAGGATTGTTGAGAAAGTGGATGGTGGGGGGGGGGGTTCCAAATGCTCCTTTCAGAGAGACATCGTGAGAGTGTGAGATTTGTCAGGATTGAGAGACATGTTCCACGTGTTGGACCAGTTTGTGATTTTACCCAGATCTGCAGAGAGTGAAGAAGCTGCTGCTTGCCACTCTGAGGGATGACAGATGGTACGGCAGAGGGTGGAGTCATCAGCAGAGAGATAAAGAGGATTTTCCAGAGAGTCAGCGAGATCATTGATGAGAAATAAAAGAGTCAGAGAGATCATTGAAGAGAGATCTTACAATGTAAATTAATCACTCATTGTGCTCCATCATGCAGATACAATGACTCATTAATTAAAAAGATACTTGATTAAAAAGAGACTTTGCTTTCAAGATATGCATGTGGATGCATCAAGATATTGAGTAGCGGATGAAATATAACACATCTCCAAACACGAGAAGCGATATTTATCTATTCCTGAGACCCTATGTTATGTCAGCAAAAACAAGTTCGTCCACTCGCTTTGATTGTTTGTGCAAAGAAGAAGAAGAAGAACACGAACTCATCTCATGGTCACAAATTTTGATGAAGAAGATTCAGGAAACCATTTGGGGCTCTGCCTCAAACTCTGCAACCACCAATTGGAGAGCTGAACACTGAACAGGCTCCTCCCACCGAGACCGTTGGGAGTTGATGACACATCAGTCGAGAACATCCAATTGGAATTGACTTTGTTGATCGGTGTCTATTGGACTGTTTTTCTTCTTCACCTCATTCACTTTGTGTGAATTTCACCTGAACAGAGCACAACGAAAAGCTTTGTGGTTTTCTTTTTAGTCTATTTTATGGTGATGTCCTTCAAATGTCCAGACTCACTAATTGTTTTTTTAAATTACACACAATAAAACCTGTACATTAAAAGAGTTTAAAAACGAATGTTTACCTCAAGTGGGATTTGTAAGGGAAAGACCTAAAAAGAGTGTGGATGGGGCAATTAATGGGGTGTGGCCAGCATTAGGGTTGGGTTTAGGAATCGAGCTTTAATGTTTTGATTGGGGTTTCCGCGAAATTGGAGTACAAGAAAATACTGTTGTTGATCAGTGTCAGGTTAATATTCTTTTTTTCGGGACAAATTGACATTTTTTGACAAAAAAGCTATAATTTTTTATTTTACCCTCAATACATTTCACTTTTTTATAATAATTCTTGTATATCAATATACTGACCATAACTAGAGACAAATAGAATGCAGAAAAACATATATTTACATCTTAAAATATCAATCTTTACAAGTTTCTCATTTTCCCCAAAGCCGGGTGGTGGCCATATTGGATTTCCATGATTTCAGGACTTCCCCCCGGAGGATCCCTTAGGACTTTTTTTTCTCTCACTGAGGACATATTCAGGAACCAAAATCTGTTGAGTTTGCTTTTGTTGCAATTTGTGTGAGGTTGACCAAATATTTCTGCTAAAATGCCTGTACTATCAAGTCCCTCTACTAATCACAAGTTCAGAACCCCTCCCCATCATGCTTACCTCCTCCGTAACCCTCCCATCCTCACTTCCCCTCTCCTCTCATCCCTATCCTCCTCGCTCTCACCCTCTCCTGGAGTGTATAGTGATGTTTGAGGGGTCACACTCTCCACTCCCCCCTCCTCGCTCTTCCCTCATTCCAAGCTCCTCCTTCCTCACCCCTCCTCACTCCTCTCTCTCTGTCCTCTCTCTCACCCTTCCTTCCCTCCTCTCCCCCTCCCTCCCCTCTGCCCCTCCCTCCATTCTCTCTGCCCCTCCCTTCTCTCCCTCTCCCTCCCTCCTCTCCCTCTCCCTCCCTCCTCTCTCTCTCCCCCTTCCTCCCTCCTCTCTCTCTCCCCCTTCCTCCCTCCTCTCTCCCTCCCTCTTTCTCTCTGACCCTTAATATTCCCATCAGTGAAGTGATGTGTTGTATTTGCTCATTCCTCATGAATGCCTTCTGCTTCTCCTTAATAGCATTCCTTATCTCACTGCTCAACCACCCTGGTCTCTTTCTGCCTGTAGTTTTACACCTTATGGGAATGTACTCAAAGGGCGGAGGAGCTCCTTCTGAGCCAACGGCCATCCATATCTAGTGCCCAACTGTGTCTGCAGACGTCCTCCTGCAGTTGGGTTACTTCTTATTAGGAGGTTGGTGGCAGGATTTTCACTCCAGCCACCGTAAAACCCTTCATTCCGCAAAACGTAAAAAAGCAAAAAAATCTGAAAACCCACTCCGTGGGAGTACCTCCTGTGCAGCTTCCCTTCGCAGGGCAGCTCACCAGATGACGGGATTGGGGCAAAGCCTTCGGTACCCCCAATCTTTGATTGGAGGGAAACCACGGGGTAACATCCATGGGTCAGATTGCGGGAGAGTGTGTCAGAGTGGTGCTGAGGTGTCGTCCACCAGACGGCGGTCTCCTTGGGTTAACCTGAGGCGGTCCCTTTGGGTGGGTGCCTGGAATGTCCTATCCCTAAGTGAGGATGATCACCTGTCTCTGTTATCATCTGAGCTCAAGCGTTTGGACATCGGGATTGCAGCTTTCTCTGAGGTTCGGAGACCGGATTGCGGCGAGATAATGGTGGGTGGTTACACCTCCTATTGGTCTGGTCGCTCTGATGGTGACCATACCCAAGGAGTTGCTGTAGCTGTGTCCAATAAGCTGACCCCAATGATAATTGAGGTAACACCGGTCAACGAGCGTATTATGAGATTAAGGATTCGTCACTCCTTAGGTGTCATTTCCCTGGTCTCTGTTTATGCTCCGACTGAGGGGAGTGATCTCACCGTGAAGGATGCAATCTACACCACACTCGAGTCTGTGGTTGATCAGTGCCCCAGACGAGATACACTTCTAGTCTTGGGGGATTTCAATGCATCGACTGGAACTGATAGGGATGGTTATGAGGTGTGTGTTGGTCCCCATGGGTCTGGAACTATGAACCAGAATAGCACTAAGTTCCTTGACTTTGAAAGAAGTCATGGACTTAGGGTGGCTGGTTCATGGTTTCAGCGCCCACAAGCTCATCGCTGGACTTGGTATTCTAACGCTGGCGGTGTGGCAAAGGAGATTGACCATGTCCTCATTGACGGTCGTTGGAGGATGATCCAGAACTGCAGGGTCTACCGGAGTGCTCAGTTCCTCAATACTGACCACAGGCTTGTTTTAGCAACTCTAAAGCTGCACCTTAAATCCTGGAGAATGGTACCATCCCAGCCTAGGCTGGATGTTGCCAAGCTCAGGGATGAGAGAGTAGCTGAGGAGTTTGCGAACAGGCTGAGTGGACATTGGGGGGTCTGGGTGCTTTGGGGGGTCCTGAAGAGTTGTGGAGCGCCTTCAAGACCACCGTCCTTGATGTTGCCGGTGGATGTCTTGGAACTCACCGCAGGGCAAAGAAGAATTTTGTCTCTCGAGGGACACTGGATACCATTGATCAGAGTCGCAGGGCCAGGCTGAATGGCAGAGCTGAGCTGTTCAGGGAGCTGAGGCGTAAAACTGTACGTGCACTGAGGGTGGACAAGGAGGCCTATGTGCGAGGAATCTGTGAGGGGGTAGAGCATCACCTGTGGACAGGTGATTCTCGTCCCGCTTACAGGGGAATTCGTGCATTATGTTCATCCAAGCCCATCCCTCGGAGCACTGCAGTTCGAGCAGAGTGGTAGGCTCTTGACAGAGGAGTCTGAAGTGAAGGCCCGCTGGGCCGGTTACTTTGAGCGGTTGTACCAGGCTGAACCCCCAGCTGTCGAGTTGGACGTCAAGGGTGTTACAATCCCTGTTGCTGACCCTCAAATCAACTGTGGTCCACCTTCACTTGTGGAAACACGGGCTGCGGTGAACCAGTTGAAACGGGGCAAAGCTCCAGGGATCTGTGGCATCCATGCCGAACTTCTCAAGGCTGGTGGAAATGCTGCACTCGTGTCGTTGCATGCAGTTTTGTGCTCTGCCTGGAACACAGGCATCATCCCAACTGACTGGAAGAGGGGCCTTGTTGTCCCTCTCTGGAAAGGGAAGGGTGATCGCCAAGACTGCAACAACTACCGAGGGGTGACGCTGCTCTCAGTGCTGGGCAAGGTCTTTGCTCGGATAATTCTTGATAGGGTTCACCACCATCTGCTTGAGCACCAGCGTCCAGAGCAGTCAGGCTTTACACCAAAGAGGTCAACGATTGACCGTATCCTTGCACTTCGTGTCCTCACCGAACGCAGACGAGAGTTTCGGCAGGGGCTGCTTGCAGCCTATGTTGATCTCTGTAAAGCGTTCGATTCAGTGAATCGGGATGTCCTCTGGAGGATTCTTGGTCTTCGTGGGGTGCCACCAAAACTGATCGATCTGATGTCTGAACTCTACTCTGGTACTGACAGTGCTGTGAAGTGTGGTGGTACCACCTCTGACTTATTTCCAGTTGTTACTGGAGTTCGTCAGGGATGTGTACTTGCCCCCACACTTTTCAGCACTTGTATGGACTGGATTTTATGGAGGATGTCGGAGAGATCAAGTTGCGGTGCATTGTTTGGGAATGTCAAGATCTCGGACCTTGATTTTGCAGACGATGCAGTCATCTTTGCGGAGACTTTAGACATCCTTTTGGGGGCCCTCGAGGTGCTGAATGAGGAGTCGGAGCCGCTGGGATTACGGGTTTCTTGGGTCAAAACTAAGATCCAGGCATTTGGTGACATCTTGGATGCTGCTGGCCTGACTTTGTCTGTTTGTGGTGAGGATGTTGAGGTCGTGGAGAGATTCACTTACCTTGGCAGTGATATTCATGTCTCTGCTGGCTGCGAGTCAGAGGTCAATAGTCGTCTGGGTCGGGCCTGGGGAGTCATGGATTCACTGGATCATGGGGTGTGGCGCTGCCGGTACCTGTAGTCGAGAAGCCAAAATCTGAAGCTTGCCTCGAAAATAGGTTCGCTGCTGATTTCATGTTAGAATGGTACAACTGGTGTTTTTGAAGAGTTGAGGCATGACCAAGTCTAGTTCCACTTGTTGCCAAGTCTGCATCTGAATATTATGGCCGCCATGACAGTAATCAAAATGGCCGCCATCAGATTTAGTCTTTTTCTTACTGCAAATTGTACTCGCCAGAAATTTGTCATGATTGTGAAATACTATGTAATCTGACACGAGGAACACTATTTTGTGCTTTATTTTTGTACTGGATCACAACTTTTCACATAATTGACAACTTAAAGACGAAATTGAAAATGCACATACGAGCAACAAATGTGAAAAAGAAAATGTTTAGCACTATTGATGGAGATGCGTTTACAGTCAGTCAAAGGTTATTTCAACAGCTGTCAGATTCTTTCTAACACAAAATTTCGTTGCTTTGCAGAAGAGAAAAGTGTTGTGAGAACACCCAAGTACAATTTTCAGAGCTATTGATCGGCTTGTACACTGAACGGGTTCCTACAAAGGGCTTTGCATCCACATGCTTTCGTGCAAGGCAGTCCATTCCGTGTACATTTGCACCGTCGAGTTGAGCATGACCCACGGTATTTGCATGTCGTCAGTTCTACACAGTAAGCAGTAATAGGCTGTGCAGTCATGAGTCGCGGCTGAAATGTCTCGTTACCATCTTTGACGACCTGTTCCCACCCACAGTTCTCAGGTGCAGGTAGATGTGGTTCAGATTCCAAGGCTCTTCTCCACACAAAAGTCTGGTAGTGCGCTCGCTTGATGTGTAGAATCAGAGCATCGCGAGTTGGAGGCAGATTCTCAATAGCTTTGGTCAGACTGAGAAACAGATCACATCTTACTCGCTGAATTGAGTTATCTTGGCAATGAGGGTCATAAAGCCTGCAGACAAATGACTCAGCATCTGCAATCACACTCTCATCAGGAATTTCCTCTTTGCCTCGGTTATTCAACAGGTGGGAATTGTTTTGAAAGACAGCCCATGCAGAGCGCTTCGCAATTCCAGCAAACTGGCTTGTGCTGTCTGAACCTGTCACTGCATGAAATGCCAGAAGTGACTCCCTCTGCGAATCTGGGATATTGATGGAGTCAATGGGAATGTAGTGTTGCTTTTTGGGTGTCCCTGCATTCATCCAGAGAAAGGGACTGAGATGCGGCTGATAGGCAACAAGGAGAATGAGGACATCAGTGTCCTGAAGCCACATGAATAATGTCTTGGCAGATGCTCAGAACTTTGTTCTTGGTATCTGTCTCATCCGCTTCTTCATTGTTCATCTTGTCAGTGCTGTCACCACCACAAAGAAGCTTTACAAGCATGTACAGGGTTTCAGGTACAATTCGCTCTGCATTTTCTGTGTTCAGTCCACCGATAATGTTCTGCCCTGGAGAGTGTTTTACGTCACTGTAAATCTTTATGCCCACTCTGAAGATCCAGCTAAGGATTTCGTTCTCATGATGAGGCAGACTGCACTGGGCCAATTCATCTTCTTCAGAACTTTCACCTTCTTCAGATAAATCATTCACGGCAGTTCTCATGGCAAACTTTGTCACAGTTGAGGACGCAACTATGAGGGGTTTTGTGACATCCAATGGCTGCACGAATGTCACCTTGTCACTACCAAAGTGAACCTCCACTTTCTGCTTGAAATTGTAGCTTTTGTAGGCTCCAGCCTCAATTCCAAAATCATTCAATAACAGCATGCTGTAGTGTTCCCAGATGTTTTTCAGGGTAAACACATGTCCCTTCTGCAGCTCTTTCTCAAGCTGGTTCATCACATTTCTGAAACAGATGCTTTCAGGAGACTGGTTTTTCTCTCCACTCTCCTTTTTATACTTTCTGCGAAAATAAACATAACACTTGAGGTGATATTTACCTTCAGCTGCCATCAAGTCTGAAACACCTGCAAACCTGTGACGCATGGTGGGGTCAAATTGGGCCAAACTAAGCATCCTGGATGATGTGTGATCAAATTCAACATTTGTCAGGACACCAGCTTTTCCAGGAATGTCAGTCTGGCAGAAAGCGCATTTTGACCAATCCATAGCGCTGTGCGCGGATCTTAGTGACTTTGGGACATGGTATTTCTCTGAGGAACCTGATGTTGTGGGTATCTCTTCTGTGTAAGTCACAGATTGTGGCTGAATCCTTGACTTCAGTCTGTCTATTTTTTGTGCGTGAGTAAAGTCACTATAGCAGAATTTGTGCCATTGAATCTTTTCGACGTGCTCCGGTACAGAATATTTTCTGATTCTTGAGAATGAGTCAACATATTTAGCGTCATTATATTTCTCTCTTTCTTTGCAACATTCAGCTACAGTTTTCACACCAACGATTGTAGTCTTTCGAAGTGGCGTTGACTTGCTAGTTTTTGAACTGTCCTGGCAAATAAAGCATTTATTCCAGTCTACATGCTCTTCTTCTTCTCGATCCCTTGAACCCCCTGTGAGAAATCTTGCGGCTTTCATTTTTCAGTTAGTCCTGGGTAACAGAAAACACACAGTTATGTAGTTTAGGTTCATTTTATAGCAAAGTTGTAAAATTCATTGATTGTGGTTTGTATAATCAGACATTCTAATTTGAGCCTGAACATTTCTTTAAAAATAATATAGTGAAAAACAAGTCATATTATTTTTAGAAAATGGATGGAGCAATGTTTTTTTCTATACTCCCATCAGCTCAGGCATGCTCAAAAACATGGAAATCGACCTAATTTTGTAATTTCATGTCAATTTGCGGCTGAAATATGACGAAAAGTGTATTTAATGGAGACCATTTTGTAAACTGTCATGGCGGCCATACTATCCATATCCAGAGTTGGCAACAAGTTTATTCACGTTTGTGTGTGTCTGGACAGTCAATTTACACCTGTTGCACTATTCTAACACGGAATCAGCAGGGTCGTACACTATTCTGCATTGGGCCTCCTGACTACTGTGCGGGAGGACGAAAGTCCGAGTCTTCAGGTCCTTGGTACTTCCAGTCTTGCTCTATGGGTGCGAGACTTGGACTCTGACCAAGGATCTGAGACGGAGACTTAATTCCTTTGGTACCAGGTCTCTTCGGAGAATCCTTCGCTATCGCTGGTCGGATTTTGTAACCAACGAGCGGTTGCTGAGAGAGAATCGGATGAGATTTGTTACCTGCATAGTCCGTGAGCGTCAGTTGCGGCTGTATGGACATGTGGCTCGTTTTCCTGACGCTGATCCTGCTTACCAGATTCTCTCAGCGAGGGAGTCTCATAAGTGGAGGAGGCCAGTGGGCCGACCACGTGCCTCATGGTTGCAGCAGGTTGACCATCATCTCAAGGAGATGGGGATGGGCCTGGCATCTGCCTGGGGGATGGCCAGACGGAGGCCCCTGGAGTACCGGCGGAAAGTGGACGCAGCGACGCGCTGTTCTGGCACATGCTCCCATACCTGACCTGAATGTACTTACTCTGCACTCGACACATTTGCTCCTTAAAGGTTTTCCATTTCTCTGATGCTGATTGTCCTGTTATCAGTCTCCCAATCTACATCACCCGATTCTCTCCTCATACCCTCAAGGTTTGCCTTCCTGAAATCTAATAGCCTTACTCTACTATCCTGAACTCTAACTCTTCAAAGAATCCTTCCACACACAATGTTATGGTCACTTGATCCAAAATGTTCCCCTACCTCCAATTCCTTCAACATATTTTGATCGTTACTTAACACTGACTTAAAGAATAATCGTGACTTAAATTTGTTGCTTAAAACTAACATCGTTTTAGAACTAACATCGTTCTCACAATCTCACTATGTCTCTCCGAAAGGACCGTTTCGAACACCCCCCCATCCACTTTCTCAACAATCCTCTGGAAGAAGTCCTTTCTTTCAATCTTCTGGGTCTCACTATCTGCCATGATTTTTCCTGGGAAAGCCACATTTCAAACGTCGCCTCCAAAGCCAGTCGCCGACTGGGAATCCTCCGTCGTGCAAAGTCCTTCCTCGGCCCACCTGTGCTCCTGACCACTTACAAAGCTTTCATCCACAGTTTGATGGAGTACTGCTCTCCCCTCTGGGCTGGTGCTCCTGCCTCCCACCTTTCTCGGCTTCATGCTATGGAAACCAAGGCACTTCGGATCATTGGCATCTCTCGCAATGAGGCTGAGTCTTTGGGCCTCTCACTCTCTCACCGCAGGTTGGTCGGTGGTCTTTCTGTCTTCTACTGTCTCCTCTCCAGCCTCACCTCCACCACCCCTGCTCTCTCTGTGATTTGTCCCCACCACATTTCCACAGGGCGCTCAAGGTCCGCCAACAACCCCCTTCTGGTAAAACTACCAAAATCACGAATCACTGCTCACCTTCACTCTTTCCTTCCTCTTTTTCCCCACCTTTGGAATAAACTCCATCACTCTATTCAATCCCATTCTTCCCTTCAGGCCTTCAAAACAGCTGTTCACCACCACCTCTTATCATCCCCCATCCAAATCTTCAATGTTTTCGACCCCAGTTAATCCACGCCAATCCCACCTCCTTCAAAGTCCCTGCTTTCCTTCCTGAAAGTCCCTGTAATGTCCATCTTGTATTCCCCATGTTCCCTGCCCCATCCCTCTCCTTTCCACAGATCTCCTGTCTCTGTTCTCCACTGTTTTGTCCCTCCCACTCCCTCCCCTGTTGTCTCATGCCCCCTTGCTGTGCGTTGTGTGTTCGCTCTCACACGAGCCTTGACAAGGTATACAAGGAAGGTGATTTGTATTATACAGTGTTCAAATATATGATTAAATTTGAATAAAGGTTCAAAGGCAAATAAATAAATCAATAAATAATTGGGGTTTTACCACCATTGTACCAGTGTCTATGACAGCATTCTAACACATTTCTTGAGTTGTTTGTGGCTGTTGTTTATATCCTTCATAATGGCCTTAAAAACAGTAAGTTTCCTCTGGAATGATTTTTCAATGTTGTTTGACTGTCAGGCAGGAAAAAAAAACAATCTCACTCCTCTCTGCACATGTACGATTGGGACAAATTCAGAGACAAAGTACAGTGAAACTAGACTTATCTTTATATTCGTGTTCCAATTTGTGTTCAAAATTATAACGTGCAATTTAAATAAGTTCTTCCTTTGTCATAAACTGATAAGCCAGACAGACAGCCAGACAGACAGACAGACAGACAGAGACATGCACTAATTGATGAACCCCGCTTTTCGCTTTGCGTGCATGGAGTAATATTGACAGCTCAGGGAAGCCATTATCACGCAGAATGGTTTTGCTGTGTTCAATTTCCGCAGTGAGGTCGCACGGTGAGCAGGTGGCCAAGGCTCCATCCACAAGGTCGGTGATGAGAGCAATCTTATAATGTTTGTGAGACTCAATGAGTCCCACCGTGTATACTGCCCAGTGAAGGTAATCTTGTGTCATATGGTAGTCAATAATAATCTGATTTCTCAACTAGTATGTCGAGAAAAGGGAGTGCTTTCAATTGCTCCATCTCAAAGGTGAATTCGAGTGCAAGCTGGAATGTGTCAGGATATGCCAGGATGTCCATGTACGCATCAGCAGAATATAATTTTTTTATCCAACAAATGTATCTCATACACTTATTGAAAATACACACCAAGTTATGACATTAGTGGTTAAATCATAGAAGGCGCACTTCTCGTGCAAACAGACAAATGTTTGCGAGCACCTGATCAATTGGGCATCAAGGGAGATTGCTATGCCATCCAATTGAGCTTGTATGGTGTCATTATCAACTTGGGCACTCAGTGGAGCACACGGATCTGGATTCAGACCTGAACTAAAATTTCATCGGCGTGTTCTTGTCACCGAACCAACTCATCCACCCAGTTTCGTCCGAATTAGTCCATAACTTTTTGAGATATCGTGTTGCATATCATTTTATCCCCATCACTCAATGGTGAAGATTCAGTGAAAAAAATTCTGATCGAGATCCAGATTCAGATCTTCACCAAAATATGCGAAATCCAATTTTTTTTTTGAATCTGTCTGCAACTTTTTAAGATATCTTGTTCACAAGTAGACAGACAGGGGTGAAAATATAACCCCCATCCATCTTCGGTGGAAGAGATAATAAACTCAACTGTGCACGTTGCTGTGTTCACGAGTTCCACATAGACCGACTCGGAAATCGACGGAGGTTCGAGATTGCTGTGTTATAGCGATGCTTCATAAATACGGATGGCTTCCTTGTGTATCTTGTATATAAAGTTGTATTGTCTGTCTGTCTGTGTGTCTATCAATAGAATCGGCCCCACCAGTAGTTACCCCATCATATTTCAGACCGTTGGAATCCTTGGCAAATGGAGATGGAAGAAAACATTTTCAAACCAACAAGGTAGGGGGTTCAGGGTGGGAGGAAGACCCCAATTCTCTCAATGTAAATGTGTATCCTTTTGGACCACTCAGTGGTAGGCAGTATATTACAAATCATCACACAGCAAAACTCCAAATTAATTCTGCACAAAGTGCTGTTCTGTTTGCTGGTAATATATAAAGCAGCTCATTCCACTAACATGATTTGTGACAGTCAAGTTACAGGTCGTTTACAACCAGTTAGCACATGAAAACCAAAGCAAGATCCATCCATTGGGACCAAACTCTGGAAAGAGCATCATTGCTGCCAAAGCAGTCTCCTGGGCTATTGGGCACAATCCTGGACAGGTCACCACTCTGACAAAGGATACTCAAATGGCTCAATCATCCCAGCAAGCTCGAACTCATTTTGCCAACCTCACAATGATGACAAGCTGAGTCAATCCCACGTGGTATTAATTCAACAGCCAAGCAGAATTTGAACTCAGGACCCGAGGATCCCAAACCTGCCACATTAAGCCAACAGCAGGCATCAAACCAAGATGCTTCCCCAAAAAATTGTGATTTTGCGTTCGGACAGCATTGGCTCAACAATTGAGGATGTGCAGAAAACAGTTGCACTGACTGGTTTCAGATTGTGACCCGAGAACGCAGTGTGGCATGTTGAAATGTACCAATCATAATTTATCTATCTATAATTCCAGCAATCTCTGTGTGTCTGTCTGTGTGTGACCGCTGTTTCTCGACAACCACTGGTCCGATCGAACTGAAACTTGCCAGGTATATTGCTGGGGACCTGAGTATGTGCCTTTTCAAGGTTTGATATTAATTGGGCAAGTGGTTCCCAAGTTATGGCCATTTATTTACCAAACCAATGACAGGACACGTTGCTGCGAAGGCGTGGCGACCCATCGCCGTCTTCTGGCTTGTCTGTCTGTTTGTCTGTCTGTTTATTGCCGAGAGGTCACAATTTTAAACGATCTTCACGAAACTTCACCACATGGTCGAGTTTGTCATAAGGAAGAAGCCTATTGTTTTTGAGGTCAAAAGGTCAACACAGGCCAAAGGTCAACAACTTCGGTGAGAGTTCTAAAATCCTCAATTTTCATCCGATTGACTTGAAATTTTAAGAGGATTTATATTTCAGGTCACTGAATCTCCCTAACTTACCTCAGGAGTTTTAAGGTGCAACTCACTTTGTCTACCAACAGGGCAAACATGATGACCAAGGAACTTTCCAAAGAAATCAGACAGAAAGTGGTGGAGAAGCACTGTTCAGGAGAGGGTTATAAGAAGATTTCAAAGTCACGCATTATCCCTTTGAGGACGGTGAAATCGATCATTAAGAAGTGAAAGACATATCATACTACCCAGACTCTACCCACATCAGGTCGCCCATCCAAACTCAGCGGCCGGGAGAGCAGGAACCTGGCTTGGGATGTCACTGTAAATCCAACAATGACTTTGAACGATCGGCAAGGATCTTTGTCTGAGATGGGGGTCAGTGTTCATCAATTAACAATATCCCGTTCCCTTCACAAAGCTGGCCTTGATGAGCAGGTGACAAGAAAGAAGCCATGATTTAAAAAGATGCATCTTAAAGCTCTTATGAAGTTTGTGAAAAAGCATCTTAATGATAAGGCATGTGGATAAAGGTTTTATCATCAGACGAGACAAAAAGTGAACTTTTTGGTCTAAATTCAAAGCATTACATCTTTGCGCAAGACTAGCACTTCACATCACACAGTGATCACCATCCTTACTGCCCAGCCTGGTTGTGGCAGCATCATGCTCTGGGGTTGCTTTCAATCATCAGGGACTGGCAAGCTTGTCAGGATAGAAGGAACAATGGATGGTGCAAAGTGCAGGAGAATCCTTCATGAAAAGCAGCTTGAGTCAGCCATGAATCTGAAACTGGGTAGGAGATTTACATTTCAGCAGGATAATGATCCGAAGCACAAAGGTATAGCCACACTGGAGTGGTTGAATAAGAAAAAAATAAATGTTCTTGAGTGGCCCAGGCAAAGTCCTGACTTGAACCCAATTGAACATTAATGGCGAGACTTGAAGATTGCAGCCCATCAAGGATCCCCATCAAACTTGGAAGAACTAAAACAATTTTCACTTGAAGAATGGCCAAATATGTCACAATCTCACTGTACAAAGCTGGTAGAGACCAACCCAAAAAACACTCATAGCAGTCATTGCTGTTAAAGTTGCTTCCACAAAGTGCTGACCAAAGGGGTTGAACACTTTTTCAACTCGTGAATTCTGATTTGTACATGTTTTTTGCAGGTATTCCTGACATGTAACCTCTTTCAGCTGTAACAGTATTGAGTGTGATTCTTTCAGTTCTGAATAAAAAAGTTCATTTGGAACAATTGTTTCTGCATAATTTGTAATTCTTCTAAATGTGTAAATATTGGTTGGGGGTAAATACTTTTGCAAACCTCTGTCGATATGTTTTAAAGGAGAAGAGATTTTAGCTTCATATTATTCACAGGAATGACAAAACACAAAATTCACAATAAAATAAGAAAACGAAACCCAACCCGAACTTTACATTGAAACCCAAACCCGAACACCGCAAACCCAAAGCCAACCCTGACCTTCACACCCCAAACCCAAACCCAACCCTATCCTCACACCCCAAACCCAACTCGAATCCCAAGATGATTTATCATTTTCACACTGATTTATAAAAAAACAACTGAAAGAATTATTATTTTTTAAACAGTTTATTACTTTTTCTTGAGCAGTTCAATAACAGTACAAGGTCAATACAGTCTTTCAACTCAACAAAGTTTTCTGTTTTTTTTTCTTCCAGTTCTGTCTTGAGAATGAAGTTTAAGTTATTTCAAGTTTGAGGAAGTGGAAAGGAGGAGATATATTGTAAATTTGTCTCAAGAAATCTCAGGTCTTCCCAGCACTTTCTTGATATTGCTGAAAAAGAATAAATAAATAAATACATTACATGTCTAATATCGAATTAAATACTCTGTATTTTCATTAATTATTAATCACCTGAACTTACCACTCATCAAGCACTATCCAACCAAGAACGACAAGGATAGGTCGGTTGAGAATTTAAAGGTCTCCAAGATAGAAACCACTTTTTGACTCTCATATTTTGAGCCATCAAGGCAAAACTCTTCCAGATTTTCCAGAATTTTTGGGTCATCAAGGCAGAACTCGTTTTGTGGGTCATCAAGGTGGAACTCGTTTTGTGGGTCTCTGCACACGTATCAGCAAAAGGAAGTGAAAACCACTCAATATCACCGCCATCATCATCATGCCTTCCGAGACAATCCTGGAAACACTACTCTCTCCATTGCTTTCTGCATCTCAGTTCAATTTTCCTCTTCTTTTGGCTTCAATTTCACATCTTGATTTTCTTCACCACAAAGTCCCACTGGGTTTTGATTTAGGTTTTTCAAACAATTTTAATACAGTAAAAGTTTATAATTGAAAAAAGCTGGACTTACGACTCGTTGGCAAATGCGACGTTTCGGCGAGAATCCACTCGCCTTGGTCACGGCAGATGATGAAGTGAGGAAGAACTGAAGAAGCTGGAAAATTGTCACGTGACATCCGACCTGCTTCGATTTAACTGCCAACATTCTTCGATTTCATTAATTAATTTGAGTGCATCGATTTAATTACCAACGTTCATCGATTTAATTAATTTTAATGATTATCCAGTTGTACACACCTTGAACTTGTATACAGTTCCATTATCACTCATGGCAGACTTTCACCAATTGGATTTTCTGTTTGGTGCTTGTCTGGCTGTGAGTGCAGCAAAACATTCGTTTGTTCCCAACTCTTCTGAGACACAGACAGAATGGGACACGATTGGGGTGAAGAACATGTAGTTTATACAAAGTTTGAAATCATTTTTAATGTAAAGCAAGAATCTTGGCAACTTACATTCCAACCGGTGGGATGGTTTCATTCGAGTGGGTGGAGGAGAGTTAATGAGCACCTCTTCTGAGGGGCCTTTGGAAAAAAAACAATAAAAATATAAAACATTAAACACACTGATATCTTCATCAGTTTGATAACTTGTTCAAGAAAGGGCACAGAAGGGAATGCACTGATGGAACAGGTGACGACGAAAAGATGAAGAATCCAATCGAGGGGGAGTTAAACTTGTGATTTATCCTGCGTGGCGATGACCATGTCAATCACTAACCTTCATACCAAAATATTAATTACAATTATCTTCACAATTAAGAACATTCTTCTTCAAAGAAGGAAGTATTAACAGCAATGTCTATAAAAGAACAAGTGGCAAAACTTATTTCAGCTTCACAACACTATCTTGGGGTTTGCTGTGTTCACCCCCAGTGTGTTCACCCCCAGTGTGTTCACCCCAACTGCCGCAAAGTATTGAAGAGTGCTTACCTGTTGAAGTTCCTGCATGTGATATGAGCCTCAACAACGTGCTGTTTCTGTTGTTGCTGTTGCAGCTCCTCAGTAACATGTTCTTTCTGTTGCTGTTGCAGCCTGTGATCACAATGAGGGTTCTGCTTTTCCTGCAGCCCCTCAACACCGTGCTGCTTCTGTTGTTGCTGTTGTTCATTTCAACCCTGTTGACCCTTAAGACCTTGAGACCCCGTATGACCTTGAGACCTCCCGTCGATCATTTGACCCCTCAGACATTTATACCCACAGATCCTTTAGACCTGTTGAGACCCCAAAGACAAATTTTGATCCCTTTTTTTTTCAAGCCCATACGACCTTAACACCAATTGAACTGCTTTGACCCCTTTAGAACCCTTTAAACACACACCACACAAACATCAAAAGTCTTTTTACAACACAGACTACTCTTTTAAGCAGGTGATGTGCAAACTCTACCCACCCGGAGGTTGGGTAAACTGTGTTAGTAACCTTATCGAAGCGAAAACGACTTGGAAAAACTATCACTTAAATGAAATCAATCTCCTGGAAGTTAGTCAACACAAAATAGAGCCTCACCCCTTCTCCCTTGCAAACTTGGTATTCCTTGTCCTCAATGAGAATCGTCATTGGAACAATCACATTCGCCATCTCCATCCTCACAATCACATCCGTCATCATCATCATCACAATCGCATTCGTCCTCTCCATCCTCACAATCACATTCGTTGTCTCCACTGTCACAGTCACATTCGTCATCGTCGTCATCATCATCTTCCACATCCTTATCCTCCCCATCAGCCTCATCTTCTCCATCCACATTCTTGTCCTTTCTGTGAACACACAATAATCACCAGAACTTCGTTTGAGAGAACATTTATCTGCATCGTGAAAATGTATCAGAGTACCACCAGATAGATAAACTCCAATAACAACATATTCATCAGTTGAGAGGTCCATCGGGATCAGAGTTTACTGTTCTTAATTGGAAGATCAATCATAAAATGAAGACTTGTGAAGAGCTTTACCTGAGCCGTTTGTTCCTCCATAAATATATTGCCCAAAGAAAGTTGATGATAAATATCACCATGGAGATGATCCCGACAGCATTTTCAAACCTCCCCCATAGCGATATGAGGTCTCCAACGTCCATTGGGCCGAAAAGAGAACCCCAAAGATCTGTGGACACGGATGTAACAAGTTTAATAAATTAATGTTATTTCAATGAAAACAGGAATCAATATCCATCATAATGATCCTTAAATGGGATCGTTTCAAACTGAAGTTGAAACCTGACGTTCTGACCACAGGCCCAGCAAACGGATCGAACGATGTAACTTGGTTTCCTTGAAACAAGATTTAAGAGTACATTTGTTCACACCATAATCAAACTGTCATTATTTATTTAATATCACAATCTGCTCCCTTCCGAAAACTTCCTTTTCATACCAACCAATGGGATCTTTAACCCTTTACCCTCTATCCATCAGCGATGGTCTTTCTCTCCGTTTCCCATTTACCTGGTAAGACTTCCTTATTGCACACACTCCAGGACGCACTTGCAGGTGTGCCCGAAACATATTTTCTTGAAATTCTTTGAAAAAACTCAAGAGCATAACAAGGTACGACCACATCGTAGCAGCGAATGCGGCAGAATGGTCTAAATGTTCTCAAAGGTAAACACACAATGCATCCAGACGATGGTCTCTATGACGCTGCAAGCATTGTTGTCTTGGTAGCCGCATTCGGTACAAAACAAACCCATTTCAGTTTTCATTGTATCGTCATCCAATTTATAAGATGTAATTATATAATGGTATGCCATATTTGCGTACAGGGTGGCCTGAAAGTCGTTTTACCGTCCACAGTGAAGCATTCGTTCTTAAACTCTTCATACACAGGTTTTATTGTGCAGTGCTGTACTTTTTTTGTACACCTTGTCGAGGCTCATATGAGAGGGAACACACAAAGCACAGCAAGGGGGGGCATGAGACAAGAAGGGGCAGGAGTGGGAAGGACAAAACAGTGGAGAGCAAAGACATTTGGAGATCTGTAGAAGGGAGAGGGATGGGGCGGAAAACACGGGGTATACAAGACGGACATTACAGGGACTTTCAGGAAGGAAAGCGGGGAATTTGAAGGAGGTGGGTTTGGGGTGGATTAATTGGGGTAGAAAAGATCAAGGATTTGGATGGGGAATGATAAGAGGTGGTGGTGAACAGCAGTTTTGAAGGCCTGAAGGGCGGAATGGGATTGAACAGAGTGAGGGGGTTTATTTCAAAGGTGGGAAAAAGAGGAACAAAAGAGTGATGTTGAGCAGTGATTCATGATTTTGGTAGTTTTACCAGAAGGGGGTTGTTAGCGGACCTTCAACGACCTGCGGAAATATGGTGGTGACAAATCACAGACAGGGGTGGGGGCGAGACCAGAGAGGATACAGTAGAAGACAGAAAGACCACTGATCTGGCTGCGGTGAGAGAGTGAGAGACCCAAAGACTTAGCCACATTGCGGGAAATACCAATGATCCTAAATGCCTTGGTTTCCACAGCGTTAAGCTGAGAAAGGTGAGATGCAGGCGCACCAGCTCAGAGGGGAGAGCATAACTCCATCAGGCTGTGGAAAAAAGCTTTGTAAGTGGTTTTAAGCTCAGGTGGGCCGAGGAATGACTTTGGACAACAGAAGATTCCCAGTCAGTGACTGGCTTTGGAGGCCAGGTTGGAAATGTGCCTTTTCCAGGAAAAATCATGGCAGATAGTGAGACCAAGAAGCTTAAATGAAAGGACATCTTCCAGAGGATTGTTGAGAAAGTGGATGGTGGGGGGGGGGGGTTCCAAATGGTCCTTTCAGAGAGACATCGTGAGAGTGTGAGATTTGTCAGGATTGAGAGACATGTTCCACGTGTTGGACCAGTTTGTGATTTTATCCAGATCTGCAGAGAGTGAAGAAGCTGCTGCTTGCCACTCTGAGGGAGGACAGATGGTACGGCAGAGGGTGGAGTCATCAGCAGAGAGATAAAGAGGATTTTCCAGAGAGTCAGAGAGATCATTGATGAGAAAAAAAAGAGTCAGAGAGATCATTGAGGAGAGATCTTACAATGTAAATTAATCACTCATTGTGCTCCACCATGCAGATACAATGACTCATTAATTAAAAAGATACTTGATTAAAAAGAGACTTTGCTTTCAAGATATGCATGTGGATGCATCAAGATATTGAGTCGAAGATGAAATATAACACATCTCCAAACACGAGAAGCGATATTTATCTATTCCTGAGACCCTATGTTATGTCAGCAAAAACGAGTTCGTCCACTCGATTTGATTGTTTGTGCAAAGAAGAATAAGAAGAACACGAAATCATCTCATGGTCACAAATTTTGATGCAGAAGATTCTGAAAAATATTTGGGGCTCTTCCTCAAACTCTGCAACCTCCAATTGGAGAGCTGAACACTGAACAGGCTCCTCCCACCGAGACCGTTGGGAGTTGATGACACATCAGTAGAGAACATCCAATTGGAATTGACTTTGTTGATCGGTGTCTATTGGACTGTTTTTCTTCTTTACCTCATTCACTTTGTGTGAATTTCACCTGTACAGAGCACAACGAAAAGCTTTGTGGTTTTATTTTTAGTCTGTTTTATGGTGATGTCCTTCAAATGTCCAGACTCACTCATTGTTTTTTTAAATTACACACAATAAAACCTGTACATTAAAAGAGTTTAAAAACGAATGTTTACCTCAAGTGGGATTTGTAAGGGAAAGACCTAAAAAGAGTGTGGATGGGGCAATTAATGGGGTGTGGCCAGCATTGCGGTTGGGTTTGGGAATCGAGCTTTAATGTTTTGATTGGGGTTTCCGCGAAATTGGAGTATAAGAAAATACTGTTGTTGATCAATGTCAGGTAAATATTCTTTTTTTCAGGACAAATTAACATTTTTTGACAAAAAAGCTATAATTTTTTATTTTACCCTCAATACATTTCACTTTTTTGTAATTATTCTTGTATATCAATATACTGACCATAACTAGAAACAAATAGAATGCAGAAAAACATATATTTACATCTTAAAATATCAATCTTTACAATTTTCACATTTTCCCCAAAGCCGGGTGGCGGCCATACTGGATTTCCATGATTTCAGGACTTCCCCCGGGAGGATCCCTTAGGACTTTTTTTCTGTCACTGAGGACATATTCAGGAACCAAAATCTGTTGAGTTTGCTTTTGTTGCAATTTGTGTGAGGTTGACCAAATATTTCTGCTAAGATGCTTGTACTATCAAGTCCCTCTACTAATCACAAGTTCAGAACCCCTCCCCATCATGCTTACCTCCTCCGAAACCCTCCCCTCCTCACTTCCCCTCTCCTCTCATCCCTATAATCCTCGCTCTCACCCTCTCCTGGAGTGTATAGTGATGTTTGAGGGGTCGCACTCTCCACTCCCCATCCTCGCTCTTCCCTCATTCCAAGCTCCCCATTCCTCACCCCTCCTCACTCCTCTCTCTCCGTCCTCTCTCTCTCCCTTCCTTCCCTCCTCTCCCCCTTGTAGGGGAAAAATTTATATTAATGTATTTTAAATTGTAACAAATGGAGTTTCAGAAATGTGACTTTTATGCTGCAAATTGAATTGGCTGTCATTTCTGGCCAAAAGACTTTTGCCCTAAATGATAAGAAATGTGTTGTTCTGGAGCAGAGTGACCGAGCTGATAAATAAAACCTTTGCTTAGAAAATGTACGAAGTGGCTTTTTGTCTCGAGGACACGTCTACAGTTTGGGTGAATATCCCCCAACCTCTCTCTGATGGAAGTATAAATATTTTGAAAGGCACATTGTTCTCAGTACGAGCACGTGAGGAAGTATAGTTTCTCAGTGGCTTGTACTCCTTGGAACTGACCAAGTACCAAGTTAGAATAAAACTCTCTGATGTAATGTAGAAGTGAATTGAATCGGGTTGGTCTAACTGTTAACTAAAATAAGCATAAATGAAATAGAACCAAATAATATTGCAATCAAATGGGGATTCTTAAGTTCATTGTACAAGGGTGAGAAGTGTATGGTGTATAATTTGGAAATAAGTTGTTTCACAAGGAAGGACTTGTGTGGACATCAGTTTTATCAGTGTCGATAGGGTTTTTGTAGGATTTTATAATCAAATCGGACAAACGTTAAACTCTGTCTGAAGTCAAATAGGATTCCACAATCGGCCAGTTAGAATCCTTCAGGAGGACAACGATCACAACAAGGTGGGTTAAAAAATCCACATCAGTTGGTGCCGTGACTCGGATTCGAACCAACGTTGGTGCGGTGCTCGTGACCGGAGGTGCTTAATCTGCCGGAAGCAGTGCCTGGAGGAACGACAAGTGCTTGAGCGAAGGTAAGGGAGAGCGCTCTCAGCAGGTAACGCATTTCGAACAAAGAAAAGTTCATTGTCAGATAATTTTATTGATAGAAAGAAGAGGATCCGGGGGAGGGAGTCCATTTTAAAGTAAACGATAAGTACTGTAGTTGTTTTAGAAAAGTGCTGGAGAAGAAGAGGAGTCAGATGACAAGAAGAGGCTCGTTAAGGAGCCAGACGAGTCATTGAATGGGCATGATGAAGCGACATGCCACATGTTTGCATTGATACGGACCGGCTGTGAGAGAGAGGCCGAGGACACGGCTGAGACGCCGAGATAGGGTTAAAATAGATAAACATTGTAAGTTACCTGTTTGTAAGAGTTATAAGAGTTACTTTTTGTTCATTGAACTCACTGGAAGTTTGTTGGCAGTGAGGTTGTTATATTATATTGTGTGGAGGTTTTACAGATTTGTAAATGCAATGATTTGCACGAAACGTTTTGTAGAGTGCAGGAGATGATTAACCAGCTGGGAGCATGGTTGATGATTTGCATTGAGATGCATGTGTTCCTGAGAGTAAAAAAAAGAAATGAAACTTGTGCGATTCCAATATTCACTGCAATGAAACGTGTTCTGTTGGGATTTTGACGATATTTTAACTCGTGCTGAGTTGATCTATGGGTCTGTTTGAAATGGCATGTTATACATTCTTTGCGTTGTATTTCCACGCGAAGGTCGCAAACTACACTGTGTGAGACCCCCTCCACTCGATCTGTGGGGGGTGGCATATCTTTACACTGAGTCTTTGTTCGAGCCTTTGCTTTAGGTGTGAAATTCGATTCATATGCAGATTCAAGAGGATGAGATAGAAATGTGATTGGTATTTGTCACGTGATCACACACGAGTCTCTGAGATGCAATGCTGTTTAGTGTATGTGTTGAAGCCATGACAGAGTAATGCAAACTGTGGGTTTTGCCTGTCAGAGTTTTTTTCCTTTTTCTTCCCACTGGATGTGGAGAGAACTTCCTGTTCCTTGTTCCTTGGTGTTTGTGGCGCACCCTCTCGACTGAATCTGTTTAAAGTAAAGTCCATTGAGGAAAAAGTGTTGAAGTTTTATTTTACAACCATCGGGATTTTGAATAAATTGTGAAATAACAATTGTGAATGTGGATATACTGTATGTGATTTAAATGTAGAAACGTGATTTGGAATGATTTTAATGATTTGATGATGTTTAGCACGTGGGGCAATTCACAGATAATAGATGATTCCCTCGGATGGACGTTGAAATAGGCATATTGTTTTATTCGTCTGCAAATGTTGAGGTTACCTGAACTTGTGCTGGGAAGGCAATGGCAAACAACCCAGTGTAACCATTTGATCGATTCAGTCAAGGTAAATTCATGATTTAATTGGATAGATGCTGTAGATTAAATTTTTCATTTATGGATTTTAAAAGGAAATATTTTGTTTTGACCAAAAAGTTGTTTAAGAGAGTTTGGATTTTTATTAGTCTGAAGTTTAAGATGCTTTTCCAAGACTGGGATAAAGATTGTGGAGGTTGAAGCTGCATGTTTAGACAGAGTGTTTGAGCTGCAATATAAATTATATTCGCCTGATAACAGATTTGACAAGTGATTTGACAATTTTTGAACAACTGTTTAAAATGATTTATTTGTTTTGATAAAAGAAAATGGATTCGTAATTGAGAAGGTCGGAGGAAGTGATAGATGGTTTGTGTATGTGAATTGGAAAAATGGCAGCATGTTTGCTGTTTTGGTGAGAGAGAAGTGGACAGATGGAGAAATGTCAGAGATTTAAAATGTCGATGGAAATAGCAAATGAGATGGATGTTTTGAGTATACGTACAACTGGGATTTCTGTATATTTTAGCATGTTGTTTTGGGAAATAACAAGGAAAGGGATTAAAATATTGATATGACATATAATGCAAGTTAAATGCTTCCATAACAATCTTTGTTAGTCTTGTAGAACTACATGTGCCCATGACGTTTATTGATTGGTGTTTAATTGATGCTTTGTTTGTTTCGGAGTGTTGAAAGCAGTCTTTGAAGCAATGTACGATTTCATCGAAATGAACTTTGGAATGAAATTCCACACAAAGATTGGACGATGGGAGAACCCAGATTTGGGTGATTGAGCATTCAACACATGATTATGCCTCCCCTTCCTGAGGAGATAAGATGGACCAATGTGGGAAAAGAAAAAAAAACCCACTGAGGTGAAGGTTGAGCAAAGTCTTAACGTCGGCGTTGTGTGGTGCCTGCGTGGAGGAATGTTCTCAGCCACACTCTCGATTGCCGCTCTGCAAATACATCATGAACTTGCTGTGGTCACTTCAATGTACGACAGGCCTGGAGTTCCACACTGCGCTCCTTGAACCCAGTGTCCAGCCCAAACTTGTACTTGCCCACATCTACCTTCTCCTCAGCTCAAGGAGTGCTTCGATTGTGTTTCCCGTTGGGTACCGCTCTATCCACACTCTGACCTGTTTATCTTCTGACTTCGGGTAGCATGTTTCCAATGTGTGACACATGTTGATGAACAGGCCATAAATCAAATGGAAACACACTCATTTTCTGATATGAGCACTCGCTGCCATTGTTGATTGAACTTGAATAATGGAAATCTTTTCTCCTTCAGGAATGGGACATGGTAATCATGTGTAAGAAAAATTATTCAAATTTTCCTAAAAAAAAACGGGGGAGTGTCGGGGAAAAATTTATATTAATGTATTTTAAATTGTAACAAATGGAGTTTCAGAAATGTGACTTTTATGCTGCAAATTGAATTGGCTGTTATTTCTAGCCAAAAGACTTTTGCCCTAAATGATAAGAAATGTGTTGTTCTGGAGCAGAGTGACCGAGCTGATAAATGAACCTTTGCTTAGAAAATGTACGAAGTGGCTTTTTGTCTGGAGGACACGTCTACAGTTTGGGTGAATATCCCCCAACCTCTCTCTCATGGAAGTATAAATATTTTGAAAGGCACATTGTTCTCAGTACGAGCACGTGAGGAAGTATAGTTTCTCAGTGGCTTGTACTCCTTGGAACTGACCAAGTACCAAGTTAGAATAAAACTCTCTGATGTAATGTAGAAGTGAATTGAATCGGGTTGGTCTAACTGTTAACTAAAATAAGCATAAATGAAATAGAACCAAATAATATTGCAATCAAATGGGGATTCTTAAGTTCATTGTACAAGGGTGAGAAGTGTATGGTGTATAATTTGGAAATAAGTTGTTTCACAAGGAAGGACTTGTGTGGACATCGGTTTTATCAGTGTCGATAGGGTTTTTGTAGGATTTTATAATCAAATCGGACAAACGTTAAACTCTGTCTGAAGTCAAATAGGATTCCACAATCGGCCAGTTAGAATCCTTCAGGAGGACAACGATCACAACAAGTTGGGTTAAAAAATCCACATCAGTTGGTGCCGTGACTCGGATTCGAACCAACGTTGGTGCGGTGCTCGTGACCGGAGGTGCTTAATCTGCCGGAGGCAGTGCCTGGAGGAAGGACAAGTGATTGAGCGAAGGTAAGGGAGAGCGCTCTCAGCAGGTAACGCATTTCGAACAAAGAAAAGTTCATTGTCAGATAATTTTATTGATAGAAAGAAGAGGATCCGGGGGAGGGAGTCCATTTTAAAGTAAACGATAAGTACTGTAGTTGTTTTAGAAAAGTGCTGGAGAAGAAGAGGAGTCAGATGACAAGAAGAGGCTCGTTAAGGAGCCAGACGAGTAATTAAATGGGCATGAAGAAGCGACATGCCACATGTTTGCATTGATACGGACCGGCTGTGAGAGAGAGGCCGAGGACACGGCTGAGACGCCGAGATAGGGTTAAAATAGATAAACATTGTAAGTTACCTGTTTGTAAGAGTTATAAGAGTTACTTTTTGTTCATTGAACTCACTGGAAGTTTGTTGGCAGTGAGGTTGTTATATTATATTGTGTGGAGGTTTTACAGATTTGTAAATGCAATGATTTGCACGAAACGTTTTGTAGAGTGCAGGAGATGATTAACCAGCTGGGAGCAAGGTTGATGATTGCATTGAGATGCATGTGTTCCTGAGAGTAAAAAAAAAAATGAAACTTGTGCGATTCCAATATTCACTGCAATGAAACGTGTTCTGTTGGGATTTTGACGATATTTTAACTCGTGCTGAGTTGAGCTGTGGGTCTGTTTGAAATGGCATGTTATACATTCTTTGCGTTGTATTTCCACGCGAAGGTCGCAAACTACACTGTGTGAGACCCCTCCACTCGATCTGTGGGGGGTGGCATATCTTTACACTGAGTCTTTGTTCGAGCCTTTGCTTTAGGTGTGAAATTCGATTCATATGCAGATTCAAGAGGATGAGATAGAAATGTGATTGGTATTTGTCACGTGATCACACACGAGTCTATGAGATGCAATGCTGTTTAGTGTATGTGTTGAAGCCATGACAGAGTAATGCAAACTGTGGGTTTTGCCTGTCAGAGTTTTTTCCTTTTTCTTCCCACTGGATGTGGAGAGAACTTCCTGTTCCTTGTTCCTTGGTGTTTGTGGCGCACCCTCTCGACTGAATCTGTTTAAAGTGAAGTCCATTGAGGAAAAAGTGTTGAAGTTTTATTTTACAACCATCGGGATTTTGAATAAATTGTGAAATAACAATTGTGAATGTGGATATACTGTATGTGATTTAAATGTAGAAACATGATTTGGAATGATTTTAATGATTTGATGATGTTTAGCACGTGGGGCAATTCACAGATAATAGATGATTCCCTCGGATGGACGTTGAAATAGGCATATTGTTTTATTCGTCTGCAAATGTTGAGGTTACCTGAACTTGTGCTGGGAAGGCAATGGCAAACAACCCAGTGTAACCATTTGATCGATTCAGTCAAGGTAAATTCATGATTTAATTGGATAGATGCTGTAGATTAAATTTTTCATTTATGGATTTTAAAAGGAAATATTTTGTTTTGACCAAAAAGTTGTTTAAGAGAGTTTGGATGTTTATTCGTCTGAAGTTTAAGATGCTTTTCCAAGACTGGGATAAAGATTGTGGAGGTTGAAGCTGCATGTTTAGACAGAGTGTTTGAGCTGCAATATAAATTATATTCGCCTGATAACAGATTTGACAAGTGATTTGACAATTTTTGAACAACTGTTTAAAATGATTTATTTGTTTTGATAAAAGAAAATGGATTCGTAATTGAGAAGGTCGGAGGAAGTGATAGATGGTTTGTGTATGTGAATTGGAAAAATGGCAGCATGTTTGCTGTTTTGGTGAGAGAGAAGTGGATAGATGGAGAAATGTCAGAGATTTAAAATGTCGATGGAAATAGCAAATGAGATGGATGTTTTGAGTATACGTACAACTGGGATTTCTGTATATTTTAGCATGTTGTTTTGGGAAATAACAAGGAAAGGGATTAAAATATTGATATGACATATAATGCAAGTTAAATGCTTCCATAACAATCTTTGTTAGTCTTGTAGAACTACATGTGCCCATGACGTTTATTGATTGGTGTTTAATTGATGCTTTGTTTGTTTCGGAGTGTTGAAAGCAGTCTTTGAAGCAATGTACGATTTCATCTAAATGAACTTTGGAATGAAATTCCACACAAAGATTGGACGATGGGAGAACCCAGATTTGGGTGATTGAGCATTCAACACATGATTATGCCTCCCCTTCCTGAGGAGATAAGATGGACCAATGTGGGAAAAGAAAGAAAAAACCCACTGAGGTGAAGGTTGAGCAAAGTCTTAACGTCGGCGTTGTGTGGTGCCTGCGTGGAGGAATGTTCTCAGCCACACTCTCGATTGCCGCTCTGCAAATACATCATGAACTTGCTGTGGTCACTTCAATGTACGACAGGCCTGGAGTTCCACACTGCGCTCGTTCAACCCAGTGTCCAGCCCAAACTTGTACTTGCCCACATCTACCTTCTCCTCAGCTCAAGGAGTGCTTCGATTGCGTTTCCCGTTGGGTGCCGCTCTATCCACACCCTGACGTGTTTATCTTCTGACTTCGGGTAGCATGTTTCCAATGTGTGACACATGCTGATGAACAGGCCATAAATCAAATGGAAACACACTCATTTTCTGATATGAGCACTCGCTGCCATTGTTGATTGAACTTGAATAATGGAAATCTTTTCTCCTTCAGGAATGGGACATGGTAATCATGTGTAAGAAAAATTATTCAAATTTTCCTGAAAAAAAAAACGGGGGAGTGTGGGGGAAAAATTTATATGAATGTATTTTAAATTGTAACAAATGGAGTTTCAGAAATGTGACGTTTATGCTGCAAATTGAATTGGCTGTTATTTCTGGCCAAAAGACTTTTGCCCTAAATGATAAGAAATGTGTTGTTCTGGAGCAGAGTGACCGAGCTGATAAATGAACCTTTGCTTAGAAAATGTACAAAGTGGCTTTTTGTCTAGAGGACACGTCTACAGTTTGGGTGAATATCCCCCAACCTCTCTCTCATGGAAGTGTAAATATTTTGAAAGGCACATTGTTCTCAGTACGAGCACGTGAGGAAGTATAGTTTCTCAGTGGCTCGTACTCCTTGGAACTGACCAAGTACCAAGTTAGAATAAAACTCTCTGATGTAATGTAGAAGTGAATTGAATCGGGTTGGTCTAACTGTTAACTAAAATAAGCATAAATGAAATAGAACCAAATAATATTGCAATCAAATGGGGATTCTTAAGTTCATTGTACAAGGGTGAGAAGTGTATGGTGTATAATTAGGAAATAAATTGTTTCACAAGGAAGGACTTGTGTGGACATCAGTTTTATCAGTGTCGATAGGGTTTTTGTAGGATTTTATAATCAAATCGGACAAACGTTAAACTCTGTCTGAAGTCAAATAGGATTCCACAATCGGCCAGTTAGAATCCTTCAGGAGGACAACGATCACAACAAGGTGGGTTAAAAAATCCACATCACCCTCCCTACCCTCTGCCCCTCCCTCCATTCTCTCTGCCCCTCCCTCCTCTCCCTCTCCCTCCCTCCTCTCCCTCTCCCTCCTCCTCTCTCTCTCCCCCTTCCTCCATCCTCTATCCCTCCCTCTTTCTCTCTTACCCTTAATATTCCCATCAGTGAAGTGATGTGTTGTATTTCCTCATTCCTCATGAATGCCTTCTGCTTCTCCTTAACAGCATTCATTATCTCACTGCTCAACCACCCTGGTCTCTTTCTGCCTCTAGTTTTACACCTCATTGGAATGTACTTACTCTTCACTCGACACATTTGTTCCTTAAAGGTTTCCCATTTCTCTGATGCTGATTGTCCTGTTATCAGTCTCCCAATATACATCACCCGATTCTCTCCTCATACCCTCAAGGTTTGCCTTCCTGAAATCTAATAGCCTGACTCGACTATCCTGAACTCTAACTCTTCAAAGAATCCTTGCACACACAATGTTATGGTCACTGGATCCAAAATGTTCCCCTACCTCCAATTCCTTCAACATATTTGGATCGTTACTGAACACTGACTTAAAGAATAATCGTGACTTAAATTCGTAGCTTAAAACTAACATCGTTTTAGAACTAACATCGTTCTAAAATCGTTTTCACACTCTCACTATGTCTCTCCGAAAGGACCGTTGAGAACACCCCCCCCCATCCACTTTCTCAACAATCCTCTGGAAGAAGTCCTTTCTTTCAATATTCTGGGTCTCACGATCTGCCATGATCTTTCCTGGGAAAGTCACATTTCAAACCTTGCCTCCAAAGCCAGTCGCCGACTGGGAATCCACCGTCGTGCAAAGTCCTTCCTCGGCCCACCTGAGCTCCTGACCACTTACAAAGCTTTCGTCCACAGCCTGATGGAGTACTGCTCTCCCCTCTGGGCTGGTGCTCCTGCCTCCCACCTTTCTCGGCTTCATGCTGTGGAAACCAAGGTGTTTCGGATCAATGGTATCTCTCGCAATGAGGCTGAGTCTTTGGGCCTCTCACTCTCTCACCGCAGGTTGGTCGGTGGTCTTTCTGTCTTCTACCGTCTCCTCTCCAACCTCGCCTCCACCACCCCTGCTCTCTCTCTCTCTGTGATTTGTCCCCACCACATTTCCACAGGGCGCTCAAGGTCCGCCAACAACTCCCTTCTGGTAAAACTTCCAAAATCACGAATCACTGCTCACATTCACTCTTTCCTTCCTCTTTTTTTCCGCCTTTAGAATAAATTCTCTCACTCTATTCATTTCAATTCTTCCCTCCTGGCCTTCAAAACAGCTGTTCACCACCACCTCTTATCATCCCCCATCCAAATCTTCAATGTTTTCGACCCCAGTTAATCCACCCCAATCCCACCTACTTCAAAGTCCCTGCTTTCCTTCCTGATGGTCCCTGTAATGTCCATCTTGTATTCCCCATGTTCCCCGCCCCATCCCTCTCCCTTCCACAGATCTCCTAATGTCTGTTCCCCACTGTTTTGTCCCTCCCACTCCCTCCCCTCTTGTCTCATGCCCCCTTGCTGTGCGTTGTGTGTTTGCTCTCACACGAGCCTCGACAAGGTATACATTTTTTTTTTTTAATCATTGAACCTTTATGATTACTTTTTTTTTAAATGAAATACGGTACTGCAAAATTCGAGGTTCTTGGAAGTATGATGAAGGTGATTTGCATTATACAGTGTTTAAATATATGATTAAATTTGAATAAAGGTTCAAAGGCAAATAAATAAATCAATAAATAATTGGGGTTTTACCACCATTGTACCAGTGTCTATGACAGCATTCTAACACATTTCATGAGTTATTTGTGGCTGTTGTTTATATCCTTCATAATGGCCTTAAAAACAGTAAGTTTCCTCTGCAATGATTTTTCAATGTTGTTTGACTGTCAGGCAGGAAAAAAAAACAATCTCACTCCTCTCTGCACATGTACGATTGGGACAAATTCAGAGACAAAGTACAGTGAAACTAGACTTATCTTTATATTCGTGTTCCAATTTGTGTTCAAAATTATAACGTGCAATTTAAATAAGTTCTTCCTTTGTCATAAACTGATAAGACAGACAGACAGACAGACAGAGACATGCACCAATTGATTAACCCCGCTTTTCGCTTTGCGTGCATGGAGTAATATTGACAGCTCAGGGAAGTCATTATCACGCAGAATGGCTTTGCTGTGTTCAATTTCCGCAGTGAGGTCGCACGGTGAGCAGGTGGCCAAGGCTCTATCCACAAGGTCGGTGATGAGAGCAATCTTATAATGTGTGTGAGACTCAATGAGTCCCACCGTGTATACTGCCCAGTGAAGGTAATCTTGTGACATATCGTAGTCAATAAAAATCTGATTTCTCAACTAGTATGTCGAGAAAAGGGAGTGCTTTCAATTGCTCCATCTCAAAGGTGAATTCGAGTGCAAGCTGGAATGTGTCAGGATATGCAAGGATGTCCATGTACGCATCAGCAGAATATAATTTTTTTTTAAATCTAACAAATGTATCTCATACACTTCTTGAAAATACACACCAAGTTATGACATTAGTGGTTAAATCATAGAAGGCGCACTTCTCGTTCAAACAGACAAATGTTAGCGAGCACCTGATCAATTGGGCATACGATTGCTATGTCATCCAATTGAGCTTGTATGGTGTCATTAACAACTTGGACACTCAGTAGAGCACAGGGATCTGGATGCAGACCTGAACTAAAATTTCATCGGCGTGTTCTTGTCACCGAACCAACTCATCCACCCAGTTTCGTCCGAATAAGTCCATAACTTTTTGAGATATCGTGTTGTATATCATTTTATCCCCACCACTCAATGGTGAAGAATCACGAAAAAAATTCTGATCTCACTCACACACACACACACACACACACACACACACACACACACACACACACACACACACACACACACACACACACACACACACACACACACACACACACACACACACACACACACACACACACACACACACGCATTTAAAGGCCATTTTAAAGGCCGGGGGTTAGCCTTGCGGGCCCCATGACAATCTTCTCCACTTTACCCTATTTTCTGCATCTCCCCTTCTTAATCCCCTTGCCCACATTTCCTCTTCCACCACATTTAGCCAAGTTTTTCTCGGTCTTCCCCGTCCTCTACTTCCGGCTACACTCATTTCCAACACTCCTCTCACCCAGTCACTTTCATCCTTCCTCAACACATGACCCAACCATCTCAACCTGTTTCTCTTCACAACCTCCATCACAGACTCTATTCCCATAATCTTCCGCAAGTCATCATTTGTCTTCCTCTCTCTCAACGATACTCAACACATCCAACGAACCATTCGCATTTCCACCCTTTCCAGCCTTTGTTGCTGCTCAATGTTCAGTACCCATGTCTCACTCCCATAAATCATCGTACTCCTCACACATGTAGCATACACCTTTCCCTTCAGCTTCAACGACACTCCCCTCTTTGTCAGCACGCCACTCAGTTCCCGAAACTTCTTCCATGCACATCTCACTCGAGCAACCGTCGAAGAGTCTGATCCACCTTCTCCATTCAGCATGTCTCCGAGATAGCAAAATGTTTTCACCCCTTCCAGCTTCACACCATCTCCAAGATCCAACTCAACAATTCCTTCATCTGCTGCTCCCTCGATGCACACCTTACACTTGAATGTAGCTGCCACACTGGTTCATGACCCTCTCACCCCACTACATTTTTGATGAACCCATTCAGCACACATTGTACACTGAATGGAGTTCACTCCGACACCCTTCCTGCACACAGCACACGGCCACTTCCCAGTCCTTTCCACCTCACCACATGCTTTACCACTTGCCATCACCTTCGTCTTTCCGATATTCACCTTCAAACCTTTTGCCTCCATACATTCCTTCCACTTGTTCATCTTCTCCTTCAGTCCATCCATACTCTCTGCAATCAACACCAGATCGTCTGCATACAGCAGCTCCCACGGTAAACCCTCCTTTACCCTCCGAGCCAGCACCTCCATCACAACTTCAAATCGAAGTGGACCGACCCCTGGTGCACTCCTTCCCTCACCTCAAACTCACCACTGTTCCCGTCCTTCGTCCTTTCAGCTGTGCTTGCTCTCTCATACATGGCCATCACTACTCTGATCAACCATTCCTCCACTCCTAACTTCCTCAATGCCCATGCCATTACTTCACGTGGGACCCTATCAAATGCTTTCTCCAGATCAACAAACCCAAAAAACAACTTCTTCCTCTTCTCCATGTACTTCTCCTGCATCTGCCTTACAATAAAAATTGCATCTGTCGTTCCTCTTCCTGGCATAAATCCAAATGCATTTCGTCAATCTTTACCTTCTTCCTTATCCTCTTCTCCAACACCCTTTCCAATACCTTCATTCCATGCTCCAATAACTTTATTGCTCTATCGGAGCCACAGTCCAGAGGGTCACCTTTCCCCTTGTACAGAGGGACGAGGGTACTCAGTTCCCAATCCAGATCTTCACCAAAATTCGGGAAATCCCAAATTTTTTTTGAATCTGTCCG
This sequence comes from Eptatretus burgeri, assembly GCF_056783735.1. Lineage (NCBI taxonomy): Eukaryota > Metazoa > Chordata > Myxini > Myxiniformes > Myxinidae > Eptatretus > Eptatretus burgeri. The sequence goes on from NC_140969.1 coordinate 88,652,645, forward strand.
CAACTTTTTAAGATATCTTGTTCACAAGTAGACAGACAGGGGTGAAAATATAACCCCCATCCATCTTCGGTGGCAGAGGTAATAAACTCAACTGTGCACGTTGCTGTGTTCACGAGTTCCACATAGACCGACTCGGAAATCGACGGAGGTTCGAGATTGCTGTGTTATCGCGATGCTGCATAAATACGGATGGCTTCCTTGTGTATCTTGAATATAAAGTTGTATTGTCTGTCTGTCTATCAATAGAATCGGCCCCACCAGCAGTGACCCAATCATATTTCAGACCGTTGGAATCCTCTTGGCAAATGGAGGTGGAAGAAAACATTTTCAAACCAACAAGGTAGGGGGTTCAGGGTGGGAGGAAGACCCCAATTCCCTCAATGTAAATGTGTATCCTTTTGGACCACCCAGTGGTAGGCAGTATATCACAAATCATCACATTGCAGAACTCCAAATTACTTCTGCACAAAGTGCTGGGCTGTCTGCTGGTAATATATAAAGCAGCTCATTCCACTGACATGATTTGTGACAGTCAAGTTACAGGTCGTTTACAACCAGTTAGCACATGAAAACCAAAGCAAGATCCATCCATTGGGACCAAACTCTGGAAAGAGCATCATTGCTGCCAAAGCAGTCTCCTGGGCTATTGGGCACAATCCTGGACAGGTCACCACTATGACAAAGGATACTCAAATTGCTCAATCATCCCAGCAAGCTAGAACTCATTTTGCCAACCTCACAATGATGACAAGCTGAGTCAAACCCACGTGGTATTAATTCAACAGCCAAGCAGAATTTGAACTCAGGACCCGAGGATCCCAAACCTGCCACATTAAGCCAACAGCAGGCATCAAACCAAGATGCTTCCCCAAAAAATTGTGATTTTGCATTCGGACAGCATTGGCTCAACAATTGAGGATATGCAGAAAACAGTTGCACTGACTGGTTTCAGATTGTGACCCGAGAATGCAGTGTGGCATGTTGAAACGTACCAATCATAATTTATCTATCTATAATTCCAGCAATCTCTGTGTGTCTGTCTGTGTGTGACCACTGTTTCTCGAAAACCACTGGTCCAATCTAACTGAAACTTGACAGGTATATTGCTGGTGACTTGAGTGTGTGCCTTTACAAGGTTTGATATTAATTGGACAAGTGGTTCCCAAGTTATGGCCATTTATTTACCAAACCAATGACAGGACACGTGGCTGCGTAGGCGTGGCGACCCATCGCCGCCTTCTGGCTTGTCTGTCTGTTTGTCTGTCTGTTTATTGCCAAGAGGTCACAATTTTAAACGATCTTCACGAAACTTCACCACATGGTCGAGTTTGTCATAAGGAAGAAGCCTATTGTTTTTGAGGTCAAAAGGTCAATACAGGCCAAAGGTCAACAACTTCGGTGAGAGTTCTAAAATCCTCAATTTTCATCCGATTGACTTGAAATTTTAAGAGGATTTATATTTCAGGTCACTGAATCTCCCTAACTTACCTCAGGAGTTTTAAGGTGCAACTCACTTTGTCTACCAACAGGGCAAACATGATGACCAAGGAACTTTCCAAAGAAATCAGACAGAAAGTGGTGGAGAAGCACTGTTCAGGAGAGGGTTATAAGAAGATTTCAAAGTCACTTATTATCCCTTTGAGGATATTATCCCTTCACAATCACTCTCATCACTACTCTCATCTCATCACTATCACACCCCAAACCCAAACCCAACCATAACCTCACACCCCAAACCCAACTCTAACCCCAAGATGATTTATCATTTTCACACTGATTTATAAAAAAACAACTTCAAGAATTATTATTTTTTAAACAGTTTATTACTTTTTTTTAGCAGTTCAATCACAGTACAAGGTCAATACAGTCTTTCAACTCAACAAAGTTTTCTGTTTTTTTTTCTTCCAGTTCTGTCTTGAGAATGAAGTTTAAGTTATTTCAAGTTTGAAGAAGTGGAAAGGAGGAGATATATTGTAAATTTGTCTCAAGAAATCTCAGGTCTTCCCAGCACTTTCTTGATATTGCTGAAAAAGAATAAATAAATAAATACATCACATGTCTAATATCGAATTAAATACCATGTAATTTCATTTATTATTAATCACCTGAACTTACCACTCATCAAGCACTATCCAACCAAGAACGACAAGGATAGGTCGGTTGAGAACTTCAAAGGTCTCCAAGACAGAAACCACTTTTTGAGTCTCCAAGGTCGGTCTCATATTTTGAGCCATCAAGGCAAAACTCTTTTCCTGATTTTCCAGAATTTTTAGGGTCATCAAGGTGGAACTCGTTTTGCGGGTCATCAAGGTGGAACTCGTTTTGTGGGTCTCTGCACACGTATCAGCAAAAGGAAGTGAAAACCACTCAATATCACCGCCATCATCATCTTCATCATCATCATGCCTTCCGACACAATCCTGGAAACACGACTCTCTCCATTGCTTTCTGCATCTCAGTTCAATTTTACTTTTCTTTTGCCTTCAATTTCACATCTTGATTTTCTTCACCACAAAGTCCCACTGGGTTTTGATTTAAGTTTTTCAAACAATTTTAATACAGTAAAAGTTTATAATTGAAAAAAGCTGGACTTACTACTCGTTGGTAAATGCGACGTTTCGGCGAGAATCCACTCGCCTTGGTCACGGCAGATGATGAAGTGAGGAAGAACTGAAGAAGCTGGAAAATTGTCACGTGACATCAGACCTGCTTTGATTTAACGACCAACATTCTTCGATTTCATTAATTAATTTGATTGCATCGATTTAATTACCAACGTTCATCGGTTTAATTAATTTTAATGATTATCCAGTTGTACACACCTTGAACTTGTATACAGATCCATTAACACTCATGGCAGACTTTCACCAATTGGATGATCTGTTTGGTGCTTGTCTGGCTGTGAGTGCAGCAAAACATTCGTTTGTTCCAAACACTTTTGAGACACAGACAGAATTGGACACGATGGGGGTGAAGAACATGTAGTTTATACAAAGTTTGAAATCATTTTTAATGTAAAGCAAGAATCTTGGCAACTTACATTCCAACCGGTGGGATGGTTTCATTCGAGTGGGTGGAGGAGAGTTAATGAGCACCTCTTCTGAGGGGCCTTTGGAAAAAAAAAACAATAAAAATATAAAACATTAAACACACTGATATCTTCATCAGTTTGATAACTTGTTCAAGAAAGGGCACAGAAGGGAATGCACTGATGGAACAGGTGACGACGAAAAGATGAAGGATCCAATCGAGGGGAGTTAAACTTGTGATTTATCCTGCGTGGCGATGACCATGTCAATCACGAACCTTCACACCAAAATATTAATTACAATTATCTTCACAATTAAGAACATTCTTCTTCAAAGAAGGAAGTATTAACAGCAATGTCGATAAAAGAACAAGTGGCAAAACTTATTTCAGCTTCAAAACACGATCTTGGGGTTTGCTGAGTTTGCACCCAGTGTGTTCACCCCCAGTGTGTTCACACCCAGTGTGTTCACCCCCAGTGTGTTCACCCCCAGTGTGTTCACCCCAACTGCCGCAAAGTATTGAAGAGTGCTTACCTGTTGAAGGTCCTGCATGTGGTATGACCCCTCAACACTGTGCTGTTTCTGTTGTTGCTGTTGCAGCTCCTCAGTAACATGTTGTTGCTGTTGCAGCCTGTGATCACAATGAGGGTTCTGCTTTTCCTGCAGCCCCTCAACACCGTGCTGCTTCTGTTGTTGCTGTTGTTCATTTCAACCCTGTTGACCCTTAAGACCTTGAGACCCCGTATGACCTTTTAAACTCCCGTCGATCATTTGACCCCTCAGACATTTATACCCACAGATCCTTTAGACCTGTTGAGACCCCATAGACAAATTTTGATCCCCTTTTTTTTCGAGGCCATACGACCTTAACACCAATTGAACTGTTTTGACCCCTTTAGAACCCTTTAAACACACACCACACAAACATCAAAAGTCTTTTTACAACACAGACTACTCTTTTAAGCAGGTGATTTGCAAACTCTACCCACGCGGAGGGTGGGTAAACTGTGCTAGTAACCTTATCTAAGCGAAAACGACTTGGAAAAACTATCACTAAAATGAAATCAATCTCCTGGAAGTTAGTCAACACAAAATAGAGCCTCACCCCTTCTCCCTTGCGAACTTGGTATTCCTTGTCCTCAATGAGAATCGTCATTGGAACAATCACATTCGCCGTCTCCATCCTCACAATCACATCCGTCATCGTCATCATCACAATCACATTCGTCTTCTCCATCCTCACAATCACATCCGTCATCGTCATCATCACAATCACATTCGCCGTCTCCATCCTCACAATCACATTCATTGTCTCCATCGTCACAATCACATTCGCCGTCTCCATCCTCACAATCACATTCATTGTCTCCATCGTCACAATCACATTCGTTGTCTCCATCCTCACAATCACATTCGTTGTCTCCACTGTCACAGTCACATTCGTCATCGTCGTCATGATCATCTTCCACATCCTTATCCTCCCCATCAGCCTCATCTTCTCCATCCACATTCTTGTCCTTTCTGTGAACACACAAGAATCACCAGAACTTCGTTTGAGAGAAAATTTATCTGCATCGTGAAAATGTATCAGAGTACCACCAGATAGATAAACTCCAATAACAACATATTCATCAGTTGAGAGGTCCATCGGGATCAGAGTTTGCTCTTCTTAATTGGAAGATCAATCATAAAATGAAGACTTGTGAAGAGCTTTACCGGAGCCGTTTGTTCCTCCATAAATATATCGCCCAAAGCAAGTTGATGATAAAGATCACCATGGAGATGATCCCGACAGCATTTTCAAACCTCCCCCATAGCAACACGAGGTCTCCAACGTCCATTGGGACGAAAAGAGAACCTTCCCCAAAGATCTGTGAACACGGATATAACAAGTTTAATAAATTAATGTTATTTCAATGAAAACAGGAATCAATATCCATCATAATGATCCTTAAATGGGATCGTTTCAAACTGAAGTTGAAACCTGACGTTCTGACCACAGGCCCAGCAAACGGATCGAACGATGTAACTTGGTTTCCTTGAAACAAGATTGAAGAGTACATTTGTTCACACCGTCATCAAACTGTCATTATTTATTTAATATCACAATCTGCTCCCTTCCGAAAACTTCCTTTTCATACCAACCAATGGGATCTTTAACCCTTTACCCTCTATCCATCAGTAATGGTCTTTCTCTCCGTTTCCCATTTACCTGGTAAGACTTCCTTATTGCACACACTCCAGGACGCACTTGCAGGTGTACCGGAAACATATTTTCTTGAAATTCTTTGAAAAAACTCAAGAGCATAACAAGGTACGACCACATCGTAGCAGCGAATGCGGCAGAATGGTCTTAATGTTCTCAAAGGTAAACACACAATGCATCCAGACGATGGTCTTTATGACGCTGCAAGCATTGTTGTCATGGCAACCGCATTCGGTGCAAAACAAAGCAATTTCAGTTTTCCTTGTATCGTCATCCAATTTATAATATGTAATTATTTCATTTCAGGACTTCCCCCCCCCGGAGGATCCCTTAGGACTTTTTTTCCTCTCACTGAGGACATATTCAGCAACCAAAATCTGTTGAGTTTGCTTTTGTTGCAATTTGTGTGAGGTTGACCAAATATTTCTGCTAAGATGCCTGTACTATCAAGTCCCTCTACTAATCACAAGTTCAGAACCCCTCCCCATCATGCTTACCTCCTCCGAAACCCTCCCCTCCTCACTTCCCCTCTCCTCTCATCCCTATCCTCCTCGCTCTCACCCTCTCCTGGAGTGTATAGTGATGTTTGAGGGGTCGCACTCTCCACTCCCCCTCCTCGCTCTTCCCTCATTCCAAGCTCCCCCTTCCTCACCCCTCCTCACTCCTCTCTCTCCGTCCTCTCTCTCTCCCTTCCTTCCCTCCTCTCCCCTCCCTCCATTCTCTCCCCCTCCCTCCTCTCCCCCTCCCTCTACTCTGCCCCTCCCTCCATTCTCTGCCCCTCCCTCCTCTCCCTCTTCCTCCCTCCTCTCTCTCTCCCCCTTCCTCCCTCCTCTATCCCTCCCTCTTTCTCTCTTACCCTTAATATTCCCATCAGTGAAGTGATGTGTTGTATTTGCTCATTCCTCATGAATGCCTTCTGCTTCTCCTTAATCGCATTCCTTATCTCACTGCTCAACCACCCTGGTCTCTTTCTGCCTCTAGTTTTACACCTCATTGGAATGTACTTACTCCACACTCTACACATTTGTTCCTTAAAGGTTTCCCATTTCTCTGATGCTGATTGTCCTGTTGTCAGTCTCCCAATCTACATCACCCGATTCTCTCCTCATACCCTCAAGGTTTGCCTTCCTGAAATCTAATAGCCTGACTCTACTATCCTGAACTCTAACTCTTCAAAGAATCCTTGCACACACAATGTGATGGTCACTTGATCCAAAATGTTCCCCTACCTCCAATTCCTTCAACATATTTGGATCGTTACTTAACACTGCCTTAAAGAATAATCGTGACTTAAATTCGTTGCTTAAAACTAACATCGTTTTAGAACTAACATCGTTCTAAAATCGTTCTCACACTCTCACGATGTCTCTCCGAAAGGACCGTTTAGAACACCCCCCCCCATCCACTTTCTCAACAATCCTCTGGAAGAAGTCCTTTCTTTCAATCTTCTGGGTCTCACTGTCTGCCATAATCTTTCCTGGGAAAGCCACATTTCAAACCTCGCCTCCAAAGCCAGTCGCCGACTGGGAATCCTCCGTCGTGCAAAGTCCTTCCTCGGCCCACCTGTGCTCCTGACCACTTACAAAGCTTTCATCCACAGCCTGATGGAGTACTGCTCTCCCCTCTGGGCTGGTGCTCCTGCCTCCCACCTTTCTCGGCTTCATGCTGTGGAAACCAAGGCACTTCGGATCAATGGTATCTCTCGCAATGAGGCTGAGTCTTTGGGCCTCTCACTCTCTCACTGCAGGTTGGTCGGTGGTCTTTCTGTCTTCTACGGTCTCCTCTCCAGCCTCACCTCCACTACCCCTGCTCTCTCTGTGATTTGTCCCCACCACATTTCCACAGGGCACTCAAGGTCCGCCAACAACCCCCTTCTGGCAAAACTACCAAAATCACGAATCACTGCTCAACTTCACTCTTTCCTTCCTCTTTTTTTCCCGCCTTTGGAATAAATTCTCTCACTCTATTCATTCCAATTCTTCCCTCCTGGCCTTCAAAACAGCTGTTCACCACCACCTCTTATCATCCCCCATCCAAATCCTCAATCTTTTCGACCCCAGTTAATCCACCCCAATCCCACCTCTTTCAAAGTTCCTGCTTTCCTTCCTGAAAGTCCCTGTAATGTCCATCTTGTATTCCCCATGTTCCCTGCCCCATCCCTCTCCCTTCCACAGATCTCCTGTCTCTGTTCCCCACTGTTTTGTCCCTCCCACTCCCCCCCCCTCTTGTCTCATGCCCCCTTGCTGTGCGTTGTGTGTTAGCTCTCACACGAGCCTCGACAAGGTATACAATTTTTTTTTTTAATCATTGAACCTTTATTCTTACTTTTTTAAATGAAGTACGGTACTGCAAAATTCGAGGTTCTTGGAAGTATGATGAAGGTGATTAGTATTATACAGTGTTCAAATATATGATTAAATTTGAATAAAGGTTCAAAGGCAAATAAATAAATCAATAAATAATTGGGGTTTTACCACCATTGTACCAGTGTCTATGACAGCATTCTAACACATTTCATGAGTTATTTGTGGCTGTTGTTTATATCCTTCATAATGGCCTTAAAAACAGTAAGTTTCCTCTGGAATGATTTTTCAATGTTGTTTGACTGTCAGGCAGGAAAAAAAAAACAATCTCACTCCTCTCTGCACATGTACGATTGGGACAAATTCAGAGACAAAGTACAGTGAAACTAGACTTATCTTTATATTCGTGTTCCAATTTGTGTTCAAAATTATAACGTGCAATTTAAATAAGTTCTTCCTTTGTCATAAACTGATAAGACAGACAGACAGACAGACAGAGACATGCACCAATTGATTAACCCCGCTTTTCGCTTTGCGTGCATGGAGTAATATTGACAGCTCAGGGAAGTCATTATCACGCAGAATGGTTTTGCTGTGTTCAATTTCCGAAGTGAGGTCGCACGGTGAGCAGGTGGCCAATGCTCTCTCCACAAGGTCGGTGATGAGAGCAATCTTATAATGTGTGTGAGACTCAATGAGTCCCACCGTGTATACTGCCCAGTGAAGGTAATCTTGTGACATATGGTCGTCAATAATAATCTGATTTCTCAACTAGTGTGTCGAGAAAAGGGAGTGCTTTCAATTGCTCCATCTCAAAGGTGAATTCGAGCGCAAGCTGGAATGTGTCAGGATATGCCAGGATGTCCATGTACGCATCAGCAGAATATAATATTTTTTTTATCTTACAAATGTATCTCATACACTTATTGAAAATACACACCAAGTTCTGACATTAGTGGTTAAATCATAGAAGGCGCACTTCTCGTGCAAACAGACAAATGTTAGCGAGCACCTGATCAATTTGGCATACGATTGCTATGCCATCCAATTGAGCTTGTATGGTGTCATTAACAACTTGGGCACTCAGGAGAGCACACGGATCTGGATTCAGACCTGAACTAAAATTTCATCGGCGTGTTCCTGTCACCGAACCAACTCATCCACCCAGTTTCGTCCGAATAAGTCCATAACTTTTTGAGATATCGTGTTGTATATCATTTTATCCCCATCACTCAATGGTGAAGAATCACTAAAAAATTCTGATCTCACTCACACACACACACACACACACACACACACACACACACACACACACACCCACACACACACACACACACACACACATACACACACACATACACACACACACACACACACACACATACACACATACACACATACACACATACACACACACACACACACATACACACACACATACACACACACACACACACATACACACACACACATACACACACACACACACACATACACACACACACACATACACACATACACACATACACACATACACACATACACACATACACACATACACACATACACACATACACACATATACACACATACACACATACACACACATACACACATACACACATACACACATACACACATACACACATATACACATATACACACACACACACACACACACAAGCATTTAAAGGCCATTTTCCACGCTAAAGCGGGGTTTAGCCTTGCGGGCCCCATGACAATCTTCTCCACTTTACCCTCTTTTCTGCATCTCCCCTTCTTAATCCCCTTGCCCACATTTCCTCTTCCACCACATTTAGCCAAGTTTTTCTCGGTCTTCCCCGTCCTCTACTTCCGGCTACACTCATTTCCAACACTCCTCTCACCCAGTCACTTTCATCCTTCCTCAACACATGACCCAACCATCTCAACCTGTTTCTCTTCACAACCTCCATCACAGACTCTATTCCCATCATCTTCCGCAAGTCATCATTTGTCTTCCTCTCTCTCAACGACACTCCACACATCCACCGAACCATTCGCATTTCCACCCTTTCCAGCCTTTGTTGCTGCTCCATGTTCAGTACCCATGTCTCACTCCCATAAATCATCGTACTCCTCACACATGTAGCATACACCTTTCCCTTCAGCTTCAACGACACTCCCCTCTTTGTCAGCACGCCACTCACTTCCCGAAACTTCTTCCATGCACATCTCACTCCAGCAACCGTCGAAGAGTCTGATCCACCTTCTCCATTCAGCATGTCTCCGAGATAGCAAAATGTTTTCACCCCTTCCAGCTTCACACCATCTCCAAGATCCAACTCAACAATTCCTTCATCTGCTGCTCCCTCGATGCACACCTTACACTTGAATGTAGCTGCCACACTGGTTCATGACCCTCTCACCCCACTACATTTTCGATGAACCCATTCAGCACACATTGTACACTGAATGGAGTTCACTCCGACACCCTTCCTGCACACAGCACACGGCCACTTCCCAGTCCTTTCCACCTCACCACATGCTTTACCACTTGCCATCACCTTCGTCTTTCCGATATTCACCTTCAAACCTTTTGCCTCCATACATTCCTTCCACTTGTTCATCTTCTCCTTCTGTCCATCCATACTCTCTGCAATCAACACCAGATCGTCTGCATACAGCAGCTCCCACGGGAAACCCTCCTTTACCCTCCGAGCCAGCACCTCCATCACAACTACAAATAGAAGTGGACTTAGTACCGACCCCTGGTGCACTCCTACCCTCACCTCAAACTCACCACTGTTCCCATCCTTCGTCCTTTCAGCTGTGCGTGCTCTCTCATACATGGCCATCACTACTCTGATCAACCATTCCTCCACTCCTAACTTCCTCAATGCCCATGTCATAACTTCACGTGGGACCCTATCAAATGCTTTCTCCAGATCAACAAAACCAAAAAACAACTTCTTCCTCTTCTCCATGTACTTCTCCTGCAACTGCCTTACAATAAAAATTGCATCTGTCGTTCCTCTTCCTGGCATAAATCCAAACTGCATTTCGTCAATCTTTATCTTCTTCCTTTTCCTCTTCTCCAACACCCTATCCAATACCTTCATTCCATGCTCCAATAACTTTATTGCTCTATAGGAGCCACAGTCCAGAGGGTGACCTTTCCCCTTGTACAGAGGGACGAGGGTACTCAGTTCCCAATCCAGATCTTCACCAAAATACGCGAAATCCCAAATTTTTTTTGAATCTGTCCGCAACTTTTTAAGATATCTTGTTCACAAGTAGACAGACAGGGGTGAAAATATAACCCCCATCCATCTTCGGTGGCAGAGGTAATAAACTCAACTGTGCACGTTGCTGTGTTCACGAGTTCCACATCGACCGACTCGGAAATCGACGGAGGTTCGAGATTGCTGTGTTATTGCGATGCTGCATAAATACGGATGGCTTCTTTGTGTATCTTGTATATAAAGTTGTATTGTTTGTCTGTCTGTCTATCAATAGAATCGGCCCCACCAGGAGTTACCCAATCATATTTCAGACCGTTGGAATCCTCTTGGCAAATGGAGATGGAAGAAAACATTTTCAAACCAACAAGGAAGGGGGTTCAGGGTGGGAGGAAGACCACAATTCTCTCAATGTAAATGTGTATCCTTTTGGACCATCCAGTGGTAGGCAGTATATTACAAATCATCACATAGCAGAACTCCAAGTTACTTCTGCACAAAGTGCTGGTCTGTCTGCTGGTAATATATAAAGCAGCTCATTCCACTGATATGATTTGTGACAGTCAAGTTACAGGTCGTTTACAACTAGTGAGCACGTGAAAACCAAAGCAAGATCCATCCATTGGGACCATACTCTGGAAAGAGCATCATTGCTGCCAAAGCAGTCTCCTGGGCTATTGGGCACAATCCTGGACAGGTCACCACTCTGACAAAGGATACTCAAATTGCTCAATCATCCCAGCAAGCTAGTACTCATTTTGCCAACCTCACAATGATGACAAGCTGAGTCAATCCCACGTGGTATTAATTCAACAGCCAAGCAGAATTTGAACTCAGGACCCGAGGATCCCAAACCTGCCACATTAAGCCAACAGCAGGCATCAAACCAAGATCCTTCCCCAAAAAATTGTGATTTTGCGTTCGGACAGCATTGGCTCAACAATTGAGGATGTGCAGAAAACAGTTGCACTGCCTAGTTTCAGATTGTGACCCGAGAACGCAGTGTGGCATGTTGAAACGTACCAATCATAATTTATCTATCTATAATTCCAGCAATCTCTGTGTGTCTGTCTGTGTGTGACCACTGTTTCTCGAAAACCACTGGTCCAATCTAACTGAAACTTGCCAGGTATATTGCTGGGGACCTGAGTATGTGCCTTTACAAGGTTTGATATTAATGGGACAAATGGTTCCCAAGTTATGGCCATTTATTTACCAAACCAATGACAGGACACGTTGCTGCGTAGGCGTGGCGACCCATCGCCGCCTTCTGGCTTGTCTGTCTGTTTGTCTGTCTGTTTATTGCCGAGAGGTCACAATTTTAAACGATCTTCACGAAACTTCACCACATGGTCGAGTTTGTCATAAGGAAGAAGCCTATTGTTTTGAGGTCAAAAGGTCGACACAGGCCAAAGGTCAACAACTTCGGTGAGACTTCTAAAATCCTCAATTTTCTACCAATTGACTTGAAATTTTTAGAGGATTTATATTTCAGATCACTGAATCTCCCTAACTTACCTCAGGAGTTTTAAGGTGCAACTCACTTTGTCTACCAACAGGGCAAACATGATGACCAAGGAACTTTCCAAAGAAATCAGACAGAAAGTGGTGGAGAAGCACTGTTCAGGAGAGGGTTATAAGAACATTTCAAAGTCACGCATTATCCCTTTGAGGATATTATCCCTTCACAATCACTCTCATCACTTCTCTCATCTCATCACTATCACACCCCAAACCCAAAGCCAACCCTGACCTTCACACCCCAAACCCAAACCCAACCCTATCCTCACACCCCAAACCCAAACCCAACCTAACCTCACACCCCAAACCCAACTCTAATCCCAAGATAATTTATCATTTTCACACTGATTTATAAAAATACAACTTGAAGAATTATTATTTTTTAAACAGTTTATTACTTTTTTAAGCAGTTCAATCACAGTACAAGGTCAATACAGTCTTTCAACTCAACAAAGTTTTCTGTTTTTTTTTCTTCCAGTTCTGTCTTGAGAATGAAGTTTAAGTTATTTCAAGTTTGAAGAAGTGGAAAGCAGGAGATATATTGTAAATTTGTCTCAAGAAATCTCAGGTCTTCCCAGCACTTTTTTGATATTGCTGAAAAGAATAAATAAATAAATACATCACATGTCTAATATCGAATTAAATACGACGTAATTTCATTTATTATTAATCACCTGAACTTACCACTCATCAAGCACTATCCAACCAAGAACGACAAGGATAGGTCGGTTGAGAACTTCAAAGGTCTCCAAGACAGAAACCACTTTTTGAGTCTCCAAGGTAGGTCTCATATTTTGAGCCATGAAGGCAAAACTCTTTTCCTGATTTTCCAGAATTTTTTTGGGTCATCAAGGCAGAACTCGTTTTGTGGGTCATCAAGGTGGAACTCGTTTTGTGGGTCATCAAGGTGGAACTCGTTTTGTGGGTCATCAAGGTGGAACTCGTTTTGTGGGTCTCTGCACACGTATCAGCAAAAGGAAGTGAAAACCACTCAATATCACCGCCATCATCATCTTCATCATCATCATGGCTTCTGACACAATCCTGGAAACACGACTCTCTCCATTGCTTTCTGCATCTCAGTTCAATTTTACTTTTCTTTTGCCTTCAATTTCACATCTTGATTTTCTTCACCACAAAGTCCCACTGGGTTTTGATTTAAGTTTTTCAAACAATTTTAATACAGTAAAAGTTTATAATTGAAAAAAGCTGGACTTACGACTCGTTGGTAAATGCGACGTTTCGGCGAGAATCCACTCGCCTTGGTCACGGCAGATGATGAAGTGAGGAAGAACTGAAGAAGCTGGAAAATTGTCACGTGACATCAGACCTGCTTAGATTTAACTACCAACATTCTTCGATTTTATTAATTAATTTGATTGCATCGATTTAATTACCAACGTTTATCGATTTAATTAATTTTAATGATTATCCAGTTGTACACACCTTGAACTTGTATACAGTTCCATTAACACTCATGCCAGACTTTCACCAATTGGATGATCTGTTTGGTGCTTGTCTGGCTGTGAGTGCAGCAAAACATTCGTTTGTTCCCAACTCTTCTGAGACACAGACAGAATGGGACACGATTGGGGTGAAGAACATGTAGTTTATACAAAGTTTGAAATCATTTTTAATGTAAAGCAAGAATCTTGGCAACTTACATTCCAACCGGTGGGATGGTTTCATTCGAGTGGGTGGAGGAGAGTTAATGAGCACCTCTTCTGAGGGGCCTTTGGAAAAAAAACAATAAAAATATAAAACATTAAACACACTGATATCTTCATCAGTTTGATAACTTGTTCAAGAAAGGGCACAGAAGGGAATGCACTGATGGAACAGGTAACGACGAAAAGATGAAGGATCCAATCGAGGGGAGTTAAACTTGTGATTTATCCTGCGTGGCGATGACCATGTCAATCACTAACCTTCACACCAAAATATTAATTACAATTATCTTCACAATTAAGAACATTCTTCTTCAAAGAAGGAAGTATTAACAGCAATGTCGATAAAAGAACAAGTGGCAAAACTTATTTCAGCTTCACAACACGATCTTGGGGTTTGCTGAGTTTGCACCCAGTGTGTTCACCCCCAGTGTGTTCACCCCCAGTGTGTTCACCCCCAGTGTGTTCACCCCCAGTATGTTCACCCCCAGTGTGTTCACACCAACTGCCGCAAAGTATTGAAGAGTGCTTACCTGTTGAAGGTCCTGCATGTGGTATGACCCCTCAACACTGGGCTGTTTCTGTTGTTGCTGTTGCAGCTCCTCAGTAACATGTTGTTGCTGTTGCAGCCTGTGATCACAATGAGGGTTCTGCTTTTCCTGCAGCCCCTCAACACCGTGCTGCTTCTGTTGTTGCTGTTGTTCATTTCAACCTTGTTGACCCTTAAGACCTTGAGACCCCGTATGACCTTTTAAACTCCCTTCGATCATTTGACCCCTCAGACATTTATACCCACAGATCCTTTAGACCTGTTGAGACCCCATAGACAAATTTTGATCCCCTTTTTTTTCGAGGCCATACGACCTTAACACCAATTGAACTGTTTTGACCCCTTTAGAACCCTTTAAACACACACCACATAAACATCAAAAGTCTTTTTACAACACAGACTACTCTTTTAAGCAGGTGATTTGCAAACTCTACCCACGCGGAGGGTGGGTAAACTGTGCTAGTAACCTTATCTAAGCGAAAACGACTTGGAAAAACTATCACTAAAATGAAATCAATCTCCTGGAAGTTCGTCAACACAAAATAGAGCCTCACCCCTTCTCCCTTGCGAAGTTGGTATTCCTTGTCCTCAATGAGAATCGTCATTGGAACAATCACATTCGCCGTCTCCATCCTCACAATCACATCCGTCATCGTCATCATCACAATCACATTCGCCGTCTCCATCCTCACAATCACATCCGTCATCATCATCATCACAATCACATTCGTCGTCTCCATCCTCGCAATCACATTCATTGTCTCCATCGTCACAATCACATTCGTTGTCTCCACTGTCACAGTCACATTCGTCATCGTCGTCATCATCATCTTCCACATCCTTATCCTCCCCATCAGCCTCATCTTCTCCATCCACATTCTTGGCCTTTCTGTGAACACACAAGAATCACCAGAACTTCGTTTGAGAGAACATTTCTCTGCATCGTGAAAATGTATCAGAGTACCACCAGATAGATAAACTCCAATAACAACATGTTCATCAGTTGAGAGGTCCATCGGGATCAGAGTTTACTGTTCTTAATTGGAAGATCAATCATAAAATGAAGACTTGTGAAGAGCTTTACCGGAGCCGTTTGTTCCTCCATAAATATATCGCCCAAAGCAAGTTGATGATAAATATCACTATGGAGATGATCCCGACAGCATTTTCAAACCTCCCCCATAGCGACACGAGGTCTCCAACGTCCATTGGGCCGAAAAGAGAACCTTCCCCAAAGATCTGTGGACACGGATATAACAAGTTTAATAAATTAATGTTATTTCAATGAAAACAGGAATCAAGATCCATAATAATGATCCTTAAATGGGATCGTTTCAAACTGAAGTTGAAACCTGACGTTCTGACCACAGGCCCAGCAAACGGATCGAACGATGTAACTTGGTTTCCTTGAAACAAGATTTAAGAGTACATTTGTTCACACCATAATCAAACTGTCATTATTTATTTAATATCACAATCTGCTCCCTTCCGAAAACTTCCTTTTCATACCAATCAATGGGATCTTTAACCCTTTACCCTCTATCCATCAGTGATGGTCTTTCTCTCCGTTTCCCATTTACCTGGTAAGACTTCCTTATTGCACACACTCCAGGACGCACTTGCAGGTGTACCGGAAACATATTTTCTTGAAATTCTTTGAAAAAACTCAAGAGCATAACAAGGTACGACCACATCGTAGCAACGAATGCGGCAGAATGGTCTTAATGTTCTCAAAGGTAAACACACAATGCATCCAGACGATGGTCTTTATGACGCTGCAAGCATTGTTGTCATGGTAACCGCATTCGGTACAACACAAACCCATTACAGTTTTCCTTGCATCGTCATCCAATTTATAAGATGTAATTATATAATGGTATGCCATATTTGCGTACAGGGTGGCCTGAAAGTTGTTTTACCCCTCCACAGTGAAGCATTCGTTCTTAAACTCTTCATACACAGGTTTTATTGTGCAGTACTGAACTTTTTTTGTTTACCTTGTCGAGGCTCATATGAGAGCGAACACACAAAGCACAGCAAGGGGGTGCATGAGACAAGAAGGGGTAGGAGTGGGAAGGACAAAACAGTGGAGAGCAAAGACATTAGGAGATCTGTAGAAGGGAGAGGGATGGGGCGGGGAACACGGGGTATACAAGATGGACATAACAGTGACTTTCAGGAAGGAAAGCGGGGAATTTGAAGGAGGTGGGTTTGGGGTGGATTAATGGACGATCATGTCGATGAAATACCGACAGAACGACGATCGATCGACGGACGATCATAAAAGACGATCATGTCGATGAAATACCGACAGAAGCTGGCCAACCTGGCCAAGCCAGCAACGTTAGACCTGCAGCTGGAGCCCCAGCGCAGACAGCCGGGTCTCCACGCTCGGCGGCGCCTCGGGGTCGGGTGTGACTGTCAAGCCTCTTCCCGATGATCTTGGAAGTGGGAGACCGAATCGAGTTGTTCTCCAGCGGTACCCTGGCCATCTGTTTGAGAACAAGAGTCGCTCGTTTGTGTCCTCGTGCTTCCAGACTAATGAATGGCTGGAATACAGTGTGCAGACAGATGCAGCATTCTGCTATCCATGTAGGAAGTTTAACACCGCACGTGGCCCAGTGGACTCTACTTTCACAGTGCGAGGCTACCGGAATTGGAAACATGCCGTTGAGAAAGACAGGGGGTTTCACAAACACGCAACTTCAAAGTAACATTTCACTTGTTTTGAGGTGGAAGGAGAATGAGAGGCACATCGATTGTGGTGAGGAGATTTCCACACTCCTCAATGCTGACCAGCCACATAGAAACCGGTACTATGTGTCTGCTCTTATCGATGTTGTGGGATTTCTCACCGAAAATCAGATACCTTTTAGAGGGAGCCTTGATAATTTTGAGGATATGTCAGATGGCACAGTGGGCTCTTCCTCTCACTTTTAAACGACACACTCAAAAATGAGACGGAGCTAGCCATAATAAGAGAAAGCAGTCACTGATTTCCTCGAGGTTTGTTGTTGCCTGCACAAATTCTTCAGAAAGCCCACTGTTGCTGCACAGTATAAAGGTGAGCGGTTCAAACGACTTCTTGATAAAAGTTGGACGGGACATTTAGCCACCGTGTCTGTGATCATAGGATTTTTAAGGATTTCACATCCTGACTGTTGGAGATTGATGCAGAGCGCGTCTACAGTGCAGAGATGAGGATGGAGGCAGTTGGGCTTTTGCAGGAAGTCTCTGGGCCTGCCTTCATGTTCATTGCTATCTTTGTGCAAAAACTGCTGATGTTGTTCGATGGCCCGAACAGACTCTTGCAGGCAGAGGACATGGACTTGCTGACGGGGTTGGAACTGGTGGCGAGTGCTACAGAGTGCGTGAAGAAACTCCGCTCTGAGGATGAGTTCACTGATCTGTGGAACAAGGCCAACGATGCTCGCACTTCTACACCTGCCCAACCAAATCGGAGACGCACAATGCATAAGAACTTGGAACAATTTGTAGTTTTGGAGACTACAGGACAAAACAACGACAATGACAAGACGGAACTGCAGAGGGTTTTTTACAGCGCAATTGACACTGTGCTTGGAGAGATCGCTCAGCGCTTCAGTGAGCGCAACACACAACTCGCCCGTTCACCCGCTACCTTGAATCCTGAAAATGGTACGTTTTGGATCCCCACTTGCTCCAGCACATCATGACATTAACAAAGTCAACCATCAGTGAAACAGAGTGTGTGGTTGCAAAGCAGTTTATTCGCTCACAGACAGAGAAGCAGCCAAACGAGAGATTGACAACACAAAAACTCCTCTCAACATACCACAAAACGCTGGAAGCCATGCCAAGTGTAGTGACTGTAATGAGACTTGGACTAACATTTGGTGCGTCCACTGCCATGTGTGAAAACTCATTCTCAACATTGAGGAATGTCTTCACTGACCATCGACGGTCCATGCGCCATGCACTCAAGGCACAACTGGTACGGCTGGCCTTCGAGAGAGACCTCACACGTAAATGCCTGAATGAATGGAAGGAGAAGGTCCTCAGAAGATTCCACACCGAGACGCGTCGCCTTCACCTCTTCTGACAGTGAGTACAGTGGTATAAAAACAATACGAGGGGTTCAGATTGTGTGTGTGACTGCTGATGATGTGTGTGTGGTTGTGGTTGCAGTGTGGTTGTGGTCAGCACCCTCCGTGGTCGGCTGCTTTGTACTTCTCATGTTTAAGTTAAATGTTGTGTTTGGTGCTTTGCATATCTCATATCTAGTGCTTTCTGTATAACCTTACCTCTGTGTAATTGACTGCTTTAAATGCGGATCTTGTGGTATCGTCAGGCTGGTCGTATTTGCTGTTGATAGTTTAATGTGGTGATCGCAGGTCATCGATCGAACTGAGATCAATTTGGTTAGTATGCGACGGCAACCTCAGTATGGATGTGTCAATGCTGCATGAATACAATAGTATACCGGGTTATCAAAAATATTAAATATAATAATTGTGCCCCCCCATCAAGTTCATATGCCCTCCTTAATACTGAGCCCTGGCTTCGGGCCTGGTGGTGACAAATCACAGACAGAGTGGGGGGACGAGACCAGAGAGGATACAGTAGAAGACAGAAAGACCACTGATCTGGCTGCGGTGAGAGAGTGAGAGACCCAAAGACTTAGCCACATTGCGTGAGATACCAATGATCCTAAATGCCTTGGTTTCCACAGCATTAAGCTGAGAAAGGTGAGAGGCAGGAGCACCAGCTCAGAGGGGAGAGCAGAACTCCATCAGGCTGTGGAAAAAAGCTTTGTAAGTGGTTTGGAACTCAGGTGGGCCAAGGAAGGACTTTGCACAACAGAGGATTCCCAGTCGGCGACTGGCTTTGGAGGCCAGGTTGGAAATGTGCCTTTTCCAGGAAAAATCATGGCAGATAGTGAGACCAAGAAGCTTAAATGAAAGGACTTCTTCCAGAGGATTGTTGAGAAAGTGGATGGTTGGGGGGGTGGTGGGGGTTCCAAATGGTCCTTTCAGAGAGACATCGTGAGAGTGTGAGATTTGTCAGGATTGAGAGACATGTTCCACGTGTTGGACCAACTTGTGATTTTATCCAGATCTGCAGAGAGTGAAGAAGCTGCTGCTTGCCTCTCTGAGGGATGACAGATGGTACGGCAGAGGGTGGAGTCATCAGCAGAGAGATAAAGAGGATTTTCCAGAGAGTCAGAGAGATCATTGATGAGAGATCTTACAATGTAAATCAATCACTCATTGTGCTCCATCATGCAGATACAATGACTCATTAATTAAAAAGATACTTGATTAAAAAGAGACTTTGCTTTCAAGATATGCATGTGGATGCATCAAGATATTGAGTAGAGGATGAAATACAACACATCTCCAAACACGAGAAGCGATATTTATCTATTCCTGAGACCCTATGTTATGTCAGCAAAAACAAGTTCGTCCACTCGCTTTGATTGTTTGTGCAAAGAAGAAGAAGAAGAACACGTACTCATCTCATGGTCCCAAATTTTGATGAAGAAGATTCTGGAAGCAATTTGGGACTCTGCCTCAAACTCTGCAACCTTCAATTGGAGAGCTGAACACTGAACAGGCTCCTCCCACCGAGACCGTTGGGAGTTGATGACACATCAGTAGAGAACATCCAATTGGAATTGACTTTGTTGATCGGTGTCCATTGGACTGTTTTTCTTCTTTACCTCATTCACTTTGTGTGAATTTCACCTGAACAGAGCACAACGAAAAGCTTTGTGGTTTTCTTTTTAGTCTGTTTTATGGTGATGTCCTTCAAATGTCCAGACTCACTAATTGTTTTTTTAAATTACACACAATAAAACCTGTACATTAAAAGAGTTTAAAAACGAATGTTTACCTCAAGTAGGATTTGTAAGGGAAAGACCTAAAAAGAGTGTGGATGGGGCAATTAATGGAGTGTGGCCAGCATTAGGGTTGGGTTTAGGAATCGAGCTTTCATGTTTTGATTGGGGTTTCCGCGAAATTGGAGTACAAGAAAATACTGTTGTTGATCAGTGTCAGGTTAATATTCTTTATTTCGGGACAAATTGACATTTTTTGACAAAAAGCTATAATTTTTTATTTTACCCTTGACGTGGATTTCTACCCTCGAACCGCGTCGTGATCGAAAGGATTCTTTAGATTGTTGAGGGATCTTGACCTCCTCGAGGATTCAACGTCTAGCCGACTCAGTGTTGCATGTATCAGGATAAAATAAACCACTGAAGTCCAGTAATAATCAATGTCCACAAGGAGTTCTTTCTTCTGTCCCATTTATTTGCTGTTCCTCAGATCATCCTCCCCTCCCCATATATCCATTCCATTTTATAAGCAGAGAGGGCTTTTGATCGCAAGAACAGAATGCACAGCTTATCAGCCCGGTCACCTTGTACTTGCAGAAAACCCAAGCAATGTCCAAAGTGTCAAAGAAAGACAAGATTATAAGTAGGTGGTCGGCCTTAACAACTAAATAGTAGAACAGTAGAGGAAAAACACAAACACTTTGACCTACTCAGACTGAGGCAAAGGTTTCTTGTCTGGAGAGTAATAATTTCCCCAACACTCCCCCCTTTTTGCCGAAAAAGGCAACACCAGTTAAGTTTAACGATATATATTTTCTCTTCACTAGGAAATACATTCTCTCTTGCGTTTGAGTGTGCCCATTTTCTTGGGTAGTCACATCCCCCCTTTTCCCCATCGTAGAGCTCAGTCCCTTTGCCTTTCCTGTCACGCAAGCCAGGTGGCTTCATGTGGTTGTACAGCTTCGGACCTGGTTGAGGTTCCGGTTGGCCCCTAGGCCGATAGAAGATAAGGCTTCCCGTTGGGCTGCACAGCTGATTTTCAACAACCTATTTCGGGAACAAAGCAGATGAGAAAGAGTGGATTGACAATTCCCGTGAATATTGAACACATTCATTTGCGCTACTCATGGATTTCCAAGTTCAGGTTCTATCTCAAAAGAGTCGTAGGACTCAGTCTCAAAACCAGGGTATGAGGGTGGTGCTTGGGCCACCATCACCTTTTTAGCAGTATTCCTCTTTAGACAAGAAACAATCAATGCCGGCATTGTAGTTGTTGCACATCTAACAAGCACCACTGCAATGATGATCCACAATAACCCATCGGAAATCCAATGCAATAGGGTAGTTCGCCAGCCTCCAAAAATCCCTTCAAACCAGGAATAAAGCCCATCTTTCGTAAAATAATTGTGATACTTGGCTCCTTCTTGCTTAATCTTGTCAGCTATGTTTGTGATTTTCTCCGAGTTATCAGGGATATAAGTACAACACTCAGAGTTAATTACAGCACACGTTCCTCCTTGAGCCGCGAGAATGAGGTCGAGCGCAACTCGGTTTTGCATTGAAACTGCACGTAGGGCGACGACCTCCGAGTTGATATCAACCATGCCTAGAGCAGTTTTATTTGCCAATAATTCAAGCGAAGCAGCGAACTCTGCCAATCCCACAGACGTTTGTCCAACACCGTAGTGAGGGATTAAAATCATGAAGAACAGTTCAGTTGACGTGAAACCCCGTTTACCCCGTTTCAAATGCTCAAAAGGTGACTTAGATAACAGGCGCATATGTGGCAAAATGAATGACAAGAAACAAGATCCACTCCAATTAACTGGAAGCCATGGGTATGCTCGATTTCCACACACGAAATACGTATTATTTAAAGCGACTTGTGGTCCCATCGTGTGATTTTCATAAACATAATGACTGCATTCAGAATTCCCTAATCTTCTTTCTCCCCGTGCCTCTTGTACCAAGCATAGTTCAGGTTTTTCTGTTGCCCGTTCAACCATAAAATGTGGAGGCATTTTACTTAAATTAAAATTTGGCCAAAACGAGTTACTGAAATTTCGTTGTCGGAGGCAATTTCCATTTCCATTGGTAATGATGTGGACGTTAAGGTTTTTATCTTGTTTATCCCAGTTTCTTTCCTTTGCCCAGTACCCACACCATTCACTCAGATTAAATGGTATAGCCAGAAGCGGTATCCCAGTAACTGTTGAATGAGGCATCTTAGTACAAACCCAGCAATTGGTTTTATTAAAAGCCTTAGCGTGTTTACGAGAAAGAGCCAGATAAGTGTTTATTCCATGTGGTGAACCCACTTTGCTCGTTAAGCTTCTTCAGTCTCTGAGTGCCATGGGCTTAGTTTGGTTGGTAGTCTGATAGGCCCATCTCCAAAGAACATGCAAATAACGTTGATCACAGACAGTACTTATCGGTTTAGCAGACGTGGTACACATTGCACCACCTGCATTTAGTAGTACAAATAATCCTGCAATGGAAAGAATAATTAAAGTTATCAGGAAGCAATGTTCTCCTCGGGTTCTTTTCTGCCGTGTGCCAGTTTGCAGTGTGTGGCATGGATCCATGTTGCTCTTCCTTTACACTTCACAGCTGTATGGGTAGTTAGCAGTATTTGAAATGGCCCACACCAACGTGCCTGAAGAGAGTTCTTCCGTTTGTAAATTTTCACGTAAACAAAGTCTCCGGGTTTGAAGTTGTGATGATCAGATGTGGCTGGTTCTGGCAGAGCTTGTTTCACCTGTGCATAAAAAGTTCTTACAGCATGATTCAGAGAGATACAGAACGTAAGCAACGTGTCGTCCATTTGCTGCACGTTCATGTCTTTTATAGTCAAAGGAGGTGAGTTCGGTAATCTCATTGGTCTTCCCATCATAATCTCATGCGGAGATAAGCCAGTGTTTCGATTTGCGGTAGATCTCAAAGTCATGAGAGCAATTGGCAGAGCATCTGGCCATTTTAATCCAGTTTGTTCACAAATCTTGGCCAGTTTATTCTTTAGGAATCCATTTTGCCTCTCTACTGCCCCCGCAGATTGCGGACGATGCGGGCAGTCGAAATGTTGCTTGATTTGCAATACGCGACACAATTCTTTCACCACTTCGGCTGTGAAATGAGTACCTTGGTCATTGGAGATCCTACAAGGTATTCCAAACCTACAGATGAAATCCTTCATCAACAGTTTAACCACAGTAATGGCATCTGCTTTCCGACAAGGGTAAGCCTCAACCCATTTGGTGAACAAATCGACGATGACTAACGCAAATTCAAAACCGCAGCATTTTGGTAACTGAACAAAATCCATCTGGATATGAACAAAAGGTCCGAATGGAATTGGATGACCTCCTGGGGCCATCTCCACCCCCCTTGCTGGGTTATGTTTTTGGCAAATATGACATGTCTTACAATACTGTTCTGCAATTGGACTAAACCCCGGGGCAAACCACTGTCTCCCAATTGAAGCACTCATGCCCCCTTTGCTAGTATGCCCGGCCCCATGTGCCAATCGGGCGAGCCAAGGTAATAGAGCTCTTGGTGCCACCACACGACCATCAGATGATCTCCATAATTTGGATTCATTTTCGAATTCACATCCAGCCAGTATCCACAAATCTCGTTCTTTAGCACTGACAGCTGTCTGCAAAGTGTTTATATCGTCAATGGTCGGCGTTGCCTCTTGTCTCAATACACATTGTGATATTAAAAGAGTTCTGGTGTGGGCAGCAGATTTTGCAGCTGCATCTGCCCTGGCATTTCCCCGTGAGACGTCATCAGATCTCCCAGTGTGGGCGTCACATTTTACCACTGCAATTTGGTGAGGCAGAAGTATTGCTTCCAGCAGATTCGCAATCCATGCTCCATTCCTCACCTGCGCACCTGATGATGTTATAAAACCCCTTTCGCACCAGAGTGCTCCGAATTCGTGTACAGCACCAAAGGCATAGCCGGAGTCAGTGTAGATTGTGACTATTTGGCCTTTGGCTGAATGGCATGCACGAGTGAGGGCGAACAGTTCTGCCTGCTGCGCGGAACAGCACTCAGTCAATCTCCCGCTTTCGATCACTTCGTGATCAGAGCAAACGGCGTAGCCTGTTAATAAATATCCATCAGGTGCACGTGATGATGAGCCGTCGACATATAGAACCAATTCAGAATTTTGGATTGGTGTGTCTCTCAAGTCAGGACGGGGTTGACACTTTTGGGCGATTATCTCTTCACAATTGTGAGGATCACCATCTTGAACTCCTGGCAACAAACGAGCACGATTCAGCGGTGCGCATCTCCTAATCGTAATGTTCGTGGGTGCTGTGAGTGAGAGTTCGTATGTCGTTGCTCTTGAAGCCGACAAATGTTGTGTTTTCGTTTTTAACAATACAGCTGTCACTGCATGCGGTACCAGGAGAACCAAAGTGTTTCCCATGACGAGCGCTTCTGTCGCCTGCACCGCGAGCGAAGCGGCTGCTACTGCTTTGAGACAAGGGAGGAATCCTTGCGCTACCGGATCCAATTTAGTACTATAATATGCAACAGGCCGTAATTTATTTCCGTGCTTCTGTGTCAGCACAGATTGTGCGAATCCCTGTCTCTCACATGCGTACAAATGGAAACGTTTTTCATAGTTTGGTAAACCACGAGCGGGAGCCGAAGAAAGAGCTTGCTTTAACGTCACAAAAGCCTTGTCTGCATTTTATGTCCATGCAAGTGGGCTGGGCACGTTTGCCGAACCAATGTCCACCAGGGGGCGCACTAAGGCCGCATAATCTGGTATCCACTGTCTGCAATAGCCGGTCATTCCGAGGAAAGACCTCATCTGTTCAGCAGTAATTGGCTTGGGCAGGTTTAATATTGCCGCTATACGTTCAGGGGAGATGCGTTTTGTATCTCCCTTCAGAATATGCCCCAAATATTTCACTTCTTCTTGGCAAAATTGCAATTTAGCTCTCGATGCTTTGTGTCCTTTCCTGGCGAAGGCCCTCAACAATGTCAATGTATCTCGTTCGCATGCGTCTTTTGACGCTGAACAGATCAGCAGGTCGTCAACATATTGAATCAGTGTGGATCCACAAGGGAAAACTACATCATCCAAGTCGTCTTTGAGGGCCCTCGAGAATAATGTTGGACTTTCACAATACCCCTGGGGCAATACAGTCCAAGTGTATTGCTTTCCCTGGGAGGTGAATGCAAACAGAAACTGTTCTTCTTGGGCTATTGGTACACTAAAAAAAGATGAACAAAGATCCACAACACTAAAATAGGTAGTGTTACTTGGGATGCTTGATAGAATGGTAGTTGGATATGCAATTACAGGAAAAGCTGGAATTACCGCATCATTCACTGCCCTCAAATCCTGTACGAATCTCCACGTTGGCTTTCCAGGTTTTCTCACAGGTAAGATCGGTGTATTACATTGACTAACAGTGGGAATAATTATCCCTTGTTTCAATAGCGCTTCCACTACGGGAGCAATTCCTACCTCTGCTTCTGGAGACAAAGGGTATTGCGGTTTTCGAGGCAGTTTCTTTTTTGGATCTATAGTGATCTTGATTGGATTCATACTTTTAATTTGGCCGACATCGTTGGCATGTGTTGCCCACAGACAAGTCGGGACTTGTTCGAGTATTTCAGGTAATTTTCCTGACCCATTTAATTCTGAGAGATCGACCACCTCGAACACAGCTTTTGCTGATCCTTGACATTCTGTCCAACAAAATCCCTGTTCCCCGATCTTCCAAAGTCCGGTTACTTGGCTCGATTCCATCAAAGTCGCTTGTGATGCTTTTTTCAAAGAGGTTACCATGTGACCAATGTCCGTTTCTTGGTAACCTTCTGCAATCGCTAAAGTAACATGTGGTGTAACACTGGACGGTTGGTTCCACAATTTTAATTGTTCCTGCGTGAGATGCACCTCCAGACCAATCCCTTGCTTCCCAATCCAAATTGTTCCCAACACTAAGTCAAAGGTCTGGTGTAATTTCGAGAGTGTTTCACTCGCATAGACGTTATCTTTTCCCTTGATGTTGCAATCTGCAATGCAATGTAGTCGAGTCTGTAAGTACCGTCTGTCCATGCCGTGTTTACTCACCCAATCGAGCACCTCGGGTACGTTTCTCTCCAAATGTGATAAATATTCCTGCAAATGGTTAAATGCTTCACAATTAATCACAGTCCAATGATATACAAGATTTTCTGTATTTTCCTGTAATAAATTCATCATAGTTATGTGTGATTCGTGAGGTATTTCTAAATATACACCCTCAGGGGTACACTTAATTGAACAATTCAGCTTGCATAACAGATCTCTCCCCAACAGATTAATTGCTGTATCAGTTGCCATCAAAAATGCATGGTTTGCAGACAATGGTCCAATTTCCACCCGGAGTTGCTCTGTCAGTGGAATGGTACTAGCAACTCCTGACATTCCCACTACTTTTACTCGTTCTCGCGATAACGGGGCGTCTGGGAAATCACTCCTTCTGAGCGCAGATTTGGTCGCTCCTGTGTCGACTAAGAAAGGAATCTCTTGGCCTTCAATTTTCAAAGTCAATTTTGGTTCGTCACATGGTTTCAAAGTCAGGAAGGGTAACTCAGATGAAGTCGCTTCTTTTCTTTGTCATAAAACGAATGGGTTTTGGGTTTGAAATGAACCTTGAGATGGAGGAGGAAGAAATGAGGGTGGAGTAGGAGGGAAAGAGGCTGGAGGAGGAGGAGGAGGGAATTCGGTTTGAGGTGCAGTGGGTTGAAATGAACCAGCTTGCTCAAACTGTGTTCCCCATCTTTCCTGCTGTCTATAATATGGATTTTCATTCACTGGAGGCGTGGAGTGTCTGCGAGTTTCATCTCTGTATTGTGCCGCTGGTCTCTGTTCTACCGGTTCATACGAACTATAAGTTCGACTGTTTCTACGATTTCGGCATTCGTTAGCCCAGTGTCCTTGTTTTCCGCATGTATAACAGAAATCTCTGTGCTGGTCTCTGTATTTTGGTCTCTGACGGTAATAGGTTTGCCCTCGGTTTTGTGCATTATATCTCACATTCCTTTCCCCGGGGCATTCACCTTGACCTTGAACCTGGGATAGCATTAATGTTGATTCGTTTTCCTCGTCAGAACGATGTTTCAACAATGAATTACAATGCGTTACATATTCCATCAAGTCTTTCACTTCCTTTAATTCCCAACCAATACATACTCGCTTTATTTCATTTTGTAATTTGGCCGTCAAACCATAAAGGTATACATGAGCAAATGGTACCCCCTCTTCCTTCAGTCCAGAGTGACATTGGTATACACCCCGAAAACGCTCTAAGAACTCCAATGGGTCCTCGTCAGCGCGTTGCCTGCACATCTGTATTTTTGCCCAGTCGGTCTTAAGTGTTACCACCTCTGTGACAGCGTCAATGAGGGTGTCAATATGTTCTTTGAGCTCCTCCCTGTTCCCAGGAGCTTCATCTGGCCATGCAGCGACCTGTTTCAATTGTCGGAGTAACCCCTCTGGTACCACTAATTTTAATAATATTTCCATGTCCATATATGTTGGCTGATGGCATGCCACCACCACGCGTATCTCCGCCTGTAATTTTTTTGGGTTCTCTCGTATCTTTGGCATCTCATTTACGATGGCTCTTAATTCAGAGCCCCACGGACGGTATATCGCTTGTACCTCCCTTGCACCCGGGCAATCTCGCAATGGAAACGCGCTAATGAGTGCCTCATCATCTCCGTCCTTCGCGGTCTCTGGCATTATTTTTTTTGATCGAGTTTGTATTTTACCCTTGTCAGCAAGAGGAACTTTATTTTTGCTTTGTGTTCTTGTTTCTTTCTTAATTACTTGCCTGGCTCCCCGTTGAGCCTCTCCTTGCCCTGTGGAATCATCTCCCTCTGTCTCTCCCGCTTCTTCGTCCTCGAGCGGTTGTGCTATCGGAACTGTGCACTCTGGCCATGTATCTGAGTCTTCTTCTTCATCCTCAAATCTGACAGCCACTGCTCGCTGTCTCTTGGTTTTATTTTCAAGTCTCACCGGCATTTGCTTCGTTAATTGGTCTAGCTGACCCTTCAGGTTTAACAACCGTGCCTTTTCGTCTCTGTCATGACATTCCTTCATCCAATTTATATAAACGCTCCAGTTCACCTGCTTCTGGACCTTTTTGTCACTATTTTTCACTTCTTGTCCTTTTCTTAAATTGTCTAAACACTCGTGATCGAACGTTCCATTCTCAGGGAAGGGTAATCGACTATTTTTGGTCCAATTGCACCATTTCCCCATGTCTCTCACAGCTTCAGGCCCATACTTATCAAACATAATTCTTGCACATGTACCTCTCCGTGGTTTTTGAATACAATTTTCCTCGGTATACACAATTTCCTTCCTTTTACAATTTCTATTTCCCATCTCTAAAATCACACAAATCACAACCGCTAAATTCACTCTAAAATCACAGAATAAAATAAATCGCACCCTCGGAGAACCCTCCCTGCTTACCTCAGCTCAAGCACTTGTCGTTCCTCCAGGCACTGCCTCCGGCAGATTAAGCACCTCCGGTCACGAGCGCCGCACAACGCCGATTCGAATCCGTGTCACTGGCACCAACTGACGTGGATTTCTTCCCTCGAACCGCGTCGTGATCGAAAGGATTCTTTAGATTGTTGAGGGATCTTGAACTCCTCGAGGATTCAACGTCTAGCCGACTCAGTGTTGCATGTATCGGGATAAAATAAACCACAGAAGTCCAGTAATAATCAATGTCCACAAGGAGTTCTTTCTTCTGTACCATTTATTTGCTGTTCCTCAGATCATCCTCCCCTCCCCATATATCCATTCCATTTTATAAGCAGAGAGGGCTTTTGCTCGCAAGAACAGAATGCACAGCTTATCAGCCCGGTCACCTTGTACTTGCAGAAAACCCAAGCAATGTCCAAAGTGTCAAAGAAAGACAAGATTATAAGTAGGTGGTAGGCCTTAACAACGAAATAGTAGAACAGCAGAGGAAAAACACAAACACTTTGACCCACTCAGACTGAGGCAAAGGTTTCTTGTCTAGAGAGTAATAATTTCCCCAACACCCTCAATACATTTCACTTTTTTTTAGTAATAATTCTTGTATATCAATATACTGACCATAACTAGAGACAAATAGAATGCAGAAAAACATATATTTACATCTTAAAATATCAATCTTTAAAATTTTCTCATTTTCCACAAAGCCGGGTGGCGGCCATATTGGATTTCCATGATTTCAGGACTTCCCCCCCAGAGGATCCCTTAGGACTTTTTTTTTCTCTCACTGAGGACATATTCAGGAACCAAAATCTGTTGAGTTTGCTTTTGTTGCAATTTGTGTGAGGTTGACCAAATATTTCTGCTAACATGCCTGGACTATCAAGTCCCTCTACTAATCACAAGTTCAGAACCCCTCCCCATCATGCTTACCTCCTCCAAAACCCTTCCCTCCTCACTTCCCCTCTCCTCTCATCCCTATCCTCCTCGCTCTCACCCTCTCCTGGAGTGTATAGTGATGTTTGAGGGGTCGCACTCTCCACTCCCCCCACCTTGCTCTTCCCTCATTCCAAGCTCCTCCTTCCTCACCCCTCCTCACTCCTCTCTCTCCATCCTCTCTCTCTCTCTCTCTCTCTCTCTCCCTTCCTTCCTTCCTCTCCCCCTCCCTCCCCTCTGCCCCTTCCTCCATTCTCTCTGCCCCTCCCTCCTCTCCCTCTCCCTCCCTCCTCTCCCTTTCCCTCCCTCCTCTCTCTCTCCCCCTTCCTCCCTCCTCTCTCCCTCCCTCTTTCTCTCTGATCCTTAATACTCCCATCAGTGAAGTGATGGGTTGTATTTGCTCATTCCTCATGAATGCCTTCTGCTTCTCCTTAATAGCATTCCTTATCTCACTGCTCAACCACCCTGGTCTCTTTCTGCCTCTAGTTTTACACCTAATTGGAATGTACTTACTCTGCACTCTACACATTTGTTCCTTAAATGTTTTCCATTTCTCTGATGCTGATTGTCCTGTTATCAGTCTCCCAATCTACATCACCCGATTCTCTCCTCATACCTTCAAGGTTTGCCTTCCTGAAATCTAATAGCCTCACTCTACTATCCTGAACTCTAACTCTTCAAAGAATCCTTGCACACACAATGTTATGGTCACTTGATCCAAAATGTTCTCCTACCTCCAATTCCTTCAAAATATTTTGATCGTTACTTAACACTGCCTTAAAGAATAATCGTGACTTAAATTTGTTGCTTAAAACTAACATCGTTTTCGAACTAACATCGTTCTCACACTCTCACTATGTCTCTCCGAAAGGACCGTTTCGAACACCCCCCCCCCCCATCCACTTTCTCAACAATCCTCTGGAAGAAGTCCTTTCTTTCAATCTTCTGGGTCTCACTATCTGCCATGATCTTTCCTGGGAGAGCCACATTTCAAACATCGCCTCCAAAGCCAGTCACCGACTGGGAATCCTCCGTCGTGCAAAGTCCTTCCTCGGCCCACCTGTGCTCCTGACCACTTACAAAGCTTTCGTCCACAGCCTGATGGAGTACTGCTCTCCCGTCTGGGCTGGTGCTCCTGCCTCCCACCTTTCTCGGCTTCATGCTGTGGAAACCAAGGCGTTTCGGATCATTGGCATCTCTCGCAATGAGGCTGAGTCTTTGGGCCTCTCACTCTCTCACCGCAGGTTGGTCGGTGGTCTTTCTGTCTTCTACTGTCTCCTCTCCAGCATCGCCTCCACCACCCCTGCTCTCTCTGTGATTTGTCCCCACCACATTTCCACAGGGCGCCCAAGGTCCGCCAACAACTCCCTTCTGGTAAAACTACCAAAATCACGAATCACTGCTCACCTTCACTCTTTCCTTCCTCTTTTTTTCCCGCCTTTGGAATAAATTCTCTCACTCTATTCATTCCAATTCGTCCCTTCAGGCCTTCAAAACAACTGTTCACCACCACCTCTTATCATCCCCCATCCAAATCTTCAATGTTTTCGACCCCAGTAAATCCACGCCAATCCCATCTCCTTCAAAGTCCCTGTAATGTCCATCTTGTATTCCCCATGTTCCCTGCCCAATCCCTCTCCTTTCCACAGATCTCCTGTCTCTGTTCCCCACTGTTTTGTCCCTCCCACTCCCTCCCCTCTTGTCTCATGCCCCCTTGCTGTGCGTTGTGTGTTCGCTCTCACACGAGCCTTGACAAGGTATACAAGGAAGGTGATTAGTATTATACAGTGTTCAAATATATGATTAAATTTGAATAAAGGTTCAAAGGCAAATAAATAAATCAATAAATAATTGGGGTTTTACCACCATTGTACCAGTGTCTATGACAGCATTCCAACACATTTCATGAGTTATTTGTGGCTGTTGTTTATATCCTTCATAATGGCCTTAAAAACAGTAAGTTTCCTCTGGAGTGATTTTTCAATGTTGTTTGACTGTCAGGCAGGAAAAAAAAAACAATCTCACTCCTCTCTGCACATGTACGATTGGGACAAATTCAGAGACAAAGTACAGTGAAACTAGACTTATCTTTATATTCGTGTTCCAATTTGTGTTCAAAATTATAACGTGCAATTTAAATAAGTTCTTCCTTTGTCATAAACTGATAAGACAGACAGACAGACAGACAGAGACATGCACCAATTGATTAACCCCGCTTTTCGCTTTGCGTGCATGGAGTAATATTGACAGCTCAGGGAAGCCATTATCACGCA
Organism: Eptatretus burgeri; assembly: GCF_056783735.1. Lineage (NCBI taxonomy): Eukaryota > Metazoa > Chordata > Myxini > Myxiniformes > Myxinidae > Eptatretus > Eptatretus burgeri. Next base: position 88,684,678 of record NC_140969.1, read on the forward strand.
GAATGGTTTTGCTGTGTTCAATTTCCGCAGTGAGGTCGCACGGTGAGCAGGTGGCCAAGGCTCTATCCACAAGGTCGGTGATGAGAGCAATCTTATAATGTGTGTGAGACTCAATGACTCCCACCGTGTATACTGCCCAGTGAAGGTAATCTTGTGACATATGGTAGTCAATAATAATCTGATTTCTCACCTAGTGTGTCGAGAAAAGGGAGGGCTTTCAATTGCTCCATCTCAAAGGTGAATTCGAGTGCAAGCTGGAATGTGTCAGGATATGCCAGGATGTCCATGTACGCATCAGCAGAATATAATATTTTTTTTATCTAACAAATGTATCTCATACACATTGAAAATACAAACCAAGTTATGACATGAGTGGTTAAATCATAGAAGGTGCACTTCTCGTGCAAACAGACAAATGTTAGCGAGCACCTGATCAATTGGGCATACGATTGCTATGCCATCCAATTGAGCTTGTATGGTGTCATTAACAACTTGGGCACTCAGTGGAGCACACGGATCTGGATTCAGACCTGAACTAAAATTTCATCGTCGTGTTCCTGTCACCGAACCAACTCATCCACCCAGTTTCGTCCGAATAAGTCCATAACTTTTTGAGATATCGTGTTGTATATCATTTTATCCCCATCACGAAATGGTGAAGAATCACTAAAAAATTCTGATCTCTCACACACACACACACACACACACACACACACACACACACACACACACACACACACACACACACACACACACACACACACACACACACACACACACACACACACACACACACACACACACACACACACACACACACACACACACATACACATACACACACACACATATACACATATGCACACACACACAGACACGCACATGTACACACATACACACACACACACATACACACACACATACACACACACACACACACACACACACACACACACACACACTTACACACATACACACACACACATACACACACACACACACACATACACACACACACACATACACACACACACACACACACACACACACACACACACACACACACACACACACACACACATACACACACACACACACACACACACACACACAAACACACACACACACACACACACACAAACACACACACACACACGCATTTAAAGGCCATTTTCCCCGCGAAAGTAGGGGTTGGCCTTGCGGGCCCCATGACAATCTTCTCCACTTTACCCTGTTTTCTGCATCTCCCCTTCTTAATCCCCTTGCCCACATTTCCTCTTCCACCACATTTAGCCAAGTTTTTCTCGGTCTTCCCCTTCCTCTACTTCCGGCTACACTCATTTCCAACACTCCTCTCACCCAGTCACTTTCATCCTTCCTCAACACATGACCCAACCATCTCAGCCTGTTTCTCTTCATAACCTCCATCACAGACTCTATTCCCATCATCTTCCGCAAGTCATCATTTGTCTTCCTCTCTCTCAACGATACTCCACACATCCAACGAACCATTTGCATTTCCACCCTTTCCTGCCTTTGTTGCTGCTCCATGTTCAGTACCCATGGCTCACTCCCATAAATCATCGTACTCCTCACACATGTAGCATACACCTTTCCCTTCAGCTTCAACGACACTCCCCTCTTTGTCAGCACGCCACTCACTTCCCGAAACTTCTTCCATGCACATCTCACTCTCGCAACCGTCGAAGAGTCTGATCCACCTTCTCCATTCAGCATGTCTCCGAGATAGCAAAATGTTTTCACCCCTTCCAGCTTCACACCATCTCCAAGATCCAACTCAACAATTCCTTCATCTGCTGCTCCCTCGACGCACACCTTACACTTGAATGTAGCTGCCACACTGGTTAATGACCCTCTCACCCCACTACATTTTCGATGAACCCATTCAGCACACATTGCACACTGAATGGAGTTCACTCCGACACCCTTCCTGCACACAGCACACGGCCACTTCCCAGTCCTTTCCACCTCACCACATGCTTTACCACTTGCCATCACCTTCGTCTTTCTGATATTCACCTTCAAACCTTTTGCCTCCACACATTCCTTCCACTTGTTCATCTTCTCCTTCAGTCCATCCATACTCTCTGCAATCAACACCAGATCGTCTGCATACAGCAGCTCCCACGGGAAACCCTCCTTTACCCTCCGAGCCAGCACCTCCATCACAACTACAAATAGAATTTGACTTAGTACCGACCCCTGGTGCACTCCTACCCTCACCTCAAACTCACCACTGTTCCCATCCTTCGTCCTTTCAGCTGTGCGTGCTCTCTCATACATGGCCATCACTACTCTGATCAACCATTCCTCCACTCCTAACTTCCTCAATGCCCATGCCATTACTTCACGTGGGACCCTATCAAATGCTTTCTCCAGATCAACAAACCCAAAAAACAACTTCTTCCTCTTCTCCATGTACTTCTCCTGCAACTGCCTTACAATAAAAATTGCATCTGTCGTTCCTCTTCCTGGCATAAATCCAAACTGCATTTCGTCAATCTTTATCTTCTTCCTTTTCCTCTTCTCCAACACCCTATCCAATACCTTCATTCCATGCTCCAATAACTTTATTGCTCTATAGGAGCCACAGTCCAGAGGGTCACCTTTCCCCTTGTACAGAGGGACGAGGGTACTCAGTTCCCAATCCAGATCTTCACCAAAATACGCGAAATCCCAAATTTTTTTGGAATCTGTCCGCAACTTTTTAAGATATCTTGTTCACAAGTAGACAGACAGGGGTGAAAATATAACCCCCATCCATCTTCGGTGGCAGAGGTAATAAACTCAACTGTGCACGTTGCTGTGTTCACGAGTTCCACATAGACCGACTCGGAAATCGACGGAGGTTCGAGATTGCTGTGTTATAGCGATGCTGCATAAATACGGATGGCTTCCTTGTGTATCTTGTATATAAAGTTGTATTGTCTGTCTGTCTGTCTATCAATAGAATCGGCCCCACCAGAAGCTTCCCAATCATATTTCAGACCGTTGGAATCCTCTTGGCAAATGGAGATGGAAGAAAACATTTTCAAACGAACAAGGTAGGGGGTTCAGGGTGGGAGGAAGACCCCAATTCTCTCAATGTAAATGTGTATCCTTTTGGACCACCCAGTGGTAGGCAGTATATTACAAATCATCACATAGCAGAACTCCAAGTTACTTCTGCACAAAGTGCTGGTCTGTCTGCTGGTAATATATAAAGCAGCTCATTCCACTGACATGATTTGTGACAGTCAAGTTACAGGTCGTTTACAACCAGTGAGCACGTGAAAACCAAAGCAAGATCCATCCATTGGGACCATACTCTGGAAAGAGCATCATTGCTGCCAAAGCAGTCTCCTGGGCTATTGGGCACAATCCTGGACAGGTCACCATTCTGACAAAGGATACTCAAATTGCTCAATCATCCCAGCAAGCTTGTACTCATTTTGCCAACCTCACAATGATGACAAGCTGAGTCAATCCCACGTGGTATTTATTCAACAGCCAAGCAGAATTTGAACTCAGGACCCGAGGATCCCAAACCTGCCACATTAAGCCAACAGCAGGCATCAAACCAAGATGCTTCCCCAAAAAATTGTGATTTTGCGTTCGGACAGCATTGGCTCATCAATTGAGGATGTGCAGAAAACAGAGGCACTGCCTGGTTTCAGATTGTGACCCGAGAACGCAGTGTGGCATGTTGAAACGTACCAATCAGAATTTATCTATCTATAATTCCAGCAATCTCTGTGTGTCTGTCTGTGTGTGACCACTGTTTCTCGAAAACCACTGGTCCAATCTAACTGAAACTTGCCAGCTATATTGCTGGGGACCTGAGTGTGTGCCTTTTCAAGGTTTGATATTAATGGGGCAAATTGTTCCCAAGTTAAGGCCATTTATTTACCAAACCAATGACAGGACACGTTGCTGCGTAGGCGTGGCGACCCATCGCCGCCTTCTGGCTTGTCTGTCTGTTTGTCTGTCTGTTTATTGCCAAGAGGTCACAATTTTAAACGATCTTCACGAAACTTCACCACATGGTCGAGTTTGTCATAAGGAAGAAGCCTATTGTTTTTGAGGTCAAAAGGTCAACACAGGCCAAAGGTCAACAACTTCGGTGAGAGTTCTAAAATCCTCAATTTTCTACCAATTAACTTGAAATTTTTAGAGGATTTATATTTCAGATCACTGAATCTCCCTAACTTACCTCAGGAGTTTTAAGGTGCAACTCAGTTTGTCTACCAACAGGGCAAACATGATGACCAAGGAACTTTCCAAAGAAATCAGACAGAAAGTGGTGGAGAAGCACTGTTCAGGAGAGGGTTATAAGAAGATTTCAAAGTCACGCATTATCCCTTTGAGGATATTATCCCTTCACAATCACTCTCATCACTACTCTCATCTGATCACTATCACACCCCAAACCCAAAGCCAACCCTATCCTCACACCCCAAACCCAAACCCAACCCTATCCTCACACCCCAAACCCAAACCCAACCGAACCTCACACCCCAAACCCAACTCTAATCCCAAGATAATTTATCATTTTCACACTGATTTATAAAAAAACAACTTGAAGAATTATTATTTTTTAAACAGTTTATTACTTTTTTTTAGCAGTTCAATCACAGGACAAGGTCAATACAGTCTTTCAACTCAACAAAGTTTTCTGTTTTTTTTTCTTCCAGTTCTGTCTTGAGAATGAAGTTTAAGTTATTTCAAGTTTGAAGAAGTGGAAAGGAGGAGGTATATTGTAAATTTGTCTCAAGAAATCTCAGGTCTTCCCAGCACTTTCTTGATATTGCTGAAAAGAATAAATAAATAAATACATCACATGTCTAATATCGAATTAAATACGACGTAATTTCATTTATTATTAATCACCTGAACTTACCACTCATCAAGAACTATCCAACCAAGAACGACAAGGACAGGTCGGTTGAGAACTTCAAAGGTCTCCAAGACAGAAACCACTTTTTGAGTCTCCAAGGAAGGTCTCATATTTTGAGCCATTAAGGCAAAACTCTTTTCCTGATTTTCCAGAATTTTTTGGGTCATCAAGGCAGAACTCGTTTTGTGGGTCATCAAGGTGGAACTCGTTTTGTGGGTCATCAAGGTGGATCTCGTTTTGTGGGTCTCTGCACACGTATCAGCAAAAGGAATTGAAAACCACTCAATATCACCGCCATCATCATCTTCATCATCATCATGCCTTCTGACACAATCCTGGAAACACTACTCTCTCCATTGCTTTCTGCATCTCAGTTCAATTTTCCTCTTCTTTTGCCTTCAATTTCACATCTTGATTTTCTTCACCACAAAGTCCCACTGGGTTTTGATTAAGGTTTTTCAAACAATTTTAAGACAGAAAATTTTTTTATTGAAAAAAGCTGGACTTACTACTCGTTGGTAAATGCGACGTTTCGGCGAGAATCCACTCGCCTTGGTCACGGCAGATGATGAAGTGAGGAAGAACTGAAGAAGCTGGAAAATTGTCACGTGACATCCGACCTGCTTCGATTTAACGAACAACATTCTTCGATTTCATTAATTAATTTGATTGCATCGATTTAATTACCAATGTTCATCGATTTAATTAATTTTAATGATTATCCAGTTGTACACACCTTGAACTTGTATACAGTTCCATTAACACTCATGCCAGACTTTCACCAATTGGATGATCTGTTTGGTGCTTGTCTGGCTGTGAGTGCAGCAAAACATTCGTTTGTTCCCAACTCTTCTGAGGCACAGACAGAATGGGACACGATTGGGGTGAAGAACATGTAGTTTATACAAAGTTTGAAATCATTTTTAATGTAAAGCAAGAATCTTGGCAACTTACATTCCAACCGATGGGATGGTTTCATTCGAGTGGGTGGAGGAGAGTTAATGAGGTGGAGGAGAGTGGGTGGAGGAGAGTGGAGTGAACAGCTTCGGAGGGGCCTTTGGAAAAAAAAAACAATAAAAATATAAAACATTAAACACACTGATATCTTCATCAGTTTGATAACTTGTTCAAGAAAGGGCACAGAAGGGAATGCACTGATGGAACAGGTGACGACGAAAAGATGAAGAATCCAATCGAGGGGAGTTAAACTTGTGATTTATCCTGCGTGGCGATGACCATGTCAATCACTAACCTTCACACCAAAATATTAATTACAATTATCTTCACAATTAAGAACATTCTTCTTCAAAGAAGGAAGTATTAACAGCAATGTCTATAAAAGAACAAGTGGCAAAACTTATTTCAGCTTCACAACACGATCTTGGGGTTTGCTGAGTTTACACCCAGTGTGTTCACCCCCAGTGTGTTCACCCCCAGTGTGTTCACCCCCAGTGTGTTCACCCCAACTGCCGCAAAGTATTGAAGAGTGCTTACCTGTTGAAGGTCCTGCATGTGGTATGACCTCTCAACACCGTGCTGTTTCTGTTGTTGCTGTTGTTCATTTCAACCCTGTTGACCCTTAAGACCTTGAGACCCCGTATGACCTTTTAAACTCCCGTCGATCATTTGACCCCTCAGACATTTATACCCACAGATCCTTTAGACCTGTTGAGACCCCATAGATAAATTTTGATCCCCTTTTTTTTCGAGCCCATACGACCTTAACACCAATTGAACTGTTTTGACCCCTTTAGAACCCTTTAAACACACACCACACAAACATCAAAAGTCTTTTTACAACACAGACTACTCTTTTAAGCAGGTGATTTGCAAACTCTACCCACGCGGAGGGTGGGTAAACTGTGCTAGTAACCTTATCTAAGCGAAAACGACTTGGAAAAACTATCACGAAAATGAAATCAATCTCCTGGAAGTTAGTCAACACAAAATAGAGCCTCACCCCTTCTCCCTTGCGCACTTGGTATTCCTTGTCCTCAAATAGAATCGTCTTTGGAACAATCACATTCGCCGTCTCCATCCTCACAATCACATCCGTCATCGTCATCATCACAATCACATTCGTCTTCTCCATCCTCACAATCACATCCGTCATCATCATCATCACAATCACATTCGTCGTCTCCATCCTCGCAATCACATTCATTTTCTCCATCCTCACAATCACATTCGTTGTCTCCATCCTCACAATCACATTCGTTGTCTCCACTGTCACAGTCACATTCCTCATCGTCGTCATCATCATCTTCCACATCCTTATCCTCCCCATCAGCCTCATCTTCTCCATCCACATTCTTGTCCTTTCTGTGAACACACAAGAATCACCAGAACTTCGTTTGAGAGAACATTTATCTGCATCGTGAAAATGTATCAGAGTACCACCAGATAGATAAACTCCAATAACAACATATTCATCAGTTGAGAGGTCCATCGGGATCAGAGTTTACTGTTCTTAATTGGAAGACCAATCATAAAATGAAGACTTGTGAAGAGCTTTACCGGAGCCGTTTGTTCCTCCATAAATATATTGCCCAAAGCAAGTTGATGATAAATATCACCATGGAGATGATCCCGACAGCATTTTCAAACCTCCCCCACAGCGACACGAGGTCTCCAACGTCCATTGGGCCGAAAAGAGAACCTTCCCCAAAGATCTGTGGACACGGATATAACAAGTTTAATAAATTAATGTTATTTCAATGAAAACAGGAATCAATATCCATCATAATGATCCTTAAGTGGGATCGTTTCAAACTGAAGTTGAAACCTGACGTTCTGACCACAGGCCCAGCAAACGGATCGAACGATGTAACTTGGTTTCCTTGAAACAAGATTTCAGAGTACATTTGTTGACACCATAATCAAACTGTCATTATTTATTTAATATCACAATCTGCTCCCTTCCGAAAACTTCCTTTTCATACCAATCAATGGGATCTTTAACCCTTTACCCTCTATCCATCAGCAATGGTCTTTCTCTCCGTTTCCCATTTACCTGGTAAGACTTCCTTATTGCACACACTCCAGGACGCACTTGCAGGTGTACCGGAAACAAATTTTCTTGAAATTCTTTGAAAAAACTCAAGAGCATAACAAGGTACGACCACATCGTAGCAACGAATGCGGCAGAATGGTCTAAATGTTCTCAAAGGTAAACACACAATGCATCCAGACGATGGTCTTTATGACGCTGCAAGCATTGTTGTCATGGTAACCGCATTCGGTACAACACAAACCCATTACAGTTTTCATTGTATCGTCATCCAATTTATAATATGTAATTATATAATGGTATGCCATATTTGCGTACAGGGTGGCCTGAAAGTTGTTTTTCCCTCCACAGTGAAGCATTCGTTCTTAAACTCTTCATACACAGGTTTTATTGTGCAGTACTGTACTTTTTTTGTATACCTTGTCGAGGCTCATATGAGAGCGAACACACAAAGCACAGCAAGGGGGTGCATGAGACAAGAAGGGGTAGGAGTGGGAAGGACAAAACAGTGGAGAGCAAAGACATTAGGAGATCTGTAGAAGGGAGAGGGATGGGGCGGGGAACACGGGGTATACAAGACGGACATTACAGGGACTTTCAGGAAGGAAAGTGGGGAATTTGAAGGAGGTGGGTTTGGGGTGGATTAATGGGGGTAGAAAAGATCAAGGATTTGGATGGGGAATGATAAGAGGTGGTGGTGAACAGCAGTTTTGAAGGCCTGGAGGGAGGAATGGGATTGAACAGAGTGAGGGGGTTTATTTCAAAGGCGGGAAAAAGAGGAACAAAAGAGTGAAGGTGAGCAGTGATTCATGATTTTGGTAGTTTTACCAGAAGGGGGTTGTGAGCGGACCTTCAACGGACTGCGGAAATATGGTGGTGACAAATCACAGACAGAGCGGGGGGGCGAGACCAGAGAGGATACAGTAGAAGACAGAAAGACCACTGATCTGGCTGCGGTGAGAGAGTGAGAGACCCAAAGACTTAGCCACATTGCGGGAGATACCAATGATCCTAAATGCCTTGGTTTCCACAGCGTTAAGCTGAGAAAGGTGAGATGCAGGAGCACCAGCTCAGAGGGGAGAGCATAACTCCATCAGGCTGTGGAAAAAAGCTTTGTAAGTGGTTTGAAGCTCAGGTGGGCCGAGGAAGGACTTTGGACAACAGAGGATTCCCAGTCAGTGACTGGCTTTGGAGGCCAGGTTGGAAATGTGCCTTTTCCAGGAAAAATCATGGCAGATAGTGAGACCAAGAAGCTTAAATGAAAGGACTTCTTCCTGAGGATTGTTGAGAAAGTGGATGGTGGGGGGGGGGGGGTTCCAAATGGTCATTTCAGAGAGACATCGTGAGAGTGTGAGATTTGTCAGGATTGAGAGACATGTTCAACGTGTTGGACCAGTTTGTGATTTTATCCAGATCTGCAGAGAGTGAAGAAGCTGCTTCTTGCCACTCTGAGGGATGACAGATGGTACGGCAGAGGGTGGAGTCATCAGCAGAGAGATAAAGAGGATTTTCCAGAGAGTCAGAGAGATCATTGATGAGAAAAAAAAGAGTCAGAGAGATCATTGAGGAGAGATCTTACAATGTAAATTAATCACTCATTGTGCTCCACCATGCAGATACAATGACTCATAAATTAAAAAGATACTTGATTAAAAAGAGACTTTGCTTTCAAGATATGCATGTGGATGCATCAAGATATTGAGTCGAGGATGAAATATAACACATCTCCAAACACGAGAAGCGATATTTATCTATTCCTGAGACCCTATGTTATGTCAGCAAAAACGAGTTCGTCCACTCGCTTTGATTGTTTGTGCAAAGAAGAAGAAGAAGAACACGAAATCATCTCATGGTCACAAATTTTGATGTAGAAGATTCTGAAAAATATTTGGGGCTCTGCCTCAAACTCTGCAACCTCCAATTGGAGAGCTGAACACTGAACAGGCTCCTCCCACCGAGACCGTTGGGAGTTGATGACACATCAGTAGAGAACATCCAATTGGAATTGACTTTGTTGATCGGTGTCTATTGGACTGTTTTTCTTCTTTACCTCATTCACTTTGTGTGAATTTCACCTGAACAGAGCACAACGAAAAGCTTTGTGGTTTTCTTTTTAGTCTGTTTTATGGTGATGTCCTTCAAATGTCCAGACTCACTAATTGTTTTTTTAAATTACACACAATAAAACCTGTACATTAAAAGAGTTTAAAAATGAATGTTTACCTCAAGTGGGATTTGTAAGGGAAAGACCTAAAAAGAGTGTGGATGGGGCAATTAATGGGGTGTGGCCAGCATTGGGGTTGGGTTTAGGAATCGGGCTTTAATGTTTTGATTGGGGTTTCCGCGAAATTGGAGTATAAGAAAATACTGTTGTTGATCAATGTCAGGTAAATATTCTTTTTTTCAGGACAAATTAACATTTTTTGACAAAAAAGCTATAATTTTTTATTTTACCCTCAATACATTTCACTTTTTTATAATTATTCTTGTATATCAATATACTGACCATAACTAGAAAGCAATAGAATGCAGAAAAACATATATTTACATCTTAAAATATCAATCTTTACAATTTTCACATTTTCCCCAAAGCCGGGTGGCGGCCATACTGGATTTCCATGATTTCAGGACTTCCCCCCGGAGGATCCCTTAGGACTTTTTTTCTGTCACTGAGGACATATTCAGGAACCAAAATCTGTTGAGTTTGCTTTTGTTGCAATTTGTGTGAGGTTGACCAAATATTTCTGCTAAGATGCTTCTACTATCAAGTCCCTCTACTAATCACAAGTTCAGAAACCCTCCCCATCATGCTTACCTCCTCCGAAACCCTCCCCTCCTCACTTCCCCTCTCCTCTCATCGCTATCCTCCTCGCTCTCACCCTCTCCTGGAGTGTATAGTGATGTTTGAGGGGTCGCACTCTCCACTCCCCCTCCTCACTCTTCCCTCATTCCAAGCTCCCCATTCCTCACCCCTCCTCACTCCTCTCTCTCCGTCCTCTCTCTCTCTCCCTTCCTTCCCTCCTCTCCCCCTTGTAGGGGAAAAATTTATATTAATGTATTTTAAATTGTAACAAATGGAGTTTCAGAAATGTGACTTTTATGCTGCAAATTGAATTGGCTGTCATTTCTGGCCAAAAGACTTTTGCCCTAAATGATAAGAAATGTGTTGTTCTGGAGCAGAGTGACCGAGCTGATAAATGAACCTTTGCTTAGAAAATGTACGAAGTGGCTTTTTGTCTAGAGGACACGTCTACAGTTTGGGTGAATATCCCCCAACCTCTCTCTCATGGAAGTATAAATATTTTGAAAGGCACATTGTTCTCAGTACGAGCACGTGAGGAAGTATAGTTTCTCAGTGGCTCGTACTCCTTGGAACTGACCAAGTACCAAGTTAGAATAAAACTCTCTGATGTAATGTAGAAGTGAATTGAATCGGGTTGGTCTAACTGTTAACTAAAATAAGCATAAATGAAATAGAACCAAATAATATTGCAAACAAATGGGGATTCTTAAGTTCATTGTACAAGGGTGAGAAGTGTATGGTGTATAATGAGGAAATAAATTGTTTCACAAGGAAGGACTTGTGTGGACATCAGTTTTATCAGTGTCGATAGGGTTTTTGTAGGATTTTATAATCAAATCGGACTAACGTTAAACTCTGTCTGAAGTCAAATAGGATTCCACAATCGGCCAGTTAGAATCCTTCAGGAGGACAACGATCACAACAAGGTGGGTTAAAAAATCCACATCACCCTCCCTACCCTCTGCCCCTCCCTCCATTCTCTCTGCCCCTCCCTCCTCTCCCTCTCCCTCCCTCCTCTCCCTCTCCCTCCTCCTCTCTCTCTCCCCCTTCCTCCCTCCTCTATCCCTCCCTCTTTCTCTCTTACCCTTAATATTCCCATCAGTGAAGTGATGTGTTGTATTTCCTCATTCCTCATGAATGCCTTCTGCTTCTCCTTAACAGCATTCATTATCTCACTGCTCAACCACCCTGGTCTCTTTCTGCCTCTAGTTTTACACCTCATTGGAATGTACTTACTCTTCACTCGACACATTTGTTCCTTAAAGGTTTCCCATTTCTCTGATGCTGATTGTCCTGTTATCAGTCTCCCAATCTACATCACCCGATTCTCTCCTCATACCCTCAAGGTTTGCCTTCCTGAAATCTAATAGCCTTACTCGACTATCCTGAACTCTAACTCTTCAAAGAATCCTTGCACACACAATGTTATGGTCACTGGATCCAAAATGTTCCCCTACCTCCAATTCGTTCAACATATTTGGATCGTTACTGAACACTGCCTTAAAGAATAATCGTGACTTAAATTCGTTGCTTAAAACTAACATCGTTTTAGAACTAACATCGTTCTAACATCGTTCTCACACTCTCACTATGTCTCTCCGAAAGGACCGTTGAGAACACCCCCCCCCCCATCCACTTTCTCAACAATCCTCTGGAAGAAGTCCTTTCTTTCAATCTTCTGGGTCTCACTATCTGCCATGATCTTTCCTGGGAAAGCCACATTTCAAACCTTGCCTCCAAAGCCAGTCGCCGACTGGGAATCCTCCGTCGTGCAAAGTCCTTCCTCGGCCCACCTGAGCTCCTGACCACTTACAAAGCTTTCGTCCACAGCCTGATGGAGTACTGCTCTCCCCTCTGGGCTGGTGCTCCTGCCTCCCACCTTTCTCGGCTTCATGCTGTGGAAACCAAAGCACTTCGGATCAATGGTATCTCTCGCAATGAGGCTGAATCTTTGGGCCTCTCACTCTCTCACCGCAGGTTGGTCGGTGGTCTTTCTGTCTTCTACCGTCTCCTCTCCAGCCTCGCCTCCACCACCCCTGCTCTCTCTGTGATTTGTCCCCACCACATTTCCACAGGGCGCTCAAGGTCCGCCAACAACTCCTTTCTTGTAAAACTACCAAAATCACGAATCACTGCTCACATTCACTCTTTCCTTCCTCTTTTTTCCACCTTTAGAATAAATTTTCTCACTCTATTCATTCCAATTCTTCCCTCGTGGCCTTCAAAACAGCTGTTCACCACCACCTCTTATCATCCCACATCCAAATCTTCAATGTTTTCGACCCCAGTTAATCCACCCCAATCCCACCTCCTTCAAAGTCCCTGCTTTCCTTCCTGATGGTCCCTGTAATGTCCATCTTGTATTCCCCATGTTCCCCGCCCCATCCCTCTCCCTTCCACAGATCTCCTAATGTCTCTGTTCCTCACTGTTTTGTCCCTCCCACTACCCCCCCTCTTGTCTCATGCCCCCTTGCTGTGCGTTGTGTGTTCGCTCTCACACGAGCCTTGACAAGGTATACAAGGAAGGTGATTTGTATTGTACAGTGTTCAAATATATGATTAAATTTGAATAAAAGTTCAAAGGCAAATAAATAAATCAATAAATAATTGCGGTTTTACCACCATTGTACCAGTGTCTATGACAGCATTCCAACACATTTCATGAGTTATTTGTGGCTGTTGTTTATATCCTTCATAATGGCCTTAAAAACAGAAAGTTTCCTCTGGAATGATTTTTCAATGTTGTTTGACTGTCAGGCAGGAAAAAAAAACAATCTCACTCCTCTCTGCACATGTACGATTGGGACAAATTCAGAGACAAAGTACAGTGAAACTAGACTTATCTTTATATTCGTGTTCCAATTTGTGTTCAAAATTATAACGTGCAATTTAAATAAGTTCTTCCTTTGTCATAAACTGATAAGCCAGACAGACAGACAGACAGACAGACAGAGACATGCACCAATTGATTAACCCCGCTTTTTGCTTTGCGTGCATGGAGTAATATTGACAGCTCAGGGAAGCCATTATCACGCAGAATGGTTTTGCTGTGTTCAATTTCCGCAGTGAGGTCGCACGGTGAGCAGGTGGCCAAGGCTCTATCCACAAGGTCGGTGATGAGAGCAATCTTATAATGTGTGTGAGACTCAATGAGTCCCACCGTGTATACTGCCCAGTGAAGGTAATCTTGTGACATATGGTAGTCAATAATAATCTGATTTCTCAACTAGTATGTCGAGAAAAGGGAGTGCTTTCAATTGCTCCATCTCAAAGGTGAATTCGAGCGCAAGCTGGAATGTGTCAGGATATGCCAGGATGTCCATGTACGCATCAGCAGAATATAATATTTTTTTATCTTACAAATGTATCTCATACACTTATTGAAAATACACACCAAGTTATGACATTAGTGGTTAAATCATAGAAGGCGCACTTCTCGTGCAAACAGACAAATGTTAGCGAGCACCTGATCAATTGGGCATACGATTGCTATGCCATCCAATTGAGCTTGTATGGTGTCATTAACAACTTGGGCACTCAGGAGAGCACACGGATCTGGGTTCAGACCTGAACTAAAATTTCATCGGCGTGTTCTTGTCACCGAACCAACTCATCCACCCAGTTTCGTCCGAATAAGTCCATAACTTTTTGAGATATCGTGTTGTATATCATTTTATCCCCATCACTCAATGGTGAAGAATCACTAAAAAATTCTGATCTCACACACACACACACACACACACACACACACACACACACACACACACACACACACACACACACACACACACACACACACACACACACACACACACACACACACACACACACACACACACACACACACACAAACACACAAGCATTTAAAGGCCATTTTCCCCACTAAAGCAGGGGTTAGCCTTGCGGGCCCCATGACAATCTTCTCCACTTTACCCTCTTTTCTGCATCTCCCCTTCTTAATCCCCTTGCCCACATTTCCTCTTCCACCACATTTGGCCAAGTGTTTCTCGGTCTTCCCCTTCCTCGACTTCCGGCTGCACTCATTTCCAACACTCCTCTCACCCAGTCACTTTCATCCTTCCTCAACACATGACCCAACAATCTCAGCCTGTTTCTCTTCACAACCTCCATCACAGGCTCTATTCCCATCATATTCTGCAAGTCATCATTTGTCTTCCTTTCTCACAACGATACTCTGCACATCCACTGAACCATTTGCATTTCCACCCTTTCCAGCCTTTGCTGCTGCTCCATGTTCAGTACCCATGTCTCACTCCCACAAACCATCGTACTCCTCACACATGTGGCATACACCTTTCCCTTCAGCTTCAACGACACTCCCCTCTTTGTCAGCACGCCACTCAGTTCCCCAAACTTCTTCCATGCACATCTCACTCTAGCAACCGTCGAAGAGTCTGATCCACCTTCTCCATTCAGCATGTCTCCGAGATAGCAAAATGTTTTCACCCCTTCCAGCTTCACACCATCTCCAAGATCCAACTCAACAATTCCTTCATCTGCTGCTCCCTCGATGCACACCTTACACTTGAATGTAGCTGCCACACTGGTTAATGACCCTCTCACCCCACTACATTTTCGATGAACCCATTCAGCACACATTGTACACTGAATGGAGTTCACTCCGACACCCTTCCTGCACACAGCACACGGCCACTTCCCAGTCCTTTCCACCTCACCACATGCTTCACCACTTGCCATCACCTTCGTCTTTCCGATATTCACCTTCAAACCTTTTGCCTCCATACATTCCTTCCACTTGTTCATCTTCTCCTTCAGTCCATCCATACTCTCTGCAATCAACACCAGATCGTCTGCATACAGCAGCTCCCACGGTAAACCCTCCTTTACCCTCCGAGCCAGCACCTCCATCACAACTACAAATAGAAGTGGACTTAGTACCGACCCCTGGTGCACTCCTACCCTCACCTCAAACTCACCACTGTTCCCATCCTTCGTCCTTACAGCTGTGCGTGCTCTCTCATACATGGCCATCACTACTCTGATCAACCATTCCTCCACTCCTAACTTCCTCCATGCCCATGCCATTACTTCGCGTGGGACCCTATCAAATGCTTTCTCCAGATCAACAAACCCAAAAAACAACTTCTTCCTCTTCTCCATGTACTTCTCCTGCAACTGCCTTACAATAAAAATTGCATCTGTCGTTCCTCTTCCTGGCATAAATCCAAACTGCATTTCGTCAATCTTTACCTTCTTCCTTATCCTCTTCTCCAACACCCTATCCAATACCTTCATTCCATGCTCCAATAACTTTATTGCTCTATAGGAGCCACAGTCCAGAGGGTCACCTTTCCCCTTGTACAGAGGGACGAGGGTACTCAGTTCCCAATCCAGATCTTCACCAAAATTCGGGAAATCCCAAATTTTTTTTGAATCTGTCCGCAACTTTTTAAGATATCTTGTTCTCAAGTAGACAGACAGAGGTGAAAATATAACCCCCATCCATCTTCGGTGGCAGAGGTAATAAACTCAACTGTGCACGTTGCTGAGTTCACGAGTTCCACATAGACCAACTCGGAAATCGACGGAGGTTCGAGATTGCTGTGTTATAGCGATGCTGCATAAATACGGATGGCTTATTTGTGGATCTTGAATATAAAGTTGTATTGTCTGTCTGTCTATCAATAGAATCGGCCCCACCAGTAGTTACCCAATCATATTTCAGACCGTTGGAATCCTCTTGGCAAATGGAGATGGAAGAAAACATTTTCAAACCAACAAGGGAGGGGGTTCAGGGTGGGAGGAAGACCCCAATTCTCTCAATGTAAATGTGTATCCTTTTGGACCACCCAGTGGTAGGCAGTATATTACAAATCATCACATCGCAGAACTCCAAATTACTTCTGCACAAAGTGCTGGGCTGTCTGCTGGTAATATATAAAGCAGCTCATTCCACTGACATGAGTTGTGACAGTCAAGTTACAGGTCGTTTACAACCAGTTTGCACGTGAAAACCAAAGCAAGATCCATCCATTGGGACCATACTTTGGAAAGAGCATCATGGCTGCCAAAGCAGTCTCCTGGGCTATTGGGCACAATCCTGGACAGGTCACCACTCTGACAAAGGATACTCAAATTGCTCAATCATCCCAGCAAGCGAGTACTCATTTTGCCAACCTCACAATGATGACAAGCTGAGTCAAACCCACGTGGTATTAATTCAACAGCCAAGCAGAATTTGAACTCAGGACCCGAGGATCCCCAACCTGCCACATTAAGCCAACAGCAGGCATCAAACCAAGATGCTTCCCCAAAAAATTGTGATTTTGCGTTCGGACAGCATTGGCTCAACAATTGAGGATGTGCAGAAAACAGTTGCACTGACTGGTTTCAGATTGTGACCCGAGAACGCAGTGTGGCATGTTGAAACGTACCAATCATAATTTATCTATCTATAATTCCAGCAATCTCTGTGTGTCTGTCTGTGTGTGACCGCTGTTTCTCGACAACCACTGGTCCAATCTAACTGAAACTTGACAGGTATATTGCTGGTGACTTGAGTATGTGCCTTTTTTAAGGTTTGATATTAATTGGACAAATGGTTCCCAAGTTACGGCCATTTATTTACCAAACCAATGACAGGACACGTTGCTGCGTAGGCGTGGCGACCCATCGCCGCCTTGTGGCTTGTCTGTCTGTTTGTCTATCTGTTTATTGCCGAGAGGTCACAATTTTAAACGATCTTCACGAAACTTCACCACATGGTCGAGTTTGTCATAAGGAAGAAGCCTATTGTTTTTGAGGTCAAAAGGTCAACACAGGCCAAAGGTCAACAACTTCGGTGAGAGTTCTAAAATCCTCAATTTTCATCCGATTGACTTGAAATTTTAAGAGGATTTATATTTCAGGTCACTGAATCTCCCTAACTTACCTCAGGAGTTTTAAGGTGCAACTCACTTTGTCTACCAACAGGGCAAACATGATGACCAAGGAACTTTCCAAAGAAATCAGACAGAAAGTGGTGGAGAAGCACTGTTCAGGAAAGGGTTATAAGAACATTTCAAAGTCACGCATTATCCCTTTGAGGACGGTGAAATCGATCATTAAGAAGTGAAAGACATATCATACTACCCTGACTCTACCCACATCAGGTCGCCCATCCAAATTCAGCAGTCGGGAGAGCAGGAACCTGGCTTGGGATGTCACTGTAAATCCAACAATGACTTTGAACGATCGGCAAGGATCTTTGTCTGAGATGGGGGTCAGTGTTCATCAATTAACAATTTTCACTTGAAGAATGGCCAAATATGTCACAATCTCACTGTACAAAGCTGGTAGAGACCAACCCAAAAATCACTCATCGCAGTCATTGCTGTAAAAGTTGCTTCCACCAAGTGCTGACCGAAGGGGTTGAACACTTTTTCAACCAGTGAATTTTGATTTGTACATGTTTTTTGCAGGTATTCCTGACATGTAACCTCCTTCAGCTATAACAGTATTTCGTTTGATCCTTTCAGTTATGAATAAAAAAGTTCATTTGGAACAATTGTTTCTGCATAATTTGTAATTCTTCTCAATGTGTAAATATTGGGTAAATACTTTTGCAAACCTCTGTCGATATGTTTTAAAGGAGAAGAGATTTTAGCTTCATATTATTCACAGGAATGACAAAAGACAAAATTCACAATAAAATAAGAAAAGGAAACCCAACCCTAACCTTACATTGAAACCCAAACCCGAACACACCAAACCCAAAGACAACCCTGACCTTCACACCCCAAACCCAAACCCAACCCTATCCTCACACCCCAAACCCAAACCCAACCCTATCCTCAAACCTCAAACCCAAACCCAACCCGAACCTCACACCCCAAACCCAAGTCTAATCCCAAGATGATTTTTCATTTTCACACTGATTTATAAAAAAACAACTTAAAGAATCATTATTTTTTAAACAGTTTATTATTTTTTTTTCTTTTTTTTAGCAGTTCAATAACAGTACAAGATCAATACAGTCTTTCAACTCAACAAAGTTTTCTGTCTTTTTTTCTTCTCGTTCTGTCTTGAGAATGAAGTTTAAGTTATTTCAAGTTTGAAGAAGTGGAAAGGAGGAGATATATTGTAAATTTGTCTCAAGAAATCTCAGGTCTTCCCAGCACTTTCTTGATATTGCTGAAAAAGAATAAATAAATAAATACATTACATGTCTAATATCGAATTAAATACTATGTAATTTCATTCATTATTAATCACCTGCATTTACCACTCATCAAGCACTATCCAACCAAGAACGACAAGGATAGGTAGGTTGAGAACTTCAAAGGTCTCCAAGACAGAAACCACTTTTTGAGTCTCCAAGGTAGGTCTCATATTTTGAGCCATCAAGGCAAAAGTCTTCCTGATTTTCCAGAATTTTTGGGTCATCAAGGCAGAACTCGTTTTGTGGGTCATCAAGGTGGAACTCGTTTTGTGGGTCTCTGCACACGTATCAGCAAAAGGAAGTGAAAACCACTCAATATCAACGCCATCATCATCTTCATCATCATCATGGCTTCCGAGACAATCCTGGAAACACTACTCTCTCCATTGCTTTCTGCATCTCAGTTCAATTTTCCTCTTCTTTTGCCTTCAATTTCACATCTTGATTTTCTTCACCACAAAGACCCACTGGGTTTTGATTGAAGTTTTTCAAACAATTTTAAGACAGTAAAAGTTTATAATTGAAAAAAGCTGGACTTATTACTCGTTGGTAAATGCGACGTTTCGGCGAGAATCCACTCGCCTTGGTCACGGCAGATGATGAAGTGAGGAAGAACTGAAGAAGCTGGAAAATTGTCACGTGACATCCGACCTGCTTCAATTAAACTACCAACATTCTTCGATTTCATTAATTAATTTGATTGCATCGATTTAATTTCCAACGTTCATCGATTTAATTAATTTTAATGATTATCCATTTGTACACACCTTGAACTTGTATACAGTTCCATTAACACTCATGGCAGACTTTCACCAATTGGATGATCTGTTTGGTGCTTGTCTGGCTGTGAGTGCAGCAAAACATTCGTTTGTTCCCAACTCTTCTGAGACACAGACAGAATGGGACACGATTGGGGTGAAGAACATGTAGTTTATACAAAGTTTGAAATAATTTTTAATGTAAAGCAAGAATCTTGGCAACTTACATTCCAACCGGTGGGATGGTTTCATTCGAGTGGGTGGAGGAGAGTTAATGAGCACCTCTTCTGAGGGGCCTTTGGAAAAAAAACAATAAAAATATAAAACATTAAACACACTGATATCTTCATCAGTTTGATAACTTGTTCAAGAAAGGGCACAGAAGGGAATGCACTGATGGAACAGGTAACGACGAAAAGATGAAGGATCCAATCGAGGGGAGTTAAACTTGTGATTTATCCTGCGTGGCGATGACCATGTCAATCACTAACCTTCACACCAAAATATTAATTACAATTATCTTCACAATTAAGAACATTCTTCTTCAAAGAAGGAAGTATTAACAGCAATGTCTATAAAAGAACAAGTGGCAAAACTTATTTCAGCTTCACAACACTATCTTGGGGTTTGCTGAGTTTGCACCCAGTGTGTTCACCTCCAGTGTGTTCACCCCCAGTGTGTTCACCCCCAGTGTGTTCACCCCCAGTGTGTTCACCCCAACTGCTGCAAAGTATTGAAGAGTGCTTACCTGTTGAAGGTCCTGCATGTGGTACGACCCCTTAACACCGTGCTGTTTCTGTTGTTGCTGTTGCAGCTTCTCAGTAACATGTTGTTTCTGTTGCTGTTGCAGCCTGTGATCACAATGAGGGTTCTGCTTTTCCTGCAGCCCCTCAACACCGTGCTGCTTCTGTTGTTGCTGTTGTTCATTTCCACACTGTTGACCCTTAAGACCTTGAGACCCCGTATGAGCTTTTAAACTCCCGTCGATCATTTGACCCCTCAGACATTTATACCCACAGATCCTTTAGACCTGTTGAGACCCCATAGACAAATTTTGATCGCTTTTTTTTTCGAGCCCATACGACCTTAACACCAATTGAACTGTTTTGACCCCTTTAGAACCCTTTAAACACACACCACACAAACATCAAAAGTCTTTTTACAACACAGACTACTCTTTTAAGCAGGTGATGTGCAAACTCTACCCACCCGGAGGTTGGGTAAACTGTGCTAGTAACCTTATCTAATCGAAAACGACTTGGAAAAACTATCACTAAAATGAAATCAATCTCCTGGAAGTTAGGCAACACAAAATAGAGCCTCTCATCCTTCTCTCTTGCGAACCTGGTATTCCTTGTCCTCAATGAGAATCGTCATTGGAACAATCACATTCGCCGTCTCCATCCTCACAATCACATCCGTCATCATCATCATCACAATCACATCCGTCATCATCATCACAATCACATTCGTCGTCTCCAACCTCACAATCACATTCATTGTCTCCATCCTTACAATCACATTCGTTGTCTCCATCCTCACTATCATATTCGTTGTCTCCACTGTCACAGTCACATTCGTCATCGTCGTCATCATCATCTCCACATCCTTATCCTCCCCATCAGCCTCATCTTCTCCATCCACATTCTTGTCCTTTCTGTGAACACACAATAATCACCAGAACTTCGTTTGAGAGAACATTTCTCTGCATCGTGAAAATGTATCAGAGTACCACCAGATAGATAAACTCCAATAACAACATATTCATCAGTTGAGAGGTCCATCGGGATCATCGTTTGCTGTTCTTAATTGGAAGATCAATCATAAAATGAAGACTTGTGAAGAGCTTTACCGGAGCCGTTTGTTCCTCCATAAATATATCGCCCAAAGCAAGTTGATGATAAATATCACCATGGAGATGATCCCGACAGCATTTTCAAACCTCCCCCATAGCGACACGAGGTCTCTAACGTCCATTGGGCCGAAAAGAGAACCTTCCCCAAAGATCTGTGGACACGGATATAACAAGTTTAATAAATTAATGTTATTTCAATGAAAACAGGAATCAATATCCATCATAATGATCCTTAAATGGGATCGTTTCAAACTGAAGTTGAAACCTGACGTTCTGACCACAGGCCCAGCAAACGGATCGAACGATGTAACTTGGTTTCCTTGAAACAAGATTTAAGAGTACATTTGTTCACACCGTAATCAAACTGTTATTATTTATTTAATATCACAATCTGCTCCCTTCCGAAAACTTCCTTTTCATACCAATCAATGGGATCTTTAACCCTTTACCCTCTATCCATCAGCGATGGTGCTTCTCTCCGTTTCCCATTTACCTGATAAGACTTCCTTATTGCACACACTCCAGGACGCACTTGCAGGTGTACCGGAAACATATTTTCTTGAAATTCTTTGAAAAAACTCAAGAGCATAACAAGGTACGACCACATCGTAGCAGCGAATGCGGCAGAATGGTCTAAATCAGGGGGTCGGGAACGTGTGGCTCGCGAGCCAGGTGTGGCTCTTTTGATGATTGCATCTGGCTCGCAGATAAAATTGGAGTTTGAAACTTGGAAAGTCCAATATTTCTCGCAGAAGCTTTACCTATAGTTTGAATGGTGTCGTGCTTCATTGACGTGCAGGGCTGAACTTGGCAGAAGGAGAGAAGAAAAAAAAACCTCCGAATTGTCTGAAGCGGTTTTTATTTCGTCCAGTCATGCTGCCGACGCGACTCGTGATTTCGGTTCCTCCAATGACGTGCCGCCGCCGAGACACGTCACGGAATTCATCTCGACCAATCACGCGCCACCGCTGAGGCGACTCGTGATTTCGTTTCCTCCAATGACGTGCCGCCGCCGAGACGCGTCACGGAATTCATCTCGACCAATCACGCGCCACCGCTGAGGCGACAGCATCCCAGAGTCGGCCGGCCGCGCCGCACCTCTCGAGTATGTCAGCCCGTGCGCAGGCCAGCCAGACTCACTTGGGTCAACATCTCCCTCTCTCTCATTTGCTCAAAGCTAACCCTTCGACGAAGAAGATGGCGAAAAGAAAAAAAGATGAGGAGTATCGTACATTTCAGGACGAATGGGCCGAAGAATTCGCCTTTGTGGAGAGAGCAGGTTCTGTGGTGTGTCGAATTTGCAATGACAAAATTGCATCGATGAAACGGTCGAATATAAAGCGGCACTTCGACACGCGCCATGCTACCTTTGCATCAAAATACCCTGTGGGAGACAGCAGAAAGAAAGCGTGCCAAGAGCTACTGAGCAGGGTGCAAGCCAGCCAGCAGCAACTCCGTGTATGGACCCGGCAAGGTGACGATAATTCCGCCAGCTTTGCTGGATCTTTAGCAATAGTGAGGAACGGAAAACCATTCACAGATGGCGAGTATGCAAAAACGTTCATGCTGGATGTCGCCAATGAACTTTTTGATGATCTTCCGAACAAAGACAAGATAATCAAACGGATACAAGACATGCCTCTGTCGGCAAGAACTGTTCATGATCGTACCATCATGATGGCAAACCAAGTGGAGGACATAAATACAGCGCCGTTCTTTTCCCTGGCTTTGGATGAGTCAACAGACGTAAGCCATTTGTCGCAGTTCAGTGTGATTGCAAGATATGCTGCTGGTGATACACTGCGCGAAGAAAGTCTTGCTGTTCTGCCAATAAAAGGGTCCACAAGAGGTGAGTATTTATTCAAGTCTTTCATGGAGTTCGCTCAAGAAAAAATCTACGAATGGATAAACTTATCTCGGTGTGTACTGATGGTGCTCCGTGTATGGTGGGGAAAAACAAAGGATTTGTGGCGCTTCTCCGTGAACATGAAAATAGACCCATCCTAAGTTTCCATTGCATTCTACACCAGGAGGCACTTTGTGCTCAGATGTGTGATGGGCAGCTTGGCGAAGTGATGTCGCTGGTCATTCGTGTGATCAACTTTATTGTTGCCCGAGCCTTAAATGGTCGCCAGTTTAAAACACTGCTGGATGAAGTTGGAAATAACTATCACGGTCTGCTTTTGCACAGCAATGTGCGTTGGTTGTCAAGAGGGAAGGTGCTTAGCCGTTTTGCGGCTTGCCTGAACGAAATCCGGACTTTCCTTGAAATGAAAGGGATTGAGCATCCTGATCTAGCCGAAACTGAGTGGCTCCTCAAGTTTTACTATCTCGTGGATATGACTGAACATCTGAACCAGCTCAACGTGAAAATGCAAGGCATTGGAAATACAGTGTTATCCCTTCAACAAGCCGTGTTTGCTTTTGAAAACAAGCTGGAGCTCTTTATCATGGATCTTGAAACAGGTCGTTTACTACATTTTGAAAAACTGAGACAATTTAAAGATGCATGCACAGCAAGTGAGCCCACTCAAAACTTTGATCTCCACCAGTTAGCTGGCTTCACATCCAGTCTCCTACAGTCATTCAAAGCACGCTTTGGAGAATTTCGTGAGCACACTCGTCTTTTTAAGTTCATCACCCATCCAAACGAGTGTTCACTGAACACAGCCGACCTGAGTTACATTCCTGGTGTCTCCGTCAGAGATTTTGAAGCAGAAGTGGCTGACCTGAAGGCCTCAGACATGTGGGTGAATAAGTTCAAGTCACTGAATGAAGATTTGGAAAGAATCGCACGACAGAAAGCAGAGTTGGCGAGCAAGCACATGTGGACAGAAATGAAAAAAACTTCAACCCGAAGACGAGCTGATTATCAAAACTTGGAACGCGCTTCCTGTCACATACCACACACTGCAGCGTGTGAGTATTGCTGTATTGACCTTGTTTGGATCTACGTATGCATGTGAGCAGTCATTCTCACATCTGAAAAACATCAAGTCCAACCTACGATCACGTCCAACGGATGAAAGCCTCAACGCTTGCATGAAGCTTAAACTCACCAAGTACCAACCAGACTACAAAGCCATCAGCAAATCCATGCAGTACCAGAAGTCCCATTAATGGTGAGTATTATAACAACATTATTTAAAAGAATAAATTCAGAGGCTTATTATACTCACATTTAGTTGAATTCAGTCTTAAAATATATTATATGGCTCTCACTGAAATAGATTTCCAAATATTTTGCTTTAATGGCTCTCTGAGTCAAAAACGTTCCCGACCCCTGGTCTAAATGTTCTCAAAGGTAAACACACAATGCATCCAGACGATGGTCGTTATGAGGCTGCAAGCATTGTTGTCATGGTAACCGCATTTGGTACAAAACAAACCCATTTCAGTTTTCATTGTATCGTCATCCAATTTATAATATCTAATTATATAATGGGATGCCATATTTGCGTACAGGGTGGCCTGAAAGTCGTTTTACCCTCCACAGTGAAGCATTCGTTCTTAAACTCTTCATACACAGGTTTTATTGTGCAGTACTGTACTTTTTTTGTACACCTTGTCGAGGCTCATATGAGAGCGAACACATCTTTATGCACAGCAAGGGGGGCATGAGACAAGAAGGGGCAGGAGTGGGAAGGACAAAACAGTGGGGAGCAAAGACATTAGGAGATCTGTAGAAGGGAGAGGGATGGGGCGGGGACACGGGGTATACAAGACGGACATTACAGGGACTTTCAGGAAGGAAAGCGGGGAATTTGAAGGAGGTGGGTTTGGGGTGGATTAATGGGGGTAGTAAAGATCAAGGATTTGGATGGGGAATGATAAGAGGTGGTGGTGAACAGCAGTTTTGAAGGCCTGGAGGGAGGAATGGGATTGAACAGAGTGAGGGGGTTTATTTCAAAGGCAGGAAAAAGAGGAACGAAAGAGTGAAGGTGAGCAGTGATTCATGATTTTGGTATTTACCAGAAGGGGGTTGTTAGCGGACCTTCAACGACCTGCGGAAATATTGTGGTGACCAGGCCCGTCGCTATGGGGGGGGGCATTTGGGTGAAATGCCCCCCATGGCGCATCTGGTGCCCCCCCATGGCACATCTGGTGCCCCCCATGGCGCGTCTGGTGCCCCCCCCCACTTGTACACCACCCATTTATGCCGTGTTGTACCCCTTGAACAACTTAGTGTTTAAGGACGAGCGCCCACTGTGACCTTGCTGTTTAAGAGTTCACCTGTGTGAACTAAAACCCTTATTCCAGATTTTCAACGTGGTGAATAATAAAGCCTTCTTGGATAAACTGTTCTTTAATAATATCCTTCTTTGAATAACAGTCAAGAGATAAGTGTGTGCTTCCCAGCGCATCTCCAAAAGCAATTGGCAACACAATACAGTCCAAGCCCACAAGATAAAAGATAATAACGCAAGCACCAACACCAGCAGCCAAGACCTCGTGTCGAATGTCGATGTTGTGGGTGGTTATATGTATATATCGTGGATCATTTAGTTTTAAGGAATAGCCAATCACCGTATTCGACATGGAAACCCTGTTGAGCAGGTTACCTGATTGGTTGTAACTTAGGTATAAATGTAATATTGTCATAATATGATAATATGATAAAGGAAAACACATAAATTTACATTATTAAAGATGAAGTGCACGTGCACCACGTGACCTTCACAACCCATCAACCCTCCATCTTAAAAAAGTAATTTTATAATAAAAATTAATAATATGTGTGTTTGTAATCTGCTTACATTTGAAATTATGCAGATAAAACCTGTTTTTGATGGATGGATCAATAAACAAATAAAACCGTCAACCGTCAAATCTCGCGAGACGTGAGATTAGTGACGCGAGACGTGAGAGTAGTTGTGGTGAATTGAAGGACGTGACGTATGATCACATGTCGCACGGCTCGTGCACGGGATGGAAAAAGCTAAGATTCCGCTCCGTCGGGGGCATTGTCGTTTACGGCGCGGTTCACTTGGTGCTCGTTGAATGGTGAGAATTGAGAATATATCGGACTCCGTGCTTATACTGATTTATTTTGCGGTGATTAGTTGCACGTGTATACCTTACTGCTTGTGTACTCCTTGCTGCACCTGTATTCCCTGATGTGCCCGGAGAAGCGGCTTCAATCAAATGGAATAAAGCCTGCACTCTGAAGGTTCTTCTCTCGTTTTCATTTCAGTAGTGACGCGAGTCACGAGGGACGAGTCACAGAGCACGAGCTCGCAGCAGGAGAAAAGGACGTGGATGATGGAAATACGAAAATGGCTCAGAAAAGGAAAAAATGCAACCGACGAAAATGAAGAAGATGATGAAAGACATGTTGTGGGAGGAGTTGGAGGAGGAGGAAAAGACGATCATGTCGATGAAATACCGACAGAAGCTGGCCAACCTGGCCAAGCCAGCAACGTTAGACCTGCAGCTGGAGCCCCAGCGCAGACAGCCGGCTTTCCACGCTCGGCGGCGCCTCGGGGTCGGGTGTGACTGTCAAGCCGCTTCCCGATGATCTGGGAAGTGAGAGACCGAATCGAGTTGTTCTCCAGCGGTACCCTGGCCATCTGTTGCAGAACAAGAGTCGCTCGTTTGTGTCCTCGTGGTACCAGACTAAGGAATGGCTGGAATACAGTGTGCAGACAGATGCAGCATTTTGCTATCCATGTAGGAAGTTTAACACCGCACGTGGCCCAGTGGACTCTACTTTCACAGAGCGAGGCTACCGGAATTGGAAACATGGCGTTGAGAAAGGCAGGGGTTTCACAAACACGCAACTTCAAAGTAACATTTAACTTGTTTTGAGGTGGAAGGAGAATGAGAGGCACATCGATTGTGGTGAGGAGATTTCCACACTCCTCAATGCTGACCAGCTACATAGAAACCGGTACTATGTATCTGCTCTTATTGATGTTGTGGGATTTCTCACCAAAAATGATATACCTTTTAGAGGCAGCCTTGATAATTTTGAGGATATGTCAGACGGCACAGTGGGCTCTTCCTCTCACTTTTAAACTACACACTCAAAAATGAGACGGAGCGAGCCGTAATAAGAGAAAGCAGTCACTGATTTCCTCGAGGTTTGTTGTTGCCTGTACAAATTCTTCAGAAAGCCCACTGTTGCTGCACAGTATAAAGGTGAGCGGTTCAAACGACTTCTTGATCAAAGTTGGATGGGACATTTAGCCACCGTGTCTGTGATCATAGGATCTTTAAGGATATCACATCCTTACTGTCGGAGATTGATGCAGAGCGCGCCTACGGTGCAGAGATGAGGATGGAGGCAGTTGGGTTTTTGCAGGAAGTCTCTGGGCCTGCCTTCATGTTCATTGCTATCTTTGTGCAAAAACTGCTGATGTTGTTCGATGGCCCGAACAGACTCTTGCAGGCAGAGGACATGGACTTGCTAATGGGGTTGGAACTGGTGGCGAGTGCGACAGAGTGCGTGAAGAAACTCTGCTCTGAGGATGAGTTCACTGATCTGTGGAACAAGGCCAACGATGCTCGCACTTCTACACCTGCACCACCAAAACGGAGACGCACAATGCATAAAAACTTGGAACAATTTGTAGTTTTGGAGACTACAGGACAAAACAACGACAATGACAAGACGGAACTGCAGAGGGTTTTTTACAGCGCAATTGACACTGTGCTTGGAGAGATCGCTCAGCGCTTCAGTGAGCGCAACACACAACTCGCCCGTTCACTCGCTGCCTTGAATCCTGAAAATGGTACGTTTTGGATCCCCACTTGCTCCAGCACATCACGACATTAACAAAGTCAACCATCAGTGAAACAGAGTGTGTGGTTGCAAAGCAGTTTATTCGCTCACAGACAGAGAAGCAGCCAAACGAGAGATTGACAACACAAAAACTCCTCTCAACATACCACAAAACGCTGGAAGCCATGCCAAGTGTAGAGACTGCTATGAGACTTGGACTAACATTTGGTGCGTCCACTGCCATGTGTGAAAACTCATTCTCAACATTGATGAATGTCTTCACTGACCATCGACGGTCCATGCGCCATGCACACAAGGCACAACTGGTATGGCTGGCCTTCGAGAGAGACCTCACACGTAAATGCCTGAATGAATGGAAGGAGAAGGTCCTCAGAAGATTCCACACCGAGACGCGTCACCTTCACCTCTTCTGACAGTGAGAACAGTGGTATAAAAACAATACGAGGGGTTCAGATTGTGTGTGTGACTGCTGGTGATGCGTGTGTGGTTCTGGTTGCAGTGTGGTTGTGGTCAGCACCCGCCGTGGTCGGCTGCTTTGTACTTCTCATGTTTAAGTTAAATGTTGTGTTTGGTGCTTTGCATATCCCATATCATATGCTTTCTGTTTAACCTTACCTATGTGTAATTGACTGATTTAAATGCGGATCTTGTGGTATCGTCAGGCTGGTCGTATTTGCTGTTGATAGTTTAATGTGGTGATCGCAGGTCATAGCCGAGTGTATCTTGTTTCAAAATGCACTGATTCTGGTGCCAACCTCCCCCGTTTAGTCATTGTATCTCTGGTATATTAATTTTCTAATGCCAATTATTCAAAACACCTTGTATAAGTGCACCTG
This sequence comes from Eptatretus burgeri, assembly GCF_056783735.1. Classification (NCBI taxonomy): domain Eukaryota; kingdom Metazoa; phylum Chordata; class Myxini; order Myxiniformes; family Myxinidae; genus Eptatretus; species Eptatretus burgeri. The sequence goes on from NC_140969.1 coordinate 88,713,764, forward strand.
AATTGGTGCCAATTGTCTAATCATTGAATATCTGCATTGTGAATGTGCCAGTTTGTTGCGGCTCTCCTGCATTCGAATAATTTCAGGCCAAAAACATCGAACATATTAAATCGAACTGAGATCAATTTGGTTAGTATGTGACGGCAACCTCAGTATAGATGTGTCAATGCTGCATGAATACAATAGTATACCGGGTCATCAAAAATATTAAATATAATAATTGTGCCCCCCCCATCCAGTTCATATGCCCCCCTTAATACTGAGCCCTGGCTACGGGCCTGGTGGTGACAAATCACAGACAGAGTGGGGGGGCGAGACCAGAGAGGATACAGTAGAAGACAGAAAGTCCACTGATCTGGCTGCCGTGAGAGAGTGAGAGACCCAGAGACTTAGCCACATTGCGGGATATACCAATGATCCTAAATGCCTTGGTTTCCACAGCGTTAAGCTGAGAAATGTGAGAGGCAGGAGCACCAGCTCAGAGGGGAGAGCAGAACTCCATCAGGCTGTGGAAAAAAGCTTTGTAAGTGGTTTGGAACTCAGGTGGGCCAAGGAAGGACTTTGCACAACAGAGGATTCCCAGTCGGCGACTGGCTTTGGAGGCCAGGTTGGAAATGTGCCTTTCCCTGGAAAAATCATGGCAGATAGTGAGACCAAGAAGCTTAAATGAAAGGACTTCTTCCAGAGGATTGTTGAGAAAGTGGATGGTGGGGGGAGGGGGGGGTTCCAAATGGTCCTTTCAGAGAGACATCGTGAGAGTGTGATATTTGTCAGGATTGAGAGACATGTTCCACGTGTTGGACCAGTTTGTGATTTTACCCAGATCTGCAGAGAGCGAAGAAGCTGCTGCTTGCCACTCTGAGGGATGACAGATGGTACGGCAGAGGGTGGAGTCATCAGCAGAGAGATAAAGAGGATTTTCCAGAGAGTCAGATAGATCATTGATGAGAAAAAAAAGAGTCAGAGAGATCATTGAGGAGAGATCTTACATTGTAAATTAATCACTCATTGTGCTCCATCATGCAGATACAATGACTCATCAATTAAAAAGACACTTGATTAAAAAGAGACTTTGCTTTCAAGATATGCATGTGGATGCATCAAGATATTGAGTAGCGGATGAAATATAACACATCTCCAAACACGAGAAGCGATATTTATCTATTCCTGAGACCCTATGTTATGTCAGCAAAAACGAGTTCGTCCACTCGCTTTGATTGTTTGTGCAAAGAAGAAGAAGAAGAACACGAACTCATCTCATGGTCACAAATTTTGATGAAGAAGATTCTGGAAAACATTTGGGGCTCTGCCTCAAACTCTGCAACCTCCAATTGGAGAGCTGAACACTGAACAGGCTCCTCCCACCGAGACCGTTGGGAGGTGATGACACATCAGTGGAGAACATCCAATTGGAATTGACTTTGTTGATCGGTGTCTATTGGACTGTTTTTCTTCTTTACCTCATTCACTTTGTGTGAATTTCACCTGAACAGAGCACAACGAAAAGCTTTGTGGTTTTCTTTTTAGTCTGTTTTATGGTGATGTCCTTCAAATGTCCAGACTCACTCACTGTTTTTTTAAATTACACACAATAAAACCTGTGCATTAAAAGAGTTTAAAAACGAATTTTACCTCAAGTGGGATTTGTCAGGGAAAGACCGAAAAAGAGTGTGGATGGGGCAATTAATGGGGTGTGGCCAGCATTGGGGTTGGGTTCAGGAATCGAGCTTTCATGTTTTGATTGGGGTTTCCCCGAAATTGGAGTGCAAGAAAATACTGTTGTTGATCAGTGTCAGGTTAATATTCTTTTTTTCAGGACACATTGACATTTTTTGACAAAAAAGCTATAATTTTTTATTTTACCCTCAATAAATTTCACTTTTTTATAATTATTCTTGTATATCAATATACTGACCATAACTAAAGACAAATAGAATGCAGAAAAACATATATTTACATCTTAAAATATCAATCTTTACAAGTTTCTCATTTTCCCCAAAGCCGGGTGGCGGCCATATTGGATTTCCATGATTTCAGGACTTCCCCCCCCCCCCCCCGGAGGATCCCTTAGGACTTTTTTTTCTCTCACTGAGGACATATTCAGCAACCAAAATCTGTTGAGTTTGCTTTTGTTGCAATTTGTGTGAGGTTGACCAAATATTTCTGCTAAGATGCCTGTACTATCAAGTCCCTCTACTAATCACAAGTTCAGAACCCCTCCCCATCATGCTTACCTCCTCCGAAACCCTCCCCTCCTCACTTCCCCTCTCCTCTCATCCCTATCCTCCTCGCTCTCACCCTCTCCTGGAGTGTATAGTGATGTTTGAGGGGTCGCACTCTCCACTCCCCCTCCTCGCTCTTCCCTCATTCCAAGCTCCCCCTTCCTCACCCCTCCTCACTCCTCTCTCTCCGTCCTCTCTCTCTCTCCCTTCCTTCCCTCCTCTCCCCCTCCCTCCATTCTCTCCCCCTCCCTCCTCTCCCCCTCCCTCTACTCTGCCCCTCCCTCCATTCTCTGCCCCTCCCTCCTCTCCCTCTCCCTCGCTCCTCTCCCTCTTCCTCCCTCCTCTCTCTCTCCCCCTTCCTCCCTCCTCTATCCCTCCCTCTTTCTCTCTTACCCTTAATATTCCCATCAGTGAAGTGATGTGTTGTATTTGCTCATTCCTCATGAATGCCTTCTGCTTCTCCTTAATCGCATTCCTTATCTCACTGCTCAACCACCCTGGTCTCTTTCTGCCTCTAGTTTTACACCTCATTGGAATGTACTTACTCCGCACTCTACACATTTGTTCCTTAAAGGTTTCCCATTTCTCTGATGCTGATTGTCCTGTTGTCAGTCTCCCAATCTACATCACCCGATTCTCTCCTCATAACCTCAAGGTTTGCCTTCCTGAAATCTAATAGCCTGACTCTACTATCCTGAACTCTAACTCTTCAAAGAATCCTTGCACACACAATGTGATGGTCACTTGATCCAAAATGTTCCCCTACCTCCAATTCCTTCAACATATTTGGATCGTTACTTAACACTGACTTAAAGAATAATCGTGACTTAAATTCGTTGCTTAAAACTAACATCGTTTTAGAACTAACATCGTTCTAAAATCGTTTTCACACTCTCACGATGTCTCTCCGAAAGGACCGTTTAGAACACCCCCCCCATCCACTTTCTCAACAATCCTCTGGAAGAAGTCCTTTCTTTCAATCTTCTGGGTCTCACTGTCTGCCATGATCTTTCCTGGGAAAGCCACATTTCAAACCTCGCCTCCAAAGCCAGACGCCGACTGGGAATCCTCCGTCTTGCAAAGTCCTTCCTCGGCTCACCTGAGTCCTGACCACTTACAAAGCTTTCGTCCACAGCCTGATGGAGTACTGCTCTCCCCTCTGGGCTGGTGCTCCTGCCTCCCACCTTTCTCGGCTTCATGCTGTGGAAACCAAGGCATTTCAGATCATTGGAATCTCTCGCAATGAGGCTGAGTCTTTGGGCCTCTCACTCTCTCACTGCAGGTTGGTCGGTGGTCTTTCTGTCTTCTACCGTCTCCTCTCCAGCCTCACGTCCACTACCCCTGCTCTCTCTGTGATTTGTCCCCACCACATTTCCACAGGACACTCAAGGTCCGCCAACAACCCCCTTCTGGTAAAACTACCAAAATCACGAATCACTGCTCAACTTCACTCTTTCCTTCCTCTTTTTTTCCCGCCTTTGGAATAAATTCTCTCACTCTATTCCAATTCTTCCCTCCTGGCCTTCAAAACAGCTGTTCACCACCACCTCTTATCATGCCCCATCCAAATCCTCAATCTTTTCGACCCCAGTTAATCCACCCCAATCCCACCTCTTTCAAAGTTCCTGCTTTCCTTCCTGAAAGTCCCTGTAATGTCCATCTTGTATTCCCCATGTTCCCTGCCCCATCCCTCTCCCTTCCACAGATCTCCTGTCTCTGTTCCCCACTGTTTTGTCCCTCCCACTCCCTCCCCTCTTGTCTCATGCCCCCTTGCTGTGCGTTGTGTGTTAGCTCTCACACGAGCCTCGACAAGGTATACAATTTTTTTTTTTAATCATTGAACCTTTATTATTACTTTTTTAAATGAAGTACGGTACTGCAAAATTCGAGGTTCTTGGAAGTATGATGAAGGTGATTTGTATTATACAGTGTTCAAATATATGATTAAATTTGAATAAAGGTTCAAAGGCAAATAAATAAATCAATAAATAATAATTGGGGTTTTACCACCATTGTACCAGTGTCTATGACAGCATTCTAACACATTTCATGAGTTATTTGTGGCTGTTGTTAATATCCTTCATAATGGCCTTAAAAACAGTAAGTTTCCTCTGGAATGATTTTTCAATGTTGTTTGACTGTCAGGCAGGAAAAAAAAAAAACAATCTCACTCCTCTCTGCACATGTACGATTGGGACAAATTCAGAGACAAAGTACAGTGAAACTAGACTTATCTTTATATTCGTGTTCCAATTTGTGTTCAAAATTATAACGTGCAATTTAAATAAGTTCTTCCTTTGTCATAAACTGATAAGACAGACAGACAGACAGACAGAGACATGCACCAATTGATTGACCCCGCTTTTTGCTTTGCGTGCATGGAGTAATATTGACAGCTCAGGGAAGCCATTATCACGCAGAATGGTTTTGCTGTGTTCAATTTCCGCAGTGAGGTCGCACGGTGAGCAGGTGGCCAAGGCTCTATCCACAAGGTCGGTGATGAGAGCAATCTTATAATGTGTGTGAGACTCAATGAGTCCCACCGTGTATACTGCCCAGTGAAGGTAATCTTGTGACATATGGTAGTCAATAATAATCTGATTTCTCAACTAGTGTGTCGAGAAAAGGGAGTGCTTTCAATTGCTCCATCTCAAAGGTGAATTTGAGTGCAAGCTGGAATGTGTCAGGATATGCAAGGATGTCCATGTACGCATCAGCAGAATATAATATTTTTTTTTTAATCTAACAAATGTATCTCATACACTTATTGAAAATACACACCAAGTTATGACATTAGTGGTTAAATCATAGAAGGCGCACTTCTCGTGCAAACAGACAAATGTTAGCGAGCACCTGATCAATTTGGCATACTATTGCTATGCCATCCAATTGAGCTTGTATGGTGTCATTAACAACTTGGGCACTCAGTAGAGCACACGGATCTGGGTTCAGACCTGAACTAAAATTTCATCGGCGTGTTCTTGTCACCGAACCAACTCATCCACCCAGTTTCGTCCGAATTAGTCCATAACTTTTTGAGATACCGTGTTGTATATCATTTTATCCCCATCACTCAATGGTGAAGAATCACTTTGATTCTGATCACAATCAAGAAAAAAATTCTGATCTAGATCTAGATCCAGATTCAGATCTTCACCAAAATATGCGAAATCCCAAATTTTTTTTGAATCTGTCCGCAACTTTTTAAGATATCTTGTTCACAAGTAGACAGACAGGGGTGAAAATATAACCCCCATCCATCTTCGGTGGCAGAGGTAATAAACTCAACTGTGCACGTTGCTGTGTTCACGAGTTCCACATAGACCGACTCGGAAATCGACGGAGGTTCGAGATTGCTGTGTTATAGCGATGTTGCATAAATACGGATGGCTTCCTTGTGTATCTTGTATATAAAGTTGTATTGTCTGTCTGTCTGTCTATCAATAGAATCGGCCCCACCAGTAGTTACCCCATCATATTTCAGACCGTTGGAATCCTCTTGGCAAATGGAGATGGAAGAAAACATTTTCAAACCAACAAGGTCGGGGGTTCAGTGTGGGAGGAAGACCCCAATTCTCTCAATGTAAATGTGTATCCTTTTGGACCACCCAGTGGTAGGCAGTATATTACAAATCATCACATTGCAGAACTCCAAATTACTTCTGCACAAAGTGCTGGTCTGTCTGCTGGAAAAATATAAAGCAGCTCATTCCACTGACATGATTTGTGACAGTCAAGTTACAGGTCGTTTACAACCAGTTAGCACGTGAAAACCAAAGCAAGATCCATCCATTGGGACCATACTCTGGAAAGAGCATCATTGCTGCCAAAGCAGTCTCCTGGGCTATTGGGCACAATCCTGGACAGGTCACCACTCTGACAAAGGATACTCAAATTGCTCAATCATCCCAGCAAGCTCGTACTCATTTTGCCAACCTCACAATGATGACAAGATGAGTCAATCCCACGTGGTATTAATTCAACAGCCAAGCAGAATTTGAAGGTTAATATTCTTTATTTCGGGACAAATTGACATTTTTTGACAAAAAAGCTATAATTTTTTATTTTACCCTTGACGTGGATTTCTACCCTCGAACCGCGTCGTGATCGAAAGGATTCTTTAGATTGTTGAGGGACTTGACCTCCTCGAGGATTCAACGTCTAGCCGACTCAGTGTTGCATGTACCGGGATAAAATAAACCACAGAAGTCCAGTAATAATCAATGTCCACAAGGAGTTCTTTCTTCTGTCCCATTTATTTGCTGTTCCTCAGATCATCCTCCCCTCCCCATATATCCATTCCATTTTATAAGCAGAGAGGGCTTTTGATCGCAAGAACAGAATGCACAGCTTATCAGCCCGGTCACCTTGTACTTGCAGAAAACCCAAGCAATGTCCAAAGTGTCAAAGAAAGACAAGATTATAAGTAGGTGGTAGGCCTTAACAACTAAATAGTAGAACAGTCGAGGAAAAACACAAACACTTTGACCTACTCAGACTGAGGCAAAGGTTTCTTGTCTAGAGAGTAATAATTTCCCCAACACTCACCCCTTGTTGCCTAAAAAGGCAACACGAGTTAAGTTTAACGATATATATTTTCTCTTCACTTGGAAATACATTCTCTCTTGCGTTTGAGTGTGCCCATTTTCTTGGGTAGTCACATCCCCCCTTTTCCCATTGTAGAGCTCAGTCCCTTAGCCTTTCCTGTCCCGCAAGCCAGGTGGCTTCATGTGGTTGTACAGCTTCGGACCTGGTTGAGGTTCCGGTAGGCCCCTAGGCCGATAGAAGATAAGGCTTCCCGTTGGGCTGCACAGCTGATTTTCAACAAACTATTTCGGGAACAAAGCAGATGAGCAAGAGTGGATTTACAATTCCCATGAATATTGAACACATTCATTTGCGCTACTTCTGGATTTCCAAGTTCAGGTTCTATCTCAAAAGAATCGTAGGACTCAGTCTCAAAACCAGGGTATGAGGGTGGTGCTTGGGCCACCATCACCCTTTTAGCAGTATTCCTCTTTAGACAAGAAACAATCAATGCCGGCATTGTAATTGTTGCACATCTAACAAGCACCACTGCAATGATGATCCACAATAACCCATCGGAAATCCAATGCAATAGGGTAGTTCCCCAGCCTCCAAAAATCCCTTCAAACCAGGAATAAAGCCCATCTTTCGTAAAATAATTGTGATACTTGGCTCCTTCTTGCTTAATCTTGTCAGCTATGTTTGTGATTTTCTCCGAGTTATCAGGGATATAAGTACAACACTCAGAGTTAATTACAGCACACGTTCCTCCTTGAGCCGCGAGAATGAGGTCGAGCGCAACTCGGTTTTGCATTGAAACTGCACGTAGGGCGACGACCTCCGAGTTGATATCAACCATGCCTAGAGCAGTTTTATTTGCCAATAATTCAAGAGAAGCAGCTAACTCTGCCAATCCCACAGACGTTTGTCCAACACCGTAGTGAGGGATTAAAATCATGAAGAACAGTTCAGTTGACGTGAAACCCCGTTTACCCCGTTTCAAATGCTCAAAAGGTGACTTAGATAACAGGCGCATATGTGGCAAAATGAATGACAAGAAACAAGATCCACTCCAATTAACTGGAAGCCATGGGTATGCTCGATTTCCACACACGAAATAGGTATTATTTAAAGCGACTTGTGGTCCCATCGTGTGATTTTCATAAACATAATGACTGCATTCAGAATTCCCTAATCTTCTTTCTCCCCGTGACTCTTGTACCAAGCGTAGTTCAGGTTTTTCTGTTGCCCGTTCAACCATAAAATGTGGAGGCATTTTACTTAAATTAAAATTTGGCCAAAACCAGTTACTGAAATTTCGTTGTCGGAGGCAATTTCCATTTCCATTGGTAATGATGTGGTCGTTAAGGTTATTATCTTGTTTATCCCAGTTTCTTTCCTTTGCCCAGTACCCACACCATTCACTCAGATTAAATGGTATAGCCAGAAGCGGTATCCCAGTAACTGCTGAATGAGGTATCTTAGTACAAACCCAGCAATTGGTTTTATTAAAAGCCTTCGCGTGTTTACGAGAAAGAGCCAGATAAGTGTTTATTCCATGTGGTGAACCCACTCTGCCCGTTAAGCTTCTTCGGTCTCTGAGTGCCATGGGCTTAGTTTGGTTGGTAGTCTGATAGGCCCATCTCCAAAGAACATGCAAATAACGTTGATCACAGACAGTACTTATCGGTTTAACAGACCAAGTACACATTGCACCACCTGCATTTAGTAGTACAAATAATCCTGCAATGGAAAGAATCATTAAAGTTATGAGGAAGCAATGTTCTCCTCGGGTTCTTTTCTGCCGTGTGCCAGTTTGCAGTGTGTGGCATGGATCCATGTTGCTCTTCCTTTACACTTCACAGCTGTATGGGTAGTTAGCAGTATTTGAAATGGCCCACACCAACGTGCCTGAAGAGAGTTCTTCCGTTTGTAAATTTTCACGTAAACAAAGTCTCCGGGTTTGAAGTTGTGATGATCAGATGTGGCTGGTTCTGGCAGAGCTTGTTTCACCTGTGCATAAAAAGTTCTTACAGCATGATTCAGAGAGATACAGAACGTAAGCAACGTGTCGTCTTTTTGCTGCACGTTCATGTCTTTCATAGTCAAAGGAGGTGAGTTCGGTAATCTCATTGGTCTTCCCTTCATAATCTCATGCGGAGATAAGCCAGTGTTTTTATTTGCGGTAGATCTCATAGTCATGAGAGCAATTGGCAGAGCATCTGGCCATTTTAATCCAGTTTGTTCACAAATCTTGGCCAGTTTATTCTTTAGGAATCCATTTTTCCTCTCTACTGCCCCCGCAGATTGCGGACGATGCGGGCAGTCGAAATGTTGCTTGATTTGCAATACGCGACACAATTCTTTCACCACTTCGGCTGTGAAATGAGTGCCTTGGTCACTGGAGATCCTACAAGGTATTCCAAACCTACAGATGATATCCTTCATCAACAGTTTAACCACAGTAATGGCATCTGCTTTCCGAGAAGGGTAAGCCTCAACCCATTTGGTGAACAAATCGACGATGACTAACGCAAATTCAAAACCTCAGCATTTTGGTAACTGAACAAAATCCATCTGGATATGAACAAAAGGTCCGAATGGAATTGGATGACCTCCTGGGGCCATCTCCACCCCCCTTGCTGGGTTATGTTTTTGGCAAATATGACATGTCTTACAATACTGTTCTGCAATTGGACTAAACCCCGGGGCAAACCACTGTCTCCCAATTGAAGCACTCATGCCCCCTTTGCTCGTATGCCCGGCCCCATGTGCCATCGGGCGAGCCAAGGTAAGAGAGCTCTTGGTGCCACCACACGACCATCAGATGATCTCCATAATTTGGATTCATTTTCGAATTCACATCCAGCCAGTATCCACAAATCTCGTTCTTTAGCACTGACAGCTGTCTGCAAAGTGTTTATATCGTCAATGGTCGGCGTTGCCTCTTGTCTCAATACACATTGTGATATTAAAAGAGCTCTGGTGTGGGCAGCAGATTTTGCAGCTGCATCTGCCCTGGCATTTCCCCGTGAGACGTCATCAGATCTCCCAGTGTGGGCGTCACATTTTACCACTGCAATTTGGTGAGGCAGAAGTATTGCTTCCAGCAGATTCGCAATCCATGCTCCATTCCTCACCTGTGCACCTGATGATGTTATAAAACCCCTTTCGCGCCAGAGTGCTCCGAATTCGTGTACAGCACCAAAGGCATAGCCGGAGTCAGTGTAGATTGTCACTATTTGGCCTTTGGCTAAATGGCATGCACGAGTGAGGGCGAACAGTTCTGCCTGCTGCGCGGAACAGCACTCAGCCAATCTCCCGCTTTCGGTCACTTCGTGATCAGAGCAAACGGCGTAGCCTGTTAATAAATATCCATCAGGTGCACGTGATGATGAGCCGTCGACATATAGAACCACTTCAGAATTTTGGATTCGTGTGTCTCTCAAGTCAGGACGGGGTTGACACGTGTGGGCGATTATCTCTTCACAATTGTGAGGATCACCATCTTGTACTCCTGGCAACAAACTAGCAGGATTCAGCGGTGCGCATCTCCTAATCGTAATGTTCGTGGGTGCTGTGAGTGAGAGTTCGTATGTCGATGCTCTTGAAGCCGACAAATGTTGTGTTTTCGTTTTTAACAATACAGCTGTCACTGCATGCGGTACCAGGAGAACCAAAGTGTTTCCCGCGACGAGCGCTTCTGTCGCCTGCACCGCGAGCGAAGCGGCTGCTACTGCCTTGAGACAAGGGGGGAATCCTTGCGCTACCGGATCCAATTTAGTACTATAATATGCAACAGGCCGTAATTTATTTCCGTGCTTCTGTGTCAGCACAGATTGTGCGAATCCCTGTCTCTCACATGCGTACAAATGGAAAGGTTTTTCATAGTTTGGTAAACCCAGAGCGGGAGCTGAAGAAAGAGCTTGCTTTAACGTTACAAAAGCCTTGTCTGCATTTTGTGTCCATGCAAGTGGGCTGGGCGCGTTTGCCGAACCAATGTCCACCAGGGGGCGCACTAAGGCTGCATAATCTGGTATCCACTGTCTGCAATAGCCGGTCATTCCGAGGAAAGACCTCATCTGTTTAGCAGTAGTTGGCTTGGGCAGGTTTAATATTGCCGCGATACGTTCAGGGGAGATGCGTCTTGTATCTCCCTTCAGAATATGCCCCAAATATTTCACTTCTTCTTGGCAAAATTGCAATTTAGCTCTCGATGCTTTGTGTCCTTTCCTGACTAAGGCCCTCAACAATGTCAATGTATCTCGTTCGCATGCGTCTTTTGACGCTGAACAGATTTAGCAGGTCGTCAAGATATTGAATCAGTGTGGATCCACAAGGGAAAACTACATCATCCAAGTCGTCTTTGAGGGCCCTCGAGAATAATGTTGGACTTTCACAATACCCCTGGGGCAATACAGTCCAAGTGTATTGCTTTCCCTGGTAGGTGAATGCAAACAGAAACTGTACTTCTTGGGCTATTGGTATACTAAAAAAAGCTGAAGAAAGATCCACAACACTAAAATAGGTAGTGTTACTTGGGATGCTTGATAGAATGGTAGTTGGATTTGCAATTACAGGAAAAGCTGGAATTACTGCATCATTCACTGCCCTCAAATCCTGTACGAATCTCCACGTTGGCTTTCCAGGTTTTCTCACAGGTAAGATCGGTGTATTACATTGACGAACAGTGGGAATAATTATCCCTTGTTTCAATAGCGCTTCCACGACGGGAGCAATTCCTACCTCTGCTTCTGGAGACAAAGGGTATTGCGGTTTTCGAGGCAGTTTCTTTTTTGGATCTATAGTGATCTTGATTGGATTCATACTTTTAATTTGGCCGACATCGTTGGCATGTGTTGCCCACAGACAAGTCGGGACTTGTTCGAGTATTTCAGGTAATTTTCCTGACCCATTTAATTCTGAGAGATCGACCACCTCGAACACAGCTTTTGCGGATCCTTGACATTCTGTCCAACAGAATCCCTGTTCCCCGATCTTCCAAAGTCCGATTACTTGGCTCGATTCCATCAAAGTCGCTTGTGATGCTTTTTTCAAAGAGGTTACCATGTGACCAATGTCCGTTTCTTGGTAACCTTCTGCAATCGCTAAAGTAACATGTGGTGTAACACTGGACGGTTGGTTACACAATTTTAATTGTTCCTGCGTGAGATGCACCTCCAGGCCAATCCCTTGCTTCCCAATCCAAATTGTTCCCAACACTAAGTCAAAGGTCTGGTGTAATTTCGAGAGTGTTTCACTCGCATAGACGTTATCTTTTCCCTTGATGTTGCAATCTGCAATGCAATGTAGTCGAGTCTGTAAGTACCGTCTGTCCATGCCGTGTTTACTCACCCAATCGAGCACCTCGGGTACGTTTCTCTCCAAATGTGATAAATATTCCTGCAAATGGTTAAATGCTTCACAATTAATCACAGTCCATTGATATACAAGATTTTCTGTATTTTCCTGTAATAAATTCATCCTAATTATGTGTGATTCGTGAGGTATTTCTAAATATACACCCTCAGGGGTACACTTAATTGAACAATTCAGTTTGCATAACAGATCTCTCCCCAACAGATTAATTGGTGTATCAGTTACCATCAAAAATGCATGGTTTGCAGACAATGGTCCAATTTCCACCCGGAGTTGCTCTGTCAGTGGAATGGTACGAGCAACTCCTGACATTCCCACTACTTTTACTCGTTCTCGCGATAACGGGGCGTCTGGGAAATCACTCCTTCTGAGCGCAGATTTGGTCGCTCCTGTGTCGACTAAGAAAGGAATCTCTTGGCCTTCAATTTTCAAAGTCAATTTTGGTTCGTCACATGGTTTCAAAGTCAGGAAGGGTAACTCAGACGAAGTCGCTTCTTTTCTTTGTCATAAAACGAATGGGTTTTGGGTTTGAAATGAACCTTGAGATGGAGGAGGAAGAAATGAGGGTGGAGGAGGAGGGAACGAGGCTGGAGGAGGAGGAGGAGGGAATTCGGTTTGAGGTGCAGTGGGTTGAAATGAACCAGCTTGCTCAAACTGTGTTCCCCATCTTTCCTGCTGTCTATAATATGGATTTTCATTCACTGGAGGCGTGGAGTGTTTGCGAGTTTCATCTCTGTATTGTGTCGCTGGTCTCTGTTCTACCGGTTCATACGAACTATAAGTTCGATTGTTTCTACGATTTCGGCATTTGTTAGCCCAGTGTCCTTGTTTTCCACATGTCTAACAGAAATCTCTGCGCTGGTCTCTGTATTTTGGTCTGTGACGGTAATAGGTTTGCCCTCGGTTTTGTGCATTATATCTCACATTCCTTTCCCCGGGGCATTCACCTTGACCTTGAACCTGGGATAGCATTAATGTTGATTCGTTTTCCTCGTCAGAACGATGTTTCAACAATGAATTACAATGCGTTACATATTCCATCAAGTCTTTCACTTCCTTTAATTCCCAACCAATACATACTCGCTTTATTTCATTTTGTAATTTGGCCGTCAAACCATTAAGGTATACATGAGCAAATGGTACCCCCTCTTCCTTCAGTCCAGAGTGACATTGGTATACACCCCGAAAACGCTCTAAGAACTCCAATGGGTCCTCGCCAGCATGTTGCCTGCACATCTGTATTTTTGCCCAGTCGGTCTTAAGTGTTACCACCTCTGTGACAGCGTCAATGAGGGTGTCAATATGTTCTTTGAGCTCCTCCCTGTTCCCAGGAGCTTCATCTGGCCATGCAGCGACCTGTTTCAATTGTCGGAGTAACCCCTCTGGTACCACTAATTTTAATAATATTACCATGTCCATATATGTTGGCTGATGGCATGCCACCACTACGCGTAGCTCCGCCTGGAATTTTTTTGGGTTCTCTCGTATCTTCGGCATCTCATTTACGATGGCTCTTAATTCAGAGCCCCACGGACGGTATATCGCTTGTACCTCCCTTGCACCCGGGTAATCTCGCAATGAAAACGCGCTAATGAGTGCCTCATCATCTCCGTCCTTCGCGGTCTCTGGCATTATTTTTTTTGATCGAGTTTGTATTTTACCCTTGTCAGCAAGAGGAACTTTATTTTTGCTTTGTGTTCTTGTTTATTTCTTAATTACTCGCCTGGCTCCCCGTTGAGCCTCTCCTTGCCCTGTGGCATCATCTCCCTCTGTCTCTCCCGCTTCTTCGTCCTCGAGCGGTTGTGCTATCGGAACTGTGCACTCTGGCCATGTATCTGAGTCTTCTTCTTCATCCTCAAATCTGACAGCCACTGCTCGCTGTCTCTTGGTTTTATTTTCAAGTCTCACCGGCATTTGCTTCGTTAATTGGTCTAGCTGACCCTTCAGGTTTAACAACCGTGCCTTTTCGTCTCTGTCATGACATTCCTTCATCCAATTTATATAAACGCTCCAGTTCACCTGCTTCTGGACCTTTTTGTCACTATTTTTCACTTCTAGTACTTTTCTTAAATTGTCTAAACACTCGTGATCGAACGTTCCATTCTCAGGGAAGGGTAATCGACTATTTTTGGTCCAATTGCACCATTTCCCCATGTCTCTCACAGCTTCAGGCCCATACTTATCAAACATAATTCTTGCACATGTACTTCTCCGTGGTTTTTGAATACAATTTTCCTCGGTATACACAATTTCCTTCCTTTTACAATTTCTATTTCCCATCTCTAAAATCACACAAATCACAACCGCTAAATTCACTCTAAAATCACAGAATAAAATAATTCACACCCTCGGAGAACCCTCCCTGCTTACCTTCGCTCAAGCACTTGTCGTTCCTCCTGTCACTGCCTACGGCAGATTAAGCAACTCCGGTCACGAGCGCCGCACAACGCCGATTCGAATCCGTGTCACTGGCACCAACTGACGTGGATTTCTACCCTCGAACCGCGTCGTGATCGAAAGGATTCTTTAGATTGTTGAGGGATCTTGAACTCCTCGAGGATTCAACGTCAAGCCGACTCAGTGTTGCATGTATCGGGATAAAATAAACCACAGAAGTCCAGTAATAATCAATGTCCACAAGGAGTTCTTTCTTCTGTACCATTTATTTGCTGTTCCTCAGATCATCCTCCCCTCCCCATATATCCATTCCATTTTATAAGCAGAGAGGGCTTTTGATCGCAAGAACAGAATGCACAGCTTATCAGCCCGGTCACCTTGTACTTGCAGAAAACCCAAGCAATGTCCAAAGTGTCAAAGAAAGACAAGATTATAAGTAGGTTGTAGGCCTTAACAACTAAATAGTAGAACAGCAGAGGAAAAACACAAACACTTTGACCTACTCAGACAAGGCAAAGGTTTCTTATCTAGAGAGTAATAATTTCCCCAACACCCTCAATACATTTCACTTTTTTTTAATAATAATTCTTGTATATCAATATGCTGACCATAACTAGAGACAAATAGAATGCAAAAAAACATATATTTACATCTTAAAATATCAATCTTTAAAATTTTCTCATTTTCCACAAAGCCGGGTGGCGGCCATATTGGATTTCCATGATTTCAGGACTTCCCCCCCGGAGGATCCCTTAGGACTTGTGCATGAGACAAGAAGGGGTAGGAGTGGGAAGGACAAAACAGTGGAGAGCAAAGACATTAGGAGATCTGTAGAAGGGAGAGGGATGGGGCGGGGAACACGGGGTATACAAGACGGACATTACAGGGACTTTCAGGAAGTAAAGCGGGGAATTTGAAGGAGGTGGGTTTGGGGTGGATTAATGGGGGTAGAAAAGATCAAGGATTTGGATGGGGAATGATAAGAGGTGGTGGTGAACAGCAGTTTTGAAGGCCTGGAGGGAGGAATGGGATTGAACAGAGTGAGGGGGTTTATTTCAAAGGCGGGAAAAAGAGGAACAAAAGAGTGAAGGTGAGCAGTGATTCATGATTTTGGTAGTTTTATCAGAAGGGGGTTGTTGGCGGACCTTCAATGGACTGCGGAAATATGGTGATGACAAATCACAGACAGAGCAGGGGGGGGGGGTGAGACCAGAGAGGATACAGTAGAAGACAGAAAGACCACTGATCTGGCTGCCGTGAGAGAGTGAGAGACCCAAAGACTTCGCCACATTGCGTGAGATACCAATGATCCTAAATGCCTTGGTTTCCACAGCGTTAAGCTGAGAAAGGTGAGAGGCAGGAGCACCACCTCAGAGGGGAGAGCAGAACTCCATCAGGCTGTGGAAAAAAGCTTTGTAAGTGGTTTGAAGCTCAGGTGGGCCGAGGAAGGACTTTGGACAACAGAGGATTCCCAGTCAGTGACTGGCTTTGGAGGCCAGGTTGGAAATGTGCCTTTCCCAGGAAAAATCATGGCAGATAGTGAGACCAAGAAGCTTAAATGAAAGGACTTCTTCCAGAGGATTGTTGAGAAAGTAGATTGGGGTGGGGGTGGGGGGGGTTCCAAATGGCCCTTTCAGAGAGACATCGTGAGAGTGTAAGATTTGTCAGAATTGAGAGACATGTTCCACGTGTTGGACCAGTTTGCGATTTTATCCAGATCTGCAGAGAGTGAAGAAGCTGCTGCTTGCCTCTCTGAGGGATGACAGATGGTACGGCAGAGGGTGGAGTCATCAGCAGAGAGATAAAGAGGATTTTCCAGAGAGTCAGAGAGATCATTGATGAGAAAAAAAAAAGAGTCAGAGAGATCATTGAGGAGAGATCTTACAATGGAAATTATTCACTCATTGTGCTCCATCATGCAGATACAACGACTCATTAATTAAAAAGATACTTGATTAAAAAGAGACTTTGCTTTCAAGATATGCATGTGGATGCATCAAGATATTGAGTAGAGGATGAAATATCACACATCTCCAAACACTAGAAGCGATATTTATCTATTCCTGAGACCCTATGTTATGTCAGCAAAAACGAGTTCGTCCACTCGCTTTGATTGTTTGTGCAAAGAAGAAGAAGAAGAACACGTACTCATCTCATGTTCCCAAATTTTGATGAAGAAGATTCTGGAAAACATTTGGGGCTCTGCCTCAAACTCTGCAACCTCCAATTGGAGAGCTGAACACTGAACAGGCTCCTCCCACCGAGACCGTTGTGAGTTGATGACACATCAGTGGAGAACATCCAATTGGAATTGACTTTGTTGATCGGTGTCTATTGGACTGTTTTTCTTCTTTCCCTCATTCACTTTGTGTGAATTTCACCTGAACAGAGCACAACGAAAAGCTTTGTGGTTTTCTTTTTCGTCTCTTTTATGGTGATGTCCTTCAAATGTCCAGACTCACTAATTGTTTTTTTAAATTACACACAATAAAACCTGTACATTAAAAGAGTTTAAAAACGAATGTTTCCCTCAAGTGGGATTTGTAAGGGAAATACCTAAAAAGAGTGTGGATGGGGCAATTAATGGGGTGTGGCCAGCATTGGGGTTGGGTTTAGGAATCGGGCTTTAATGTTTTGATTGGGGTTTCCGCGAAATTGGAGTACAAGAAAATACTGTTGTTGATCAGTGTCAGGTAAATATTCTTTTTTTCGGGACAAATTGACATTTTTTGACAAAAAAGCTATAATTTTTTATTTTACCCTCAATACATTTCACTTTTTTATAATTATTCTTGTATATCGATATACTGACCATAACTAGAAACAAATAGAATGCAAAAAAACATATATTTACATCTTAAAATATCAATCTTTACAATTTTCTCATTTTCCCCAAAGCCGGGTGGTGGCCATATTGGATTTCCATGATTTCAGGACTTCCCCCCGGAGGATCCCTTAGGACTTTTTTTTTTCTCTCACTGAGGACATATTCAGGAACCAAAATCTGTTGAGTTTGCTTTTGTTGCAATTTGTGTGAGGTTGACCAAATATTTCTGCTAACATGCCTGTACTATCAAGTCCCTCTACTAATCACAAGTTCAGAACCCCTCCCCATCATGCTTACCTCCTCCAAAACCCTTCCCTCCTCACTTCCCCTCTCCTCTCATCCCTATCCTCCTCGCTCTCACCCTCTCCTGGAGTGTATAGTGATGTTTGAGGGGTCGCTCTCTCCACTCCCCCCACCTCGCTCTTCCCTCATTCCAAGATCCTCCTTCCTCACCCCTCCTCACTCCTCTCTCCGTCCTCTCTCTCTCTCTCCCTTCCTTCCCTCCTCTCCCCCTCCCTCCCCTCTGCCCCTTCCTCCATTCTCTCTGCCCCTCCCTCCTCTCCCTCTCCCTCCCTCCTCTCCCTCTCCCTCCCTCCTCTCTCTCTCCCCCTTCCTCCCTCCTCTCTCCCTCCCTCTTTCTCTCTGATCCTTAATATTCCCATCAGTGAAGTGATGGGTTGTATTTGCTCATTCCTCATGAATGCCTTCTGCTTCTCCTTAATAGCTTTCCTTATCTCACTGCTCAACCACCCTGGTCTCTTTATGCCTCTAGTTTTACACCTAATTGGAATGTACTTACTCTGCACTCTACACATTTGTTCCTTAAAGGTTTTCCATTTCTCTGATGCTGATTGTCCTGTTATCAGTCTCCCAATCTACATCACCCAATTCTCTCCTCATACCCTCAAGGTTTGCCTTCCTGAAATCGAATAGCCTCACTCTACTATCCTGAACTCCAACTCTTCAAAGAATCCTTGCACACACAATGTTATGGTCACTTGATCCAAAATGTTCCCCTACCTCCAATTCCTTCAACATATTTTGATCGTTACTTAACACTGACTTAAAGAATAATCGTGACTTAAATTTGTTGCTTAAAACTAACATCGTTTTCGAACTAACATCGTTCTCACACTCTCACTATGTCTCTCCGAAAGGACCGTTTAGAACACCCCCCACCATCCACTTTCTCAACAATCCTCTGGAAGAAGTCCTTTCTTTCAATCTTCTGGGTCTCACTATCTGCCATGATCTTTTCTGGGAAAGGCACATTTCAAACCTCGCCTCCAAAGCCAGTCGCCGACTGGGAATCCTCCGTCGTGCAAAGTCCTTCCTCGGCCCACCTGTGCTCCTGACCACTAACAAAGCTTTCATCCACAGCTTGATGGAGTACTGCTCTCCCCTCTGGGATGGTGCTCCTGCCTCCCACCTTTCTCGGCTTCATGCTATGGAAACCAAGGTACTTCGGATCATTGGCATCTCTCGCAATGAGGCTGAATCTTTGGGCCTCTCACTCTCTCACCGCAGGTTGGTCGGTGGTCTTTCTGTCCTCCACTGTCTCCTCTCCAGCCTCGCCTCCACCACCCTTGCTCTCTCTGTGATTTGTCCCCACCACATTTCCACAGGGCGCTCAAGGTCCGCCAACAACTCCCTTCTGGTAAAACTACCAAAATCACGAATTACTGCTCACCTTCACTCTTTCCTTCCTCTTTTTTTCCCGCCTTTGGAATAAATTCTCTCACTCTATTCATTCCAATTCTTCCCTCCTGGCCTTCAAAACAGCTGTTCACCACCACCTCTTATCATGCACCATCCAAATCTTCAATGTTTTCGACCCCAGTTAATCCACGCCAATCCCACCTCCTTCAAAGTCCCTGCTTTCCTTCCTGAAAGTCCCTGTAATGTCCATCTTGTATTCCCCATGTTCCCTGCCCAATCCCTCTCCTTTCCACAGATCTCCTGTCTCTGTTCCTCACTGTTTTGTCCCTCCCACTCCCTCCCCTCTTGTCTCATGCCCCCTTGCTGTGCGTTGTGTGTTCGCTCTCACACGAGCCTCGACAAGGTATACAAGGAAGGTGATTTGTATTATACAGTGTTCAAATATATGATTAAATTTGAATAAAGGTTCAAAGGCAAATAAATAAATCAATAAATAATTGGGGTTTTCCCACCATTGTACCAGTGTCTATGACAGCATTCTAACACATTTCATGAGTTGTTTGTGGCTGTTGTTTATATCCTTCATAATGGCCTTAAAAACAGTAAGTTTCCTCTGGAATGATTTTTCAATGTTGTTTGACTGTCAGGCAGGAAAAAAAACAATCTCACTCCTCTCTGCACATGTACGATTGGGACAAATTCAGAGACAAAGTACAGTGAAACTAGACTTATCTTTATATTCGTGTTCCAATTTGTGTTCAAAATTATAACGTGCAATTTAAATAAGTTCTTCCTTTGTCATAAACTGATAAGCCAGACAGACAGACAGACAGACAGACAGACAGAGACATGCACCAATTGATTAACCCCGCTTTTCGCTTTGCGTGCATGGAGTAATATTGACAGCTCAGGGAAGTCATTATCACGCAGAATGGTTTTGCTGTGTTCAATTTCCACAGTGAGGTCGCACGGTGAGCAGGTGGCCAAGGCTCTATCCACAAGGTCGGTGATGAGAGCAATCTTATAATGTGTGTGAGACTCAATGAGTCCCACCGTGTATACTGCCCAGTGAAGGTAATCTTGTGACATATGGTAGTCAATAATAATCTGATTTCTCAACTAGTATGTCGAGAAAAGGGAGTGCTTTCAATTGCTCCATCTCAAAGGTGAATTCGAGCGCAAGCTGGAATGTGTCAGGATATGCCAGGATGTCCATGTACGCATCAGCAGAATATAATTTTTTTTTATCTAACAAATGTATCTCATACACTTATTGAAAATACACAACAAGTTATGACATTAGTGGTTAAATCATAGAAGGCGCACTTCTCGTGCAAACAGACAAATGTTAGCGATCACCTGATCAATTGGGCATACGATTGCTATGCCATCCAATTGAGCTTGTATGGTGTCATTAACAACTTGGGCACTCAGTAGAGCACACGGATCTGGATTCAGACCTGAACTAAAATTTCATCGCCGTGTTCTTGTCACCGAACCAACTCATCCACCCAGTTTCGTCCGAATAAGTCCATAACTTTTTGAGATATCGTGTTGTGTATCATTTTATCCCCATCACTCAATGGTGAAGAATCACGAAAAAATTCTGATCTCTCTCTCTCTCTCACACACACACACACACACACACACACACACACACACACACACGCATTTAAAGGCCATTTTCCCCGCTAAAGCGGGGGTTAGCCTTGCGGGCCCCATGACAATCTTCTCCACTTTACCCTGTTTTCTGCATCTCCCCTTCTTAATCCCCTTGCCCACATTTCCTCTTCCACCACATTTAGCCAAGTTTTTCTTGGTCTTCCCCATCCTCTACTTCCGGCTGCACTCATTTCCAACACTCCTCTCACCCAGTCACTTTCATCCTTCCTCAACACATGACCCAACCATCTCAGCCTGTTTCTCTTCACAACCTCCATCACTGGCTCTATTCCCATCATATTCTGCAAGTCATCATTTGTCTTCCTTTCTCGCAACGATACTGTGCACATCCACCGAACCATTCACATTTCCACCCTTTCCAGCCTTTGCTGCTGCTCAATGTTCAGTACCCATGTCTCACTCCCATAAATCATCGTACTCCTCACACATGTAGCATACACCTTTCCCTTCAGCTTCAACGACACTCCCCTCTTTGTGAGCACGCCACTCAGTTCCCGAAACTTCTTCCATGCACATCTCACTCGAGCAACCGTCGAAGAGTCTGATCCACCTTCTCCATTCAGCATGTCTCCGAGATAGCAAAATGTTTTCACCCCTTCCAGCTTCACACCATCTCCAAGATCCAACTCAACAATTCCTTCATCTGCTGCTCCCTCGATGCACACCTTACACTTGAATGTAGCTGCCACACTGGTTAATGACCCTCTCACCCCCACGACATTTTCGATGAACCCATTCAGCACACATTGTACACTGAATGGAGTTCACTCCGACACCCTTCCTGCACACAGCACACGGCCACTTCCCAGTCCATTCCACCTCACCACATGCTTTACCACTTGCCATCACCTTCATCTTTCCGATATTCACCTTTAAACCTTTTGCCTCCATACATTCCTTCCACTTGTTCATCTTCTCCTTCTGTCCATCCATACTCTCTGCAATCAACACCAGATCGTCTGCATACAGCAGCTCCCACGGTAAACCCTCCTTTACCCTCCGAGCCAGCACCTCCATCACAACTACAAATAGAAGTGGACTTAGTACCGACCCCTGGTGCACTCCTACCCTCACCTCAAACTCACCACTGTTCCCATCCTTCGTCCTTTCAGCTGTGC
This sequence comes from Eptatretus burgeri, assembly GCF_056783735.1. Classification (NCBI taxonomy): domain Eukaryota; kingdom Metazoa; phylum Chordata; class Myxini; order Myxiniformes; family Myxinidae; genus Eptatretus; species Eptatretus burgeri. The sequence continues at coordinate 88,735,576 of NC_140969.1, forward strand.
GTGTTCTCTCGTACATGGCCATCACGACTCTGATCAACCATTCCTCCACTCCTAACTTCCTCAATGCCCATGCCATTACTTCGTGTGGGACCCTATCAAATGCTTTCTCCAGATCAACAAACCCAAAAAACAACTTCTTCCTCTTCTCCATGTACTTCTCCTGCAACTGCCTTACAATAAAAATTGCATCTGTCGTTCCTCTTCCTGGCATAAATCCAAACTGCATTTCGTCAATCTTTGCCTTCTTCCTTATCCTCTTCTCCAACACCCTATCCAATACCTTCATTCCATGCTCCAATAACTTTATTGCTCTATAGGAGCCACAGTCCAGAGGGTCACCTTTCCCCTTGTACAGAGGGACGAGGGTACTCAGTTCCCAATCCAGATCTTCACCAAAATACGCGAAATCCCAATTTTTTTTTGAATCTGTCCGCAACTTTTTAAGATATCTTGTTCACAAGTAGACAGACAGGGGTGAAAATATAACCCCCATCCCTCTTCGGTGGCAGAGGTAATAAACTCAACTGTGCACGTTGCTGTGTTCACGAGTTCCACATAGACCGACTCGGAAATCGACGGAGGTTCGAGATTGCTGTGTTATAGCGATGCTGCATAAATACGGATGGCTTCCTTGTGTATCTTGTATATAAAGTTGTATTGTCTGTCTGTCTGTCTATCAATAGAATCGGCCCCACCAGTAGTTTCCCAATCATATTTCAGACCGTTGGAATCCTCTTGGCAAATGGAGATGGAAGAAAACATTTTCAAACCAACAAGGTAGGGGGTTCAGGGTGGGAGGAAGACCCCAATTCTCTCAATGTAAATGTGTATCCTTTTGGACCACCCAGTGGTAGGCAGTATATAACAAATCATCACATCGCAGAACTCCAAATTACTTCTGCACAAAGTTCTGGTCTGTCTGCTGGTAAAATATAAAGCAGCTCATTCCACTGACATGATTTGTGACAGTCAAGTTACAGGTCGTTTACAACCAGTTAGCACGTGAAAACCAAAGCAAGATCCATCCATTGGGACCATATTCTGGAAAGAGCATCATTGCTGCCAAAGCAGTCTCCTGGGCTATTGGGCACAATCCTGGACAGGTCACCACTCTGACAAAGGATACTCAAATTGCTCAATCATTCCAGCAAGCTAGTACTCATTTTGCCAACCTCACAATGATGACAAGCTGAGTCAATCCCACGTGGTATTAATTCAACAGCCAAGCAGAATTTGAACTCAGGACCCGAGGATCCCAAACCTGCCACATTAAGCCAACAGCAGGCATCAAACCAAGATGCTTCCCCAAAAAATTGTGATTTTGCGTTCGGACAGCATTGGCTCAACAATTGAGGATGTGCAGAAAACAGTTGCACTGACTGGTTTCAGATTGTGACCCGAGAACGCAGTGTGGCATGTTGAAACGTACCAATCATAATTTATCTATCTATAATTCCAGCAATCTCTGTGTGTCTGTCTGTGTGTGACCGCTGTTTCTCGACAACCACTGGTCCAATCTAACTGAAACTTGACAGGTATATTGCTGGGGACCTGAGTATGTGCCTTTTTAAGGTTTTATATTAATTGGACAAGTGGTTCCCAAGTTATGGCCATTTATTTTCCAAACCAATGACAGGACACGTTGCTGCGTAGGCGTGGCGACCCATCGCCGCCTTCTGGCTTGTCTGTCTGTTTGCCTGTCTGTTTATTGCAGAGAGGTCACAATTTTAAACGATCTTCACGAAACTTCACCACATGGTCGAGTTTGTCATAAGGAAGAAGCCTATTGTTTTTGAGGTCAAAAGGTCAACACAGGCCAAAGGTCAACAACTTCGGTGAGAGTTCTAAAATCCTCAATTTTCATCCGATTGACTTGAAATTTTAAGAGGATTTATATTTCAGATCACTGAATCTCCCTAACTTACCTCAGGAGTTTTAAGGTGCAACTCACTTTGTCTACCAACAGGGCAAACATGATGACCAAGGAACTTTCCAAAGAAATCAGACAGAAAGTGGTGGAGAAGCACTGTTCAGGAGAGGGTCATAAGATTTCAAAGTCACGCATTATCCCTTTGAGGACGGTGAAATCGATCATTAAGAAGTGAAAGACATATCATACTACCCAGACCCTACCCACATCAGGTCGCCCATCCAAACTCAGCAGTCGGGAGAGCAGGAACCTTGCTTGGGATGTCATTGTAAATCCAACAATGACTTTGAACGATCGGCAAGGATCTTTGTCTGAGATGGGGGTCAGTGTTCATCAATTAACAATATCCCGTTCCCTTCACAAAGATGGCCTTGATGAACAGGTGACAAGAAAGAAGCCATGATTGAAAAAGATGCATCTTAAAGCTCTTATGGAGTTTGTGAAAAAGCATCTTAATGATAAGGCATGTGGATAAAGGTTTTATCGTCAAAACGAGACAAAAATTGAACTTTTTGGTCTAAATTCAAAGCAGTACATCTTTGCGCAAGACTAGAACTTCACATCACACAGTTAACACCATCCTTACTGCCCAGCCTGGTTGTGCCAACATCATGCTCTGGGGTTGCTTTTAATCATCAGGGACTGGCAAGCTTGTCAGGATAGAAGGAACAATGGATGGTGCAAAGTACAGGAGAATCCTTGATGAAAACCTGCTTGAGTCAGCCATGAATCTGAAACTGGGTAGGAGATTCATATTTCAGCAGGATAATGATCCGAAGCACGAAGGTGAAGCCACACTGGAGTGGTTGAATAAGAAAAAAATTAATGTTCTTGAGTGGCCCAGGCAAAGTCCTGACTTGAACCCAATTGAACATTAATGGTGAGACTTGAAGATTGCAGCCCATCAAGGATCCCCATCAAACTTGGAAGAACTAAAACAATTTTCACTTGAAGAATGGCCAAATATGTCACAATCTCACTGTACAAAGCTGGTAGAGACCAACCCAAAAACACTCATAGCAGTTATTGCTGTAAAAGTTGCTTCCACCAAGTGCTGATCGAAGGGGTTGAACACTTTTTCAACCAGTGAATTTTGATTTGTACATGTTTTTTGCAGGTATTCCTGACATGTAACCTCCTTCAGCTGTAACAGTATTTAGTTTGATCCTTTCAGTTATGAATAAAAAAGTTCATTTGGAACAATTGTTTCTGCATAATTTGTAATTCTTCTCAATGTGTAAATATTGGTTGGGGGTAAATACTTTTGCAAACCTCTGTCGATATGTTTTAAAGGAGAAGAGATTTTAGCTTCATATTATTCACAGGAATGACAAAAGACAAAATTCACAATAAAATAAGAAAAGGAAACCCAACCCTAACCTTACATTGAAACCCAAACCCGAACACACCAAACCCAAAGCCAACCCTGACCTTCACACCCCAAACCCAAACCCAACCCTATCCTCACACCCCAAACCCAAACCCAACCCGAACCTCACACCCCAAACCCAACTCGAATCCCAAGATGATTTATCATTTTCACACTGATTAATAAAAAAACAACGAAAAGAATTATTATTTTTTCAACAGTTTATTACTTTTTTTTCTTTTTTTTTAGCAGTTCATTAACAGTACAAGGTCAATACAGTCTTTCAACTCAACAAAGTTTTCTGGTTTTTTTTCTTCCAGTTCTGTCTTTAGAATGAAGTTTAAGTTATTTCAAGTATGAAGAAGTGGAAAGGAGGAGATATATTGTAAATTTGTCTCAAGAAATCTCAGGTCTTCCCAGCACTTTCTTGATATTGCTGAAAAAGAATAAATAAATAAATACATCACATGTCTAATATCGAATTAAATACGACGTAATTTCATTAATTATTAATCACCTGAACTTATCACTCATCAAGCACGATCCAAGGAAGAACGACAAGGATAGGTCGGTTGAGAACTTCAAAGGTCTCCAAGACAGAAACCACTTTTTGAGTCTCCAAGGTAGGTCTCATATTTTGAGCCATCAAGGCAAAGCTCTTTTCCTGATTTTCGAGAATTTTTTGGGTCATCAAGGCAGAACTCGTTTTGTGGGTCATCAAGGTGGAACTCGTTTTGCGGGTCATCAAGGTGGAACTCGTTTTGTGGGTCTCTGCACACGTATCAGCAAAAGGAAGTGAAAACCACTCAATATCAACGCCATCATCATCTTCATCATCATCATGGCTTCCGACACAATCCTTGAAACACTACTCTCTCCATTGCTTTCTGCATGTCAGTTCAATTTTCCTTTTCTTTTGCCTTCAATTTCACATCTTGAATTTCTTCACCACAAAGTCCCACTGAGTTTTGATTAAGGTTTTTCAAACAATTTTAATACAGTTAAAGTTTATAATTGAAAAAAGCTGGACTTACTACTCGTTGGTAAATGCGACGTTTCGGTGAGAATCCACTCGCCTTAGTCACGGCAGATGATGAAGTGAGGAAGAACTGAAGAAGCTTTAAAATTGTCACGTGACATCCGACCTGCTTCAATTTAACTACCAACATTCTTCGATTTCATTAATTAATTTGATTTAATTTGATTAAATTGCATCGATTTAATTGCCAAAGTTCATCGATTTAATTAATTTTAATGATTATCCAGTTGTACACACCTTGAACTTGTATACAGTTCCATTATCACTCATGGCAGACTTTCAACAATTGGATGATCTGTTTGGTGCTTGTCTGGCTGTGAGTGCAGCAAAACATTCGTTTGTTCCCAACTCTTCTGAGAAACAGACAGAATGGGACACGATTGGGGTGAAGAACATGTAGTTTATACAAAGTTTGAAATCATTTTTAATGTAAAGCAAGAATCTTGGCAACTTACATTCCAACCGATGGGATGGTTTCATTCGAGTGGGTGGAGGAGAGTTAATGAGCACCTCTTCTGAGGGGCCTTTGGAAAAAAAACAATAAAAATATAAAACATAAAACACACTGATATCTTCATCAGTTTGATAACTTGTTCAAGAAAGGGCACAGAAGGGAATGCACTGATGGAACAGGTGACGACGAAAAGATGAAGAATCCAATCGAGGGGAGTTAAACTTGTGATTTATCCTGCGTGGCGATGACCATGTCAATCACTAACCTTCACACCAAAATATTAATTACAATTATCTTCACAATTAAGAACATTCTTCTTCAAAGAAGGAAGTATTAACAGCAATGTCTAGAAAAGAACAAGTGGCAAAACTTATTTCAGCTTCACAACACTATCTTGGGGTTTGCTGAGTTCACCCCCAGTGTGTTCACCCCCAGTGTGTTCACCCCAACTGCCGCAAAGTATTGAAGAGTGTTTACCTGTTGAAGGTCCTGCATGTGGTATGACCCCTCAACACTGCTGTTTCTGTTATTGCTGTTGCAGCTCCTCAGTAACATGTTCTTTCTGTTGCTGTTGCCGCCTGTGATCACAATGAGGGTTCTGCTTTTCCTGCAGCCCCTCAACACCGTGCTGCTTCTGTTGTTGCTGTTGCTCATTTCGACCCTGTTGACCCTTAAGACCTTGAGACCCCGTATGACCTTTTAAACTCCCGTCGATCATTTGACCCCTCAGACATTTATACCCACAGATCCTTTAGACCTGTTGAGACCCCATAGACAAATTTTGATCCCTTTTTTTTCGAGCCCATACGACCTTAACACCCTTTGAACTGCTTTGACCCCTTTAGAACCCTTAAAACACACACCACACAAACATTAAAAGTCTTTTTACAACACAGACGACTCTTTTAAGCAGGCGATGTGCAAACTCTACCCACCCGGAGGTTGGGTAAACTGTGCTAGTAACCTTATCTCATCGAAACCGACTTGGAAAAACTATCACTAAAATGAAATCAATCTCCTGGAAGTTAGGCAACACAAAATAGAGCCTCCTCGCTTCTCCCTTGTGAACCTGGTATTCCTTGTCCTCAATGAGAATCGTCATTGGAACAATTACATTCGTCATCTCCATCCTCACAATCACATCCGTCATCGTCATCATCACAATCACATTCGTCTTCTCCATCCTCACAATCACATCCGTCATCATCAGCATCACAATCACATTCGTCGTCTCCATCCTCACAATCACATTCATTGTTTCCATCCTCACAATAACATTCGTCGTCTCTACGCTCACAGTCACATTCGTCATCGTCGTCATCATCATCTTCCACATCCTTATCCTCCCCATCAGCCTCATCTTCTCCATCCACATTCTTGTCCTTTCTGTGAACGCACAAGAATCACCAGAACTTCGTTTGAGAGAACATTTCTCTGCATCGTGAAAATGTATCAGAGTACCACCAGATAGATAAACTCAAATAACAACATATTCATCAGTTGAGAGGTCCATCGGGATCAGAGTTTACTGTTCTTAATTTGAAGATCAATCATAAAATGAAGACTTGTGAAGAGCTTTACCGGAGCCGTTTGTTCCTCCATAAATATATCGCCCAAAGCAAGTTGATGATCAATATCACGATGGAGATGATCCCGACAGCATTTTCAAACCTCCTCCATAGCGACACGAGGTCTCCAACGTCCATTGGGCCGGAAAGAGAACCTTCCCCAAAGATCTGTGGACACGGATATAACAAGTTTAATAAATTAATGTTATTTCAATGAAAACAGGAATCAATATCCATAATAATTATCCTTAAATGGAATCGTTTCAAACTGAAGTTGAAACCTGACGTTCTGACCACAGGCCCAGCAAACGGATCGAACGATGTAACTTGGTTTCCTTGAAACAAGATTTCAGAGTACATTTGTTCACACCGTAATCAAACTGTCATTATTTATTTAATATCACAATCTTCTCCCTTCCGAAAACTTCCTTTTCATACCAATCAATGGGATCTTTAACCCTTTACCCCCTTATCCATCAGTGATGGTCTTTCTCTCCGTTTCCCATTTACCTGGTAAGACTTCCTTATTGCACACACTCCAGGACGCACTTGCAGGTGTGCCGGAAACATATTTTCTTGAAATTCTTTGAAAAAACTCAAGAGCATAACAAGGTACGACCACATCGTAGCAACGAATGCGGCAGAATGGTCGAAATGTTCTCAAAGGTAAACACACAATGCATCCAGACGATGGTCTTTATGACGCTGCAAGCATTGTTGTCATGGTAACCGCATTCGGTAAAAAAACAAACCCATTTCAGTTTTCCTTGTATCGTCATCCAATTTATAATATGTAATTATATAATGGTATGCCATATTTGCGTACAGGGTGGCCTGAAAGTCGTTTTACCCTCCACAGTGAAGCATTCGTTCTTAAACTCTTCATACACAGGTTTTATTGTGCAGTACTGTACTTTTTTTTGTATACCTTGTCGAGGCTCATATGAGAGCGAACACATCTTTATGCACAGCAAGGGGGTGCATGAGACAAGAAGGGGCAGGAGTGGGAAGGACAAAACAGTGGGAAGCAAAGACATGAGGAGATCTGAAGAAGGGAGAGGGATGGGGCGGGGAACACGGGGTATACAAGATGGACATTACAGGGAGTTTTAGGAAGGAAAGCGGGGAATTTGAAGGAGGTGGGTTTGGGGTGGATTAATGGGGGTAGTAAAGATCAAGGATTTGGATGGGGAATGATAAGAGGTGGTGGTGAACAGCAGTTTTGAAGGCCTGGGGGGAGGAATGGGATTGAACAGAGTGAGGGGGTTTATTTCAAAGGCGGGAAAAAGAGGAACGAAAGAGTGAAGGTGAGCAGTGATTCATGATTTTGGTAGTTTTACCAGAAGGGGGTTGTTAGCGGACCTTCAACGACCTGCTGAAATATGGTGGTGACCAGGCCCGTCGCTATGGGGGGGCATTTGGGTGCAATGCCCCCCCATGGCGCATCTGGTGCCCCCCCATGTCGCATCTGGTGCCCCCCCGCACTTGTACACCACCCATTTATGCCCTGTTGTACCCTGTGAACAACTTTGTGTTTAAGGATGAGCGCCCACTGTGACCTTGCTGTTTAAGAGTTCACCTGTGTGAATTAAAACCCTTATTCCAGATGTTCAACGTGGTGAATAATAAGGCCGTCTTGGATAAACTGTTCTTTAATAATATCCTTCTTTGAATAACAGTCAAGAGATAAGTGTGCGCTTCCCAGCGCATCTCCAAAAGCAATTGGCAAGACGATACAGTACAAGCCCACAAGATAAAAGATAATAACACAAGCACCAACACCAGCAGCCAAGACCTCGTGTCGAATGTCGATGTTGTGGGTGGTTATACTGTATATATCGTGGATCATTTAGTTTTAAGGAATAGCCAATCACCGTATTCGACATGGAGACCCTGTTGAGCAGGTTACCTGATTGGTTGTAACTTAGGTATAAATGTAATATTGTCATAATATGATAATATGATAAAGGAAAACACATAAATTTGCATTATTAAAGATGAAGTGCACGTGCACCACGTGACCTTCACAACCCATCAACCCTCCATCTTACAAAAGTAATTTTATAATAAAAATTAATAATATGTGTGTTTGTAATCTGCTTACATTTGAAATTATACAGATAAAACCTGTTTTTGATGGATGGATCAATTAATAAATAAAACCGTCAACCGTCAAATCTCGCGAGACGTGAGATTAGTGACGCGAGTCACGAGGGACGAGTCACAGAGCATGAGCTCGCAGCAGGAGAAAAGGACGTGGATGATGGAAATACGAAAATGGCTCAGAAAAGGAAAAAATGCAACTGACGAAAATGAAGAAGATGATGAAAGACATGTTGTGGGAGGAGTTGGAGGAGGAGGAAAAGACGATCATGTCGATGAAATACCGACAGAAGCTGGCCAACCTGGCCAAGCCAGCAACGTTAGACCTGCAGCTGGAGCCCCAGCGCAGACAGCCGGGTCTCCACGCTCGGCGGCGCCTCGGGGTCGGGTGTGACTGTCAAGCCTCTTCCCGATGATCTTGGAAGTGAGAGACCGAATCGAGTTGTTCTCCAGCAGTACCCTGGCCATCTGTTTGAGAACAAGAGTCGCTCGTTTGTGTCCTCGTGGTACCAGACTAATGAATGGCTGGAATACAGTGTGCAGACAGATGCAGCATTCTGCTATCCATGCAGGAAGTTTAACACCGCACGTGGCCCAGTGGACTCTACTTTCACAGTGCGAGGCTACCGGAATTGGAAACATGCCGTTGAGAAAGGCATGGGGTTTCACAAACACGCAACTTCAAAGTAACATTTCACTTGTTTTGAGGTGGAAGGAGAATGAGAGGCACATCGATTGTGGTGAGGAGATTTCCACACTCCTCAATGCTGACCAGCTACATAGAAACCGGTACTATGTGTCTGCTCTTATCGATGTTGTGGGATTTCTCACCGAAAATCAGATACCTTTTAGAGGGAGCCTTGATAATTTTGAAGATATGTCAGACGGCACAGTGGGCTCTTCCTCTCACTTTTAAACTACACACTCAAAAATGAGACGGAGCTAGCCATAATAAGAGAAAGCAGTCACTGATTTCCTCGAGGTTTGTTGTTGCCTGTACAAATTCTTCAGAAAGCCCACTGTTGCTGCACAGTATAAAGGTGAGTGGTTCAAACGACTTCTTGATCAAAGTTGGATGGGACATTTATCCACCGTGTCTGTGATCATAGGATTTTTAAGGATTTCACATCCTGACTGTTGGAGATTGATGCAGAGCGCGTCTACAGTGCAGAGATGAGGATGGAGGCTGTTGGGCTTTTGCAGGAAGTCTCTGGGCCTGCCTTCATGTTCATTGCTATCTTTGTGCAAAAACTGCTGATGTTGTTCGATGGCCCAAACAGACTCTTGCAGGCAGAGGACATGGACTTGCTAACGGGGTTGGAACTGGTTGCGATTGCTACAGAGTGCGTGAAGAAACTCCGCTCTGAGGATGAGTTCACTGATCTGTGGAACAAGGCCAACGATGCTCGCACTTCTACACCTGCACCACCAAATCGGAGACGCACAATGCATAAGAACTTGGAACAATTTGTAGTTTTGGAGACTGCAGGACAAAACAACGACAATGACAAGACGGAACTGCAGAGGGTTTTTTACAGCGCAATTGACACTGTGCTTGGAGAGATCGCTCAGCGCTTCAGTGAGCGCAACACACAACTCGTCCATTCACTCGCTACCTTGAATCCTGAAAATGGTACGTTTTGGATCCCCACTTGCTCCAGCACATCATGACATTAACAAAGTCAACCATCAGTGAAACAGAGTGTGTGGTTGCAAAGCACTTTATTCGCTCACAGACAGAAAAGCTGCCAAACGAGAGATTGACAACACAAAAACTCCTCTCAACATTCCACAAAACGCTGGAAGCCATGCCAAGTGTAGTGACTGTAATGAGACCTGGACTAACATTTGGGGCGTCCACTGCCATGTGTGAAAACTCATTCTCAACATTGAGGAATGTCTTCACTGACCAGCGACGGTCCATGCGCCATGCACTCAAGGCACAACTGGTATGGCTGGCCTTCGAGAGAGACCTCACACGTAAATGCCTGAATGAATGGAAGGAGAAGGTCCTCAGAAGATTCCACACCGAGACGCGTCGCCTTCACCTCTTCTGACAGTGAGTGCAGTGGTATAAAAACTATACGAGGGGTTCAGATTGTGTGTGTGACTGCTGATGATGCATGTGTGGTTCTGGTTGCTGTGTGGTTGTGGTCAGCACCCGCCGTGGTCGGCTGCTTTGTACTTCTCATGTTTAAGTTAAATGTTGTGTTTGGTGCTTTGCATATCCCATATCTAGTGCTTTCTGTATAACCTTACCTCTGTGTAATTGACTGATTTAAATGCGGATCTTGTGGTATCGTCAGGCTGGTCGTATTTGCTGTTGATAGTTTAATGTGGTGATCGCAGGTCATAGCCGAGTGTATCTTATTTCAAAGTGCACTGATTCTGGTGCCAACCTCCCCCGTTTAGTCATTGTATCTCTGGTATATTAATTTTCTAATGTCAGTTCTTCAAAACACCTTTTATAAGTGCACCTGAATTGGTGCCAATTGTCTAATCATTGAATATCTGCATTGTGAATGTGCCAGTTTGTTGCGGCTCTCCTGCTTTCGAATAATTTTAGGCCAAAAACATTGGAACATATTAAATCGAACTGAGATCAATTTGGTTAGTATGCGACGGCAACCTCAGTATAGATGTGTCAATGCTGCATGAATACAATAGTATACCGGGTTATCAAAAAGATTAAATATAATAATTGTGCCCCCCCATCAAGTTCATATGCCCCCCTTAATACTGAGCCCTGGCTTCGGGCCTGGTGGTGACAAATCACAGACAGAGTGGGGGGGCGAGACCAGAGAGGATACAGTAGAAGACAGAAAGACCACTGATCTGGCTGCGGTGAGAGAGTGAGAGACCCAAAGACTTAGCCACATTGCGTGAGATACCAATGATCCTAAATGCCTTGGTTTCCACAGCGTTAAGCTGAGAAAGGTGAGAGGCAGGAGCACCAGCTCAGAGGGGAGAGCAGAACTCCAGGCTGTGGAAAAAAGCTTTGTAAGTGGTTTGAAGCTCAGGTGGGCCGAGGAAGGACTTTGCACAACAGAGGATTCCCAGTCGGCGACTGGCTTTGGAGGCCAGGTTGGAAATGTGCCTTTCCCAGGAAAAATCATGGCAGATAGTGAGACCAAGAAGCTTAAATGAAAGGACTTCTTCCAGAGGATTGTTGAGAAAGTGGATGGTTGGGGGGGGTGGGGGTTCCAAATGGTCCTTTCAGAGAGACATCATGAGAGTGTGAGATTTGTCAGGATTGAGAGACATGTTCCACGTGTTGGACCAACTTGTGATTTTATCCAGATCTGCAGAGAGTGAAGAAGCTGCTGCTTGCCTCTCTGAGGGATGACAGATGGTACGGCAGAGGGTGGAGTCATCAGCAGAGAGATAAAGAGGATTTTCCAGAGAGTCAGAGAGATCATTGATGAGAAAAAAAAAAAGAGTAAGAGAGATCATTGAGGAGAGATCTTACAATGTAAATCAATCACTCATTGTGCTCCATCATGCAGATACAATAACTCATTAATTAAAAAGATACTTGATTAAAAAGAGACTTTGCTTTCAAGATATGCATGTGGAGGATGAAATATAACACATCTCCAAACACTAGAAGCGATATTTATCTATTCCTGAGACCCTATGTTATGTCAGCAAAAACGAGTTCGTCCACTCGCTTTGATTGTTTGTGCAAAGAAGAAGAAGAAGAACACGTACTCATCTCATGGTCCCAAATTTTGATGAAGAAGATTCTGGAAACCATTTGGGGCTCTGCCTCAAACTCTGCAACCTCCAATTGGAGAGCTGAACACTGAACAGGCTCCTCCCACCGAGACCGTTGGGAGTTGATGACACATCAGTGGAGAACATCCAATTGGAATTGACTTTGTTGATCGGTGTCTATTGGACTGTTTTTCTTCTTTACCTCATTCACTTTGTGTGAATTTCACCTGAACAGAGCACAACGAAAAGCTTTGTGGTTTTCTTTTTAGTCTGTTTTATGGTGATGTCCTTCAAATGTCCAGACTCACTCATTGTTTTTTTAAATTACACACAATAAAACCTGTACATTAAAAGAGTTTAAAAACGAATGTTTACCTCAAGTGGGATTTGGAAGGGAAAGACCTAAAAAGAGTGTGGATGGGGCAATTAATGGGGTGTGGCCAGCATTAGGGTTGGGTTCAGGAATCGAGCTTTCATGTTTTGATTGGGGTTTCCCCGAAATTGGAGTACAAGAAAATACTGTTGTTGATCAGTGTCAGGTTAATATTCTTTATTTCGGGACAAATTGACATTTTTTGACAAAAAGCTATAATTTTTTATTTTACCCTTGACGTGGATTTCTACCCTCGAACCGCGTCGTGATCGAAAGGATTCTTTAGATTGTTGAGGGATCTTGACCTCCTCGAGGAGTATTGAAACTGCACGTAGGGCGACGACCTCCGAGTTGATATCAACCATGCCTAGAGCAGTTTTATTTGCCAATAATTCAAGCGAAGCAGCGAACTCTGCCAATCCCACAGACGTTTGTCCAACACCGTAGTGAGGGATTAAAATCATGAAGAACAGTTCAGTTGACGTGAAACCCCGTTTACCCCGTTTCAAATGCTCAAAAGGTGACTTAGATAACAGGTGCATATGTGGCAAAATGAATGACAAGAAACAAGATCCACTCCAATTAACTGGAAGCCATGGGTATGCTCGATTTCCACACACGAAATAGGTATTATTTAAAGCGACTTGTGGTCCCATCGTGTGATTTTCATAAACATAATGACTGCATTCAGAATTCCCGAATCTTCTTTCTCCCCGTGCCTCTTGTACCAAGCATAGTTCGGGTTTTTCTGTTGCCCGTTCAACCATAAAATGTGGAGGCATTTTACTTAAATTAAAATTTGGCCAAAACTTGTTACTGAAATTTCGTTGTCGGAGGCAATTTTCATTTCCATTGGTAACGATGTGGTCGTCATGGTTATTATCTTGTTTATCCCAGTTTCTTTCCTTTGCCCAGTACCCACACCATTCACTCAGATTAAATGGTATAGCCAGAAGCGGTATCCCAGTAACTGCTGAATGAGGTATCTTAGTACAAACCCAGCAATTGGTTTTATTAAAAGCCTTCGCGTGTTTACGAGAAAGAGCCAGATAAGTGTTTATTCCATGTGGTGAACCCACTCTGCCCGTTAAGCTTCTTCGGTCTCTGAGTGCCATGGGCTTAGTTTGGTTGGTAGTCTGATAGGCCCATCTCCAAAGAACATGCAAATAACGTTGATCACAGACAGTACTTATCGGTTTAACAGACCAAGTACACATTGCACCACCTGCATTTAGTAGTACAAATAATCCTGCAATGGAAAGAATCATTAAAGTTATCAGGAAGCAATGTTCTCCTCGGGTTCTTTTCTGCCGTGTGCCAGTTTGCAGTGTGTGGCATGGATCCATGTTGCTCTTCCTTTACACTTCACAGCTGTATGGGTAGTTAGCAGTATTTGAAATGGCCCACACCAACGTGCCTAAAGAGAGTTCTTCCGTTTGTAAATTTTCACGTAAACAAAGTCTCCGGGTTTGAAGTTGTGATGATCAGATGTGGCTGGTTCTGGCAGAGCTTGTTTCACCTGTGCATACAAAGTTCTTACAGCATGATTCAGAGAGATACAGAACGTAAGCAACGTGTCGTCCATTTGCTGCACGTTCATGTCTTTTATAGTCAAAGGAGGTGAGTTCGGTAATCTCATTGGTCTTCCCATCATAATCTCATGCGGAGATAAGCCAGTGTTTCGATTTGCGGTAGATCTCATAGTCATGAGAGCAATTTGCAGAGCATCTGGCCATTTTAATCCAGTTTGTTCACAAATCTTGGCCAGTTTATTCTTTAGGAATCCATTTTGCCTCTCTACTGCCCCCGCAGATTGCGGACGATGCGGGCAGTCGAAATGTTGCTTGATTTGCAATACGCGACACAATTCTTTCACCACTTCGGCTGTGAAATGAGTACCTTGGTCACTGGAGATCCTACAAGGTATTCCAAACCTACAGATGAAATCCTTCATCAACAGTTTAACCACAGTAATGGCATCTGCTTTCCGACAAGGGTAAGCCTCAACCCATTTGGTGAACAAATCGACGATGACTAACGCAAATTCAAAACCGCAGCATTTTGGTAACTGAACAAAATCCATCTGGATATGAACAAAAGGTCCGAATGGAATTGGATGACCTCCTGGGGCCATCTCCACCCCCCTTGCTGGGTTATGTTTTTGGCAAATATGACATGTCTTACAATACTGTTCTGCAATTGGACTAAACCCCGGGGCAAACCACTGTCTCCCAATTGAAGCACTCATGCCCCCTTTGCTAGTATGCCCGGCCCCATGTGCCAATCGGGCGAGCCAAGGTAATAGAGCTCTTGGTGCCACCACACGACCATCAGATGATCTCCATAATTTGGATTCATTTTCGAATTCACATCCAGCCAGTATCCACAAATCTCGTTCTTTTGCACTGACAGCTGTCTGCAAAGTGTTTATATCGTCAATGGTCGGCGTTGCCTCTTGTCTCAATACACATTTTGATATTAAAAGAGTTCTGGTGTGGGCAGCAGATTTTGCAGCTGCATCTGCTCTGGCATTTCCCCGTGAGACGTCATCAGATCTCCCAGTGTGGGCGTCACATTTTACCACTGCAATTTGGTGAGGCAGAAGTATTGCTTCCAGCAGATTCGCAATCCATGCTCCATTCCTCACCTGCGCACCTGATGATGTGATAAAACCCCTTTCGCGCCAGAGTTCTCCGAATTCGTGTACAGCACCAAAGGCATAGCCGGAGTCAGTGTAGATTGTCACTATTTGGCCTTTGGCTAAATGGCATGCACGAGTGAGGGCGAACAGTTCTGCCTGCTGCGCGGAACAGCACTCAGCCAATCTCCCGCTTTCGATCACTTCGTGATCAGAGCAAACGGCGTAGCCTGTTAATAAATATCCATCAGGTGCACGTGATGATGAGCCGTCGACATATAGAACCAATTCAGAATTTTGGATTGGTGTGTCTCTCAAGACAGGACGGGGTTGACACGTGTGGGCGATTATCTCTTCACAATTGTGAGGATCACCATCTTGTACTCCTGGCAACAAACTAGCAGGATTCAGCGGTGCACATCTCCTAATCGTAATGTTAGTGGGTGCTGTGAGTGAGAGTTCGTATGTCGTTGCTCTTGAAGCCGACAAATGTTGTGTTTTCGTTTTTAACAATACAGCTGTCACTGCATGCGGTACCAAGAGAACCAAAGTGTTTCCCGCGACGAGCGCTTCTGTCGCCTGCACCGCGAGCGAAGCGGCTGCTACTGCCTTGAGACAAGGGGGGAATCCTTGCGCTACCGGATCCAATTTAGTACTATAATATGCAACAGGCCGTAATTTATTTCCGTGCTTCTGTGTCAGCACAGATTTTGCGAATCCCTGTCTCTCACATGCGTACAAATGGAAAGGTTTTTCATAGTTTGGTAAACCCAGAGCGGGAGCCGAAGAAAGAGCTTGCTTTAACGTTACAAAAGCCTTGTCTGCATTTTATGTCCATGCAAGTGGGCTGGGCGCGTTTGCCGAACGAATGTCCACCAGGGGGCGCACTAAGGCCGCATAATCTGTTATCCACTGTCTGCAATTGCCTGTCATTCCGAGGAAAGACCTCATCTGTTTAGCAGTAGTTGGCTTGGGCAGGTTTAATATTGCCGCTATACGTTCAGGGGTGATGCGTCTTGTATCTCCCTTCAGAATATGCCCCAAATATTTCACTTCTTCTTGGCAAAATTGCAATTTCGCTCTCGATGCTTTGTGTCCTTTCCTGGCTGAGGCCCTCAGCAATGTCAATGTATCTCGTTCGCATGCGTCTTTTGACGCTGAACAGATCAGCAGGTCGTCAACATATTGAATCAGTGTGGATCCACAAGGGAAAACTACATCATCCAAGTCGTCTTTGAGGGCCCTCGAGAATAATGTTGGACTTTCACAATACCCCTGGTGCAATACAGTCCAAGTGTATTGCTTTCCCTGGTAGGTGAATGCAAACAGAAACTGTACTTCTTGGGCTATTGGTATACTAAAAAAAGCTGAACAAAGATCCACAACACTAAAATAGGTAGTGTTATTTGGGATGCTAGATAGAATGGTAGTTGGATTTGCAATTAGAGGAAAAGCTGGAATTACCGCATCATTCACTGCCCTCAAATCCTGTACGAATCACCACGTTGGCTTTCCAGGTTTTCTCACAGGTAAGATCGGTGTATTACATTGACTAACAGTGGGAATAATTATCCCTTGTTTCAATAGCGCTTCCACTACGGGAGCAATTCCTACCTCTGCTTCTGGAGACAAAGGGTATTGCGGTTTTCGAGGCAGTTTCTTTTTTGGATCTATCGTGATCTTGATTGGATTCATACTTTTAATTTGGCCGACATCGTTGGCATGTGTTGCCCACAGACAAGTCGGGACTTGTTCGAGTATTTCAGGTAATTTTCCTGACCCATTTAATTCTGAGAGATCGACCACCTCGAACACAGCTTTTGCTGATCCTTGACATTCTGTCCAACAGAATCCCTGTTCCCCGATCTTCCAAAGTCCGGTTACTTGGCTCGATTCCATCAAAGTCGCTTGTGATGCTTTTTTCAAAGAGGTTACCATGTGACCAATGTCCGTTTCTTGGTAACCTTCTGCAATCGCTAAAGTAACATGTGGTGTAACACTGGACGGTTGGTTCCACAATTTTAATTGTTCCTGCGTGAGATGCACCTCCAGGCCAATCCCTTGCTTCCCAATCCAAATTGTTCCCAACACTAAGTCAAAGGTCTGGTGTAATTTCGAGAGTGTTTCACTCGCATAGACGTTATCTTTTCCCTTGATGTTGCAATCTGCAATGCAATGTAGTCGAGTCTGTAAGTACCGTCTGTCCATGCCGTGTTTACTCACCCAATCGAGCACCTCGGGTACGTTTCTCTCCAAATGTGATAAATATTCCTGCAAATGGTTAAATGCTTCACAATTAATCACAGTCCATTGATATACAAGATTTTCTGTATTTTCCTGTAATAAATTCATCATAGTTATGTGTGATTCGTGAGGTATTTCTAAATATACACCCTCAGGGGTACACTTAATTGAACAATTCAGCTTGCATAACAGATCTCTCCCCAACAGATTAATTGGTGTATCAGTTGCCATCAAAAATGCATGGTTTGCAGACAATGGTCCAATTTCCACCCGGAGTTGCTCTGTCAGTGGAATGGTACGAGCAACTCCTGACATTCCCACTACTTTTACTCGTTCTCGCGATAACGGGGCGTCTGGGAAATAACTCCTTCTGAGCGCAGATTTGGTCGCTCCTGTGTCGACTAAGAAAGGAATCTCTTGGCCTTCAATTTTCAAAGTCAATTTTGGTTCGTCACATGGTTTCAAAGTCAGGAAGGGTAACTCAGACGAAGTCGCTTCTTTTCTTTGTCATAAAACGAATGGGTTTTGGGTTTGAAATGAACCTTGAGATGGAGGAGGAAGAAATGAGGGTGGAGGAGGAGGGAACGAGGCTGGAGGAGGAGGAGGAGGGGATTCGGTTTGAGGTGCAGTGGGTTGAAATGAACGAGCTTGCTCAAACTGTGTTCCCCATCTTTCCTGCTGTCTATAATATGGATTTTCATTCACTGGAGGCGTGGAGTGTCTGCGAGTTTCATCTCTGCATTGTGCCGCTGGTCTCTGTTCTACCGGTTCATACGAACTATAAGTTCGACTGTTTCTACGATTTCGGCATTCGTTAGCCCAGTGTCCTTGTTTTCCGCATGTATAACAGAAATCTCTGCGCTGGTCTCTGTATTTTGGTCTCTGACGGTAATAGGTTTGCCCTCGGTTTTGTGCATTATATCTCACATTCCTTTCCCCGGGGCATTCACCTTGACCTTGAACCTGGGATAGCATTAATGTTGATTCGTTTTCCTCGTCAGAACGATGTTTCAACAATGAATTACAATGCGTTACATATTCCATCAAGTCTTTCAGTTCCTTTAATTCCCAACCAATACATACTCGCTTTATTTCATTTTGTAATTTGGCCGTCAAACCATTAAGGTGTACATGAGCAAATGGTACCCCCTCTTCCTTCAGTCCAGAGTGACATTGGTATACACCCCGAAAACGCTCTAAGAACTCCAATGGGTCCTCGCCAGCGCGTTGCCTGCACATCTGTATTTTTGCCCAGTCGGTCTTAAGTGTTACCACCTCTGTGACAGCGTCAATGAGGGTGTCAATATGTTCTTTGAGCTCCTCCCTGTTCCCAGGAGCTTCATCTGGCCATGCAGCGACCTGTTTCAATTGTCGGAGTAACCCCTCTAGTACCACTAATTTTAATAATATATCCCTGTCCATATATGTTGGCTGATGGCATGCCACCACCACGCGTAGTTCCGCCTGGAATTTTTTTGGGTTCTCTCGTATCTTCGGCATCTCATTTACGATGGCTCTTAATTCAGAGCCCCACGGACGGTATATCGCTTGTACCTCCCTTGCACCCGGGCAATCTCGCAATGGAAACGCGCTAATGAGTGCCTCATCATCTCCGTCCTTCGCGGTCTCTGGCATTATTTTTTTTGATCGAGTTTGTATTTTACCCTTGTCAGCAAGAGGAACTTTATTTTTGCTTTGTGTTCTTGTTTCTTTCTTAATTACTCGCCTGGCTCCCCGTTGAGCCTCTCCTTGCCCTGTGGCATCATCTCCCTCTGTCTTTCCCGCTTCTTCGTCCTCGAGCGGTTGTGCTATCGGAACTGTGCACTCTGGCCATGTATCTGAGTCTTCTTCTTCATCCTCAAATCTGACAGCCACTGCTCGCTGTCTCTTGGTTTTATTTTCAAGTCTCACCGGCATTTGCTTCGTTAATTGGTCTAGCTGACCCTTCAGGTTTAACAACCGTGCCTTTTCGTCTCTGTCATGACATTCCTTCATCCAATTTATATAAACGCTCCAGTTCACCTGCTTCTGGACCTTTTTGTCACTATTTTTCACTTCTAGTACTTTTCTTAAATTGTCTAAACACTCGTGATCGAACGTTCCATTCTCAGGGAAGGGTAATCGACTATTTTTGGTCCAATTGCACCATTTCCCCATGTCTCTCACAGCTTCAGGCCCATACTTATCAAACATAATTCTTGCACATGTACCTCTCCGTGGTTTTTGAATACAATTTTCCTCGGTATACACAATTTCCTTCCTTTTACAATTTCTCTTTCCCATCTCTAAAATCACACAAATCACAACCGCTAAATTCACTCTAAAATCACAGAATAAAATAAATCGCACCCTCGGAGAACCCTCCCTGCTTACCTTCGCTCAAGCACTTGTCGTTCCTCCAGGCACTGCCTCCAGCAGATTAAGCACCTCCGGTCACGAGTGCCGCACAACGCCGATTCGAATCCGTGTCACTGGCACCAACTGACGTGGATTTCTACCCTCGAACCGCGTCGTGATCGAAAGGATTCTTTAGATTGTTGAGGGATCTTGAACTCCTCGAGGATTCAACGTCGAGCCGACTCAGTGTTGCATGTATCGGGATAAAATAAACCACAGAAGTCCAGTAATAATCAATGTCCACAAGGAGTTCTTTCTTCTGTACCATTTATTTGCTGTTCCTCAGATCATCCTCCCCTCCCCATATATCCATTCCATTTTATAAGCAGAGAGGGCTTTTGATCGCAAGAACAGAATGCACAGCTTATCAGCCCGGTCACCTTGTACTTGCAGAAAACCCAAGCAATGTCCAAAGTGTCAAAGAAAGACAAGATTATAAGTAGGTTGTAGGCCTTAACAACTAAATAGTAGAACAGCAGAGGAAAAACACAAACACTTTGACCTACTCAGATTGAGGCAAAGGTTTCTTGTCTCGAGAGTAATAATTTCCCCAACACCCTCAATACATTTCACTTTTTTTTAATAATAATTCTTGTATATCAATATACTGACCATACCTAGAGACAAATAGAATGCAGAAAAACATATATTTACATCTTAAAATATCAATCTTTAAAATTTTCTCATTTTCCACAAAGCCGGGTGGTGGCCATATTGGATTTCCATGATTTCAGGACTTCCCCCCCGGAGGATCCCTGAGGACTTTTTTTTTTCTCTCACTGAGGACATATTCAGGAACCAAAATCTGTTGAGTTTGCTTTTGTTGCAATTTGTGTGAGGTTGACCAAATATTTCTGCTAACATGCCTGTACTATCAAGTCCCTCTACTAATCACAAGTTCAGAACCCCTCCCCATCATGCTTACCTCCTCCAAAACCCTTCCCTCCTCACTTCCCCTCTCCTCTCATCCCTATCCTCCTCGCTCTCACCCTCTCCTGGAGTGTATAGTGATGTTTGAGGGGTCGCACTCTCCACTCCCCCCACCTCGCTCTTCCCTCATTCCAAGCTCCTCCTTCCTCACCCCTCCTCACTCCTCTCTCTCTCCGTCCTCTCTCTCTCTCTCCCTTCCTTCCCTCCTCTCCCCCTCCCTCCCCTCTGCCCCTTCCTCCATTCTCTCTGCCCCTCCCTCCTCTCCCTCTCCCTCCCTCCTCTCCCTCTCCCTCCCTCCTCTCTCTCTCCCCCTTCCTCCCTCCTCTCTCCCTCCCTCTTTCTCTCTGATCCTTAATACTCCCATCAGTGAAGTGATGGGTTGTATTTGCTCATTCCTCATGAATGCCTTCTGCTTCTCCTTCATAGCGTTCCTTATCTCACTGCTCAACCACCCTGGTCTCTTTCTGCCTCTAGTTTTACACCTAATTGGAATGTACTTACTCTGCACTCTACACATTTGTTCCTTAAAGGTTTTCCATTTCTCTGATGCTGATTGTCCTGTTATCAGTCTCCCAATCTACATCACCCAATTCTCTCCTCATACCCTCAAGGTTTGCCTTCCTGAAATCTAATAGCCTTACTCTACTATCCTGAACTCTAACTCTTCAAAGAATCCTTGCACACACAATGTTATGGTCACTTGATCCAAAATGTTCTCCTACCTCCAATTCCTTCAACATATTTTGATCGTTACTTAACACTGACTTAAAGAATAATCGTGACTTAAATTTGTTGCTTAAAACTAACATCGTTTTCGAACGAACATCGTTCTCACACTCTCACGATGTCTCTCTGAAAGGACCGTTTCTAACACCTCCCCCCATCCACTTTCTCAACAATCCTCTGGAAGAAGTCCTTTCTTTCAATCTTCTGGGTCTCACTATCTGCCATGATCTTTCCTGGAAAGCCACATTTCAAACGTCGCCTCCAAAGCCAGTCGCCGACTGGGAATCCTCCGTCGTGCAAAGTCCTTCCTCGGCCCACCTGCGCTCCTGACCACTTACAAAGCTTTCCTCCACAGCCTGATGGAGTACTGCTCTCCCCTCTGGGCTGGTGCTCCTGCCTCCCACCTTTCTCGGCTTCATGCTGTGGAAACCAAGGCGTTTCGGATCATTGGCATCTCTCGCAATGAGGCTGAGTCTTTGGGCCTCTCACTCTCTCACCGCAGGTTGGTCGGTGGTCTTTCTGTCTTCTACTGTCTCCTCTCCAGCCTCGCCTCCACCACCCCTGCTCTCTCTGTGATTTGTCCCCACCACATTTCCACAGGGCGCTCAAGGTCCGCCAACAACTCCCTTCTGGTAAAACTACCAAAATCACGAATTACTGCTCACCTTCACTCTTTCCTTCCTCTTTTTTTCCCGCCTTTGGAATAAATTCTCTCACTCTATTCATTCCAATTCTTCCCTTCAGGCCTTCAAAACAGCTGTTCACCACCACGTCTTATCATCCCCCATCCAAATCTTCAATGTTTTCGACCCCAGTTAATCCACGCCAATCCCACCTCCTTCAAAGTCCCTGCTTTCCTTCCTGAAAGTCCCTGTAATGTCCATCTTGTGTTCCCCATGTTCCCTGCCCAATCCCTCTCCTTTCCACAGATCTCCTGTCTCTGTTCCCCACTGTTTTGTCCCTCCCACTCCCTCCCCTCTTGTCTCATGCCCCCTTGCTGTGCGTTGTGTGTTCGCTCTCACACGAGCCTTGACAAGGGATACAAGGAAGGTGATTTGTATTATACAGTGTTCAAATATATGATTAAATTTGAATAAAGGTTCAAAGGCAAATAAATAAATCAATAAATAATTGTGGTTTTACCACCATTGTACCAGTGTCTATGACAGAATTCTAACACATTTCATGAGTTATTTGTGGCTGTTGTTTATATCCTTCATAGTGGCCTTAAAAACAGTAAGTTTCCTCTGGAATGATTTTTCAATGTTGTTTGACTGTCAGGCAGGAAAAAAAAAACAATCTCACTCCTCTCTGCACATGTACGATTGGGACAAATTCAGAGACAAAGTACAGTGAAACTAGACTTATCTTTATATTCGTGTTCCAATTTGTGTTCAAAATTATAACGTGCAATTTAAATAAGTTCTTCCTTTGTTTTTAACTGATAAGCCAGACAGACAGACAGACAGACTGACAGAGACATGCACCAATTGATTAACCCCGCTTTTCGCTTTGCGTGCATGGAGTAATATTGACAGCTCAGGGAAGCCATTATCACGCAGAATGGTTTTGCTGTGTTCAATTTTCGCAGTGAGGTCGCACGGTGAGCAGGTGGCCAAGGCTCTATCCACAAGGTCGGTGATGAGAGCAATCTTATAATGTGTGTGAGACTCAATGAGTCCCACCGTGTATACTGCCCAGTGAAGGTAATCTTGTGACAGATGGTAGTCAATAATAATCTGATTTCTCAACTAGTATGTCGAGAAAAGGGAGTGCTTTCAATTGCTCCATCTCAAAGGTGAATTCGAGCGCAAGCTGGAATGTGTCAGGATATGCCAGGATGTCCATGTACGCATCAGCAGAATATAATATTTTTTTTATCTTAAGGCCCGGTCACACCTTGACGTTTTAGCCAGCGATGGCAACGTGTTTACATGTATGTAAAACGCTGGCTTACGTTGAACTTTTGATGTTTTTTTTTTAAACATTCGGACGTATTCATAGCGACTTGGTCTTATGTATAACGCATTGGTAACTACACAGAACGTTTCGTTGTGTTATAGATAACTTATACCAACGAATGCTGAACCTGTTGTCGGCCTACACAACCGATGCCCAACGATAGTCTAACTTAGGCATAGCGCGTTGCACGCATCGCCGACGATGTTGTGACGCAGCCTATTAAAAGGCTGACGCACAACGATTAAAATCAGAACTGCCGTAGAAATGGAAGGGTCAAAATCGCGGTCACACCTTGGCGATCTTGCCAGCGTATGCCGACGTAACAAAAAATGTGTCTAAAACGTTGGGGCACGTCGAATACGGTATGGGTAAGTTTGGTATACGCGAGTAGAACGCTAAATACGCTATCATAAGTCGTAGTAAGTAGAGTACGTCAAGAAATTTTGAACATGTTCAAAATTTTACGACGTACTCGGCGTATGACACACGTTCCGCATGCGATGGGGATAAGTTTTACACACGATATGTGGACGCTTACACACGTCCACAAACGCTACTTATAAGCTACTCATAAGTCGCAACACGTCGCGGTAATGTCTTTTTTTACACGAAACATATTTCTAACTTATGTTTGACGTGCTTTAAAACAATTCTTTACGTAGTCCCAACGGACATCGACGTATGTAGACGTATTCCAATGACGTCTTCCGGTCGACCAAAAAAAAAAGAAAAAATGAATGTGTTTCTCGCTTACAACTGCCATATAAAGACGTGTTCCCAGCGGTTTTGGGAATTGGTATATAAAAATGGTGTTCATAAAAGGGGAACCCAACAGTGTTTTCGAGTCCTTTTTGAGTTGATGTCCATGTCAGCAGTAACAGTATCAGTATCAGTATCAGTATTAGTATTCGTATTAGTATTAGTAGTAGTTTGTTCATGTTGGCAGTAGTAGGTGAGTGTGAGGGGGAGGGTGTGGGTTATGATGGATCCTCCTTGCGTCCGCGTGTCCACGGGTAGGTTCATAGGCTGCCACTCAACGATTTAAATGGCTGCATCTCCACTATTGAAAGTAGACGCTTGCGCTAAACAATTGGATTTTTTTTACACTCAACGACTTTTAAACGGTACCACTCAGCTAGTTTCATTGTTTACAATGAACGATTTAAATTGCTGTCACTCGCCTTTGTTTTTTTTTTTGTTTGTTTTTTTTTTGACGCTGGGGTTTGGAAATTTGAAGCGTTTCTTCTGAACGTGTTAAAACGCTCAAACTCGACTATTTTAAATAGACGCTGCCGATGGACAATTGGAATCATAGCCAAGCTAGACATCGAAGTGTGAACATCCTCGTCATGCCGAAGAAAAGTTTGAAGAATGCTGCAAATAAGTGTCCTGGCCGTGGCCGTGGACGCTGACGCAAGGACGATCCATTATACCGACGTCTTTCAGCCTATGAGTAACTTAAAAGTAACGTCTGTCGACGTGGTGGCAACGATCGCGAAACGTGCCAACAACACGTTAATCATAGGTTAGAAATAAGTTTCGGGTACGGTAAACATTACCTCGGCGTGTCTCAACTTATGATTAACTTACAAGTACCATGTGTTGATGTCTGTCAACGATCGCAGACCGTGCCTACAACTTGTGGCCAGCGCAGCGGAACGTGTGAGTCATACGCCGGCATACGTCGTGAAATTTCAAGCATGAAAAAAATTGAGGACAACCGAAAAGTACAACGTTTAAAGCCAACGTACAACGACTTATGGCAATGTACTACGACGTATGCCAGCGTGTCTTAATGTTATCAAAACTTACCCATAACGTATTCAACGTTTGCCAGCGTTTTAGAAAAAAAATTCAAAAATCAGCATACGTTGGCTAAAACGTCAAGGTGTGACCGGGCCTTTACAAATGTATCTCATACACTTATTGAAAATACACACCAAGTTATGACATTAGTGGTTAAATCATAGAAGGCGCACTTCTCGTGCAAACAGACAAATGTTAGCGAGCACCTGATCAATTGGGCATACGATTGCTATGCCATACAATTGAGCTTGTATGGTGTCATTAACAACTTGGGCACTCAGTAGAGCACACGGATCTGGATTCAGACCTGAACTAAAATTTCATCGGCGTGTTCTTGTCACTGAACCAACTCATCCACTCAGTTTCGTCCGAATAATTCCATAACTTTTTGAGATATCGTGTTGTATATCATTTTATCCCCATCACTCAATGGTGAAGAATCACTAAAAAATTCTGATCTCTCACACACACACACACACACACACACACACACACACACACACACACACACACACACACACACACACACACACACACACACACACACACACACACACACACACACACACACACACACACACACACATACACACACACAAGCATTTTAAGGCCACTTTCCCCGCTAAAGCGGGGTTTAGCCTTGCGGGCCCCATGACAATCTTCTCCACTTTACCCAGTTTTCTGCATCTCCCCTTCTTAATCCCCTTGCCCACATTTCCTCTTCCACCACATTTAGCCAAGTTTTTCTCAGTCTTCCCCGTCCTCTACTTCTGGCTACACTCATTTCCAACACTCCTCTCACCCAGTCACTTTCATCCTTCCTCAACACATGACCCAACCATCTCAACCTGTTTCTCTTCACAACTTCCATCACAGACTCTATTCCCATAATCTTCCGCAAGTCATCATTTGTCTTCCTCTCTCTCAACGATACTCCACACATCCAACGAACCATTTGCATTTCCACCCTTTCCAGCCTTTGTTGCTGCTCCATGTTCAGTACCCATGTCTCACTCCCATAAATCATCGTACTCCTCACAAATGTAGCATACACCTTTCCCTTCAGCTTCAACGACACTCCCCTCTTTGTCAGCACGCCACTCAGTTCCCGAAACTTCTTCCATGCACATCTCACTCCAGCAACCGTCGAAGAGTCTGATCCACCTTCTCCATTCAGCATGTCTCCGAGAGAGCAAAATGTTTTCACCCCTTCCAGCTTCACACCATCTCCAAGATCCAACTCAACAATTCCTTCATCTGCTGCTCCCTCGATGCACACCTTACACTTGAATGTAGCTGCCACACTGGTTAATGACCCTCTCACCCCACTACATTTTCGATGAACCCATTCAGCACACATTGTACACTGAATGGAGTTCACTCCGACACCCTTCCTGCACACAGCACACGACCACTTCCCAGTCCTTTCCACCTCACCACATGCTTTACCACATGCCATCACCTTCGTCTTTCCGATATTCACCTTCAAACCTTTTGCCTCCATACATTCCTTCCACTTGTTCATCTTCTCCTTCAGTCCATCCATACTCTCTGCAATCAACACCAGATCGTCTGCATACAGCAGCTCCCACGGGAAACCCTCCTTTACCCTCCGAGCCAGCACCTCCATCACAACTACAAATAGAAGTGGACTTAGTACCGACCCCTGGTGTACTCCTTCCCTCACCTCAAACTCACCACTGTTCCCATCCTTCGTCCTTTCAGCTTTGCGTGCTCTCTCATTCATGGCGATCACGACTCTGATCAACCATTCCTCCACTCCTAACTTCCTCAATGCCCATGCCATTACATCACGTGGGACCCTTTCAAATGCTTTCTCCAGATCAACAAACCCAAAAAACAACTTCTTCCTCTTCTCCATGTACTTCTCCTGCAACTGCCTTACAATAAAAATTGCATCTGTCGTTCCTCTTCCTGGCATAAATCCAAACTGCATTTCGTCAATCTTTATCTTCTTCCTTTTCCTCTTCTCCAACACCCTTTCCAATACCTTCATTCCATGCTCCAATAACTTTATTGCTCTATAGGAGCCACAGTCCAGAGGGTCACCTTTCCCCTTGTACAGAGGGATGAGGGTACTCAGTTCCCAATCCAGATCTTCACCAAAATACGCGAAATCCCAAATTTTTTTTGAATCTGTCCGCAACTTTTTTAAGATACCTTGTTCACAAGTAGACAGACAGGGATGAAAATATAACCCCCATCCATCTTCGGTGGCAGAGGTAATAAACTCAACTGTGCACGTTGCTGTGTTCACGAGTTCCACATCGACCGACTCGGAAATCGACGGAGGTTCGAGATTGCTGTGTTACAGCGATGCTGCATAAATACGGATGGCTTCTTTGTGTATCTTGAATATAAAGTTGTATTGTCTGTCTGTCTGTCTATCAATAGAATCGGCCCCACCAGCAGTGACCCAATCATATTTCAGACCGTTGGAATCCTCTTGGCAAATGGAGATGGAAGAAAACATTTTCAAACCAACAAGGTAGGGGGTTCAGGGTGGGAGGAAGACCACAATTCTCTCAATGTAAATGTGTATCCTTTTGGACCACCCAGTGGTAGGCAGTATATTACAAATCATCACATAGCAGAACTCCAAATTATTTCTGCACAAAGTGCTGGTCTGTCTGCTGGTAATATATAAAGCAGCTCATTCCACTGACATGATTTGTGACAGTCAAGTTACAGGTCGTTTACAACTAGTTTGCACGTGAAAACCAAAGCAAGATCCATCCATTGGGACCATATTCTGGAAAGAGCATCATTGCTGCCAAAGCAGTCTCCTGGGCTATTGGGCACAATCCTGGACAGGTCACCACTCTGACAAAGGATACTCAAATTGCTCAATCATCCCAGCAAGCTAGCACTCATTTTGCCAACCTCACAATGATGACAAGCTGAGTCAATCCCACGTGGTATTAATTCAACAGCCAAGCAGAATTTGAACTCAGGACCCGAGGATCCCAAACCTGCCACATTAAGCCAACAGCAGGCATCAAACCAAGATGCTTCCCCAAAAAATTGTGATTTTGCGTTCGGACAGCATTGGCTCAACAATTGAGGATGTGCAGAAAACAGTTGCACTGCCTGGTTTCAGATTGTGACCCGAGAACGCAGTGTGGCATGTTGAAACGTACCAATCATAATTTATCTATCTATAATTCCAGCAATCTCTGTGTGTCTGTCTGTGTGTGACCACTGTTTCTCGAAAACCACTGGTCCAATCTAACTGAAACTTGCCAGGTATATTGCTGGGGACCTGAGTATGTGCCTTTTCAAGGTTTGATATTAATTGGACAAGTGGTTCCCAAGTTATGGACATTTATTTTCAAAACCAATGAAAGGACACGTTGCTGCGAAGGCGTGGCGACCCATCGCCGCCTTCTGGCTTGTCTGTCTGTTTGTCTGTCTGTTTATTGCCGAGAGGTCACAATTTTAAACGATCTTCACGAAACTTCACCACATGGTCGAGTTTGTCATAAGGAAGAAGCCTATTGTTTTTGAGGTCAAAAGGTCAACACAGGCCAAAGGTCAACAACTTCAGTGAGACTTCTAAAATCCTCAATTTTCTACCAATTGACTTGAAATTTTTAGAGGATTTATATTTCAGATCACTGAATCTCCCTAACTTACCTCAGGAGTTTTAAGGTGCAACTCACTTTGTCTACCAACAGGGCAAACATGATGACCAAGGAACTTTCCAAAGAAATCAGACAGAAAGTGGTGGAGAAGCACTGTTCAGGAGAGGGTTATAAGAAGATTTCAAAGTCACGCATTATCCCTTTGAGGATATTATCCCTTCACAATCACTCTCATCACTACTCTCATCTCATCACTGTCACACCCCAAACCCAAAGCCAACCCTGACCTTCACACCCCAAACCCAAACCCAACCCTATCCTCACACCCCAAACCCAAACCCAACCTAACCTCACACCCCAAACCCAACTCTAATCCCAAGATAATTTATCATTTTCACACTGATTTATAAAAAAACAACTTAAAGAATTATTATTTTTTAAACAGTTTATTACTTTTTTTTAGCAGTTCAATCACAGTGCAAGGTCAATACAGTCTTTCAACTCAACAAAGTTTTCTGTTTTTTTTTCTTCCAGTTCTGTCTTGAGAATGAAGTTTAAGTTATTTCAAGTTTGAAGAAGTGGAAAGCAGGAGATATATTGTAAATTTGTCTCAAGAAATCTCAGGTCTTCAAAGCACTTTCTTGATATTGCTGAAAAGAATAAATAAATAAATACATCACATGTCTAATATCGAATTAAATACGACGTAATTTCATTTATTATTAATCACCTGAACTTACCACTCATCAAGCACTATCCAACCAAGAACGACAAGGATAGGTCGTTTGAGAACTTCAAAGGTCTCCAAGACAGAAACCACTTTTTGAGTCTCCAAGGTAGGTCTCATATTTTGAGCCATTAAGGCAAAACTCTTTTCCTGATTTTCCAGAATTTTTTGGATCATCAATGCAGAACTCGTTTTGTGGGTCATCAAGGTGGAACTCGTTTTGTGGGTCATCAAGGTGGAACTCATTTTGTGGGTCTCTGCACACGTATCAGCAAAAGGAAGTGAAAACCACTCAATATCACCGCCATCATCATCTTCATCATCATCATGCCTTCCGAGACAATCCTGGAAACACTAGTCTCTCCATTGCTTTCTGCATCTCAGTTCAATTTTACTTTTCTTTTGCCTTCAATTTCACATCTAGATTTTCTTCACCACAAAGACCCACTGGGTTTTGATATAAGTTTTTGAAACAATTTCAATACAGTAAAAGTTTATAATTGAAAAAAGCTGGACTTACAACTCGTTGGTAAATGCGACGTTTCGGCGAGAATCCACTCGCCTTGGTCACGGCAGATGATGAAGTGAGGAAGAACTGAAGAAGCTGGAAAATTGTCACGTGACATCAGACCTGCTTAGATTTAACTACCAACATTCTTCGATTTCATTAATTAATTTGATTGCATCGATTTAATTACCAACGTTCATCGATTTAATTAATTTTAATGATTATCCAGTTGTACACACCTTGAACTTGTATACAGATCCATTAACACTCATGGCAGACTTTCACCAATTGGATGATCTGTTTGGTGCTTGTCTGGATGTGAGTGCAGCAAAACATTCGTTTGTTCCCAACTCTTCTGAGGGACAGACAGAATGGGACACGATTGGGGTGAAGAACATGTAGTTTATACAAAGTTTGAAATCATTTTTAATGTAAAGCAAGAATCTTGGCAACTTACATTCCAAGCGGTGGGATGGTTTCATTCGAGTGGGTGGAGGAGAGTTAATGAGCACCTCTTCTGAGGGGCCTTTGGAAAAAAAACAATAAAAATATAAAACATTAAACACACTGATATCTTCATCAGTTTGATAACTTGTTCAAGAAAGGGCACAGAAGGGAATGCACTGATGGAACAGGTGACGACGAAAAGATGAAGAATCCAATCGAGGGGAGTTAAACTTGTGATTTATCCTGCGTGGCGATGACCATGTCAATCACTAACCTTCACACCAAAATATTAATTACAATTATCTTCACAATTAAGAACATTCTTCTTCAAAGAAGGAAGTATTAACAGCAATGTCGATAAAAGAACAAGTGGCAAAACTTATTTCAGCTTCACAACACGATCTTGGGGTTTGCTGAGTTTGCACCCAGTGTGTTCACCCCCAGTGTGTTTACCCCCAGTGTGTTCACCCCCAGTGTGTTCACCCCCAGTGTGTTCACCCCCAGTGTGTTTACCCCCAGTGTGTTCACCCCCAGTGTGTTCACCCCAAGTGCCGCAAAGTATTGAAGAGTGCTTACCTGTTGAAGGTCCTGCATGTGGTATTACCCCTCAACACTGTGCTGTTTCTGTTGTTGCTGTTGCAGCTCCTCAGTAACATGTTGTTGCTGTTGCAGCCTGTGATCACAATGAGGGTTCTGCTTTTCCTGCAGCCCCTCAACACCGTGCTGCTTCTGTTGTTGCTGTTGTTCATTTCAACCCTGTTGACCCTTAAGACCTTGAGACCCCTATGACCTTTTAAACTTCCTTCGATCATTTGACCCCTCAGACATTTATACCCACAGATCCTTTAGACCTGTTGAGACCCCATAGACAAATTTTGATCCCCTTTTTTTCGAGGCCATACGACCTTAACACCAATTGAACTGTTTTGACCCCTTTAGAACCCTTTAAACACACACCACACAAACATCAAAAGTCTTTTTACAACACAGACTACTCTTTTAAGCAGGTGATTTGCAAACTCTACCCACGCGGAGGGTGGGTAAACTGTGCTAGTAACCTTATCTAAGCGAAAACGACTTGGAAAAACTATCACTAAAATGAAATCAATCTCCTGGAAGTTAGTCAACACAAAATAGACCCTCACCCCTTCTCCCTTGCGAAGTTGGTATTCCTTGTCCTCAATGAGAATCGTCATTGGAACAATCACATTCGCCGTCTCCATCCTCACAATCACATCCGTCATCGTCATCATCACAATCACATTCGCCGTCTCCATCCTCACAATCACATCCGTCATCATCATCATCACAATCACATTCGTCGTCTCCATCCTCACAATCACATTCGTTGTCTCCATCCTCACAATCACATTCATTGTCTCCATCCTCACAATCACATTCATTGTCTCCATCGTCACAATCACATTCGTTGTCTCCACTGTCACAGTCACATTCGTCATCGTCGTCATCATCATCTTCCACATCCTTATCCTCCCCATCAGCCTCATCTTCTCCATCCACATTCTTGTCCTTTCTGTGAACACACAAGAATCACCAGAACTTCGTTTGAGAGAACATTTATCTGCATCGTGAAAATGTATCAGAGTTCCACCAGATAGATAAACTCCAATAACAACATATTCATCAGTTGAGAGGTCCATCGGGATCAGAGTTTACTGTTCTTAATTGGAAGATCAATCATAAAATGAAGACTTGTGAAGAGCTTTACCGGAGCCGTTTGTTCCTCCATAAATATATCGCCCAAAGCAAGTTGATGATAAATATCACCATGGAGATGATCCCGACAGCATTTTCAAACCTCCTCCATAGCGACACGAGGTCTCCAACGTCCATTGGGCCGAAAAGAGAACCTTCCCCAAAGATCTGTGGACACGGATGTAACAAGTTTAATAAATTAATGTTATTTCAATGAAAACAGGAATCAATATCCATAATAATGATCCTTAAATGGGATCGTTTCAAACTGAAGTTGAAACCTGACGTTCTGACCACAGGCCCAGCAAACTGATCGAACGATGTAACTTGGTTTCCTTGAAACAAGATTTAAGAGTGCATTTGTTTACACCATAATCAAACTGTCATTATTTATTTAATATCACAATCTGCTCCCTTCCGAAAACTTCCTTTTCATACCAACCAATGGGATCTTTAACCCTTTACCCCCTTATCCATCAGTGATGGTGTTTCTCTCCATTTCCCATTTACCTGGTAAGACTTCCTTATTGCACACACTCCAGGACGCACTTGCAGGTGTACCGGAAACATATTTTCTTGAAATTCTTTGAAAAAACTCAAGAGCATAACAAGGTACGACCACATCGTAGCAACGAATGCGGCAGAATGGTCTAAATGTTCTCAAAGGAAAACACACAATGCATCCAGACGATGGTCTTTATGACGCTGCAAGCATTGTTGTCATGGTAACCGCATTCGGTACAACACAAACCCATTACAGTTTTCCTTGTATCGTCATCCAATTTATAAGATGTAATTATATAATGGTATGCCATATTTGCGTACAGGGTGGCCTGAAAGTCGTTTTACCCTCCACAGTGAAGCATTCGTTCTTAAACTCTTCATACACAGGTTTTATTGTGCAGTACTGTACTTTTTGAATACCTTGTCGAGGCTCATATGAGAGCGAACACACAAAGCACAGCAAGGGGGGGCATGAGACAAGAAGGGGTAGGAGTGGGAAGGACAAAACAGTGGGGAGCAAAGACATTAGGAGATCTGTATAAGGGAGAGGGATGGGGCGGGGAACACGGGGTATACAAGACGGACATTACAGGGACTTTCAGGAAGGAAAGCGGGGAATTTGAAGGAGGTGGGTTTGGGGTGGATTAATGGGGGTAGAAAAGATCAAGGATTTGGATGGGGAATGATAAGAGGTGATGGTGAACAGCAGTTTTGAAGGCCTGGAGGGAGGAATGGGATTGAACAGAGTGAGGGGGTTTATTTCAAAGGCGGGAAAAAGAGGAACAAAAGAGTGAAGGTGAGCAGTGATTCATGATTTTGGTAGTTTTATCAGAAGGGGGTTGTTGGCGGACCTTCAAAGGACTGCGGAAATATGGTGGTGACAAATCACAGACAGAGCGGGGAGGGGGTGAGACCAGAGAGGATACAGTAGAAGACAGAAAGACCACTGATCTGGCTGCCTTGAGAGAGTGAGAGACCCAAAGACTTCGCCACATTGCGGGAGATACCAATGATCCTAAATGCCTTGGTTTCCACAGCTTTAAGGTGAGAAAGGTGAGAGGCAGGAGCACCACCTCAGAGGGGAGAGCAGAACTCCATCAGGCTGTGGAAAAAAGCTTTGTAAATGGTTTGGAGCTCAGGTGGGCCGAGGAAGGACTTTGGACAACAGAGGATTCCCAGTCAGTGACTGGCTTTGGAGGCCAGGTTGGAAATGTGCCTTTCCCAGGAAAAATCATGGCAGATAGTGAGACCAAGAAGCTTAAATGAAAGGACTTCTTCCAGAGGATTGTTGAGAAAGTAGATTGGGGTGGGGGTGGGGGGGGTTCCAAATGGCCCTTTCAGAGAGACATCGTGAGAGTGCGAGATTTGATAGGATTGAGAGACATGTTCCACGTGTTGGACCAACTTGTGATTTTATCCAGATCTGCAGAGAGTGAAGAAGCTGCTGCTTGCCTCTCTGAGGGATGACAGATGGTACGGCAGAGGGTGGAGTCATCAGCAGAGAGATAAAGAGGATTTTCCAGAGAGTCAGAGAGATCATTGATGAGAAAAAAAAAAGAGTCAGAGAGATCATTGAGGAGAGATCTTACAATGTAAATTAATCACTCATTGTGCTCCATCATGCAGATACAATGACTCATTAATTAAAAAGATACTTGATTAAAAAGAGACTTTGCTTTCAAGATATGCATGTGGATGCATCAAGATATTGAGTAGAGGATGAAATATAACACATCTCCAAACACTAGAAGCGATATTTATCTATTCCTGAGACCCTATGTTATGTCAGCAAAAACGAGTTCGTCCACTCGCTTTGATTGTTTGTGCAAAGAAGAAGAAGAAGAACACGAACTCATCTCATGGTCACAAATTTTGATGCAGAAGATTCTGAAAAATATTTGGGGCTCTTCCTCAAACTCTGCAACCTCCAATTGGAGAGCTGAACACTGAACAGGCTCCTCCCACCGAGACCGTTGGGAGGTGATGACACATCAGTAGAGAACATCCAATTGGAATTGACTTTGTTGATCGGTGTCTATTGGACTGTTTTTCTTCTTTACCTCATTCACTTTGTGTGAATTTCACCTGAAAAGAGCACAACGAAAAGCTTTGTGGTTTTCTTTTTAGTCTGTTTTATGGTGATGTCCTTCAAATGTCCAGACTCACTAATTGTTTTTTTAAATCACACACAATAAAACCTGTACATTAAAAGAGTTTAAAAACGAATGTTTACCTCAAGTGGGATTTGTAAGGGAAAGACCTAAAAAGAGTGTGGATGGGGCAATTAATGGGGTGTGGCCAGCATTGGGGTTGGGTTTAGGAATCGGGCTTTAATGTTTTGATTGGGGTTTCCGCGAAATTGGAGTATAAGAAAATACTGTTGTTGATCAATGTCAGGTAAATATTCTTTTTTTCAGGACAAAATAACATTTTTTGACAAAAAAGCTATAATTTTATATTTTACCCTCAATACATTTCACTTTTTTATAATTATTCTTGTATATCAATATACTGACCATAACTAGAAAGCAATAGAATGCAGAAAAACATATATTTACATCTTAAAATATCAATCTTTACAATTTTCACATTTTCCCCAAAGCCGGGTGGCGGCCATACTGGATTTCCATGATTTCAGGACTTCCCCCCGGAGGATCCCTTACGACTTTTTTCCTGTCACTGAGGACATATTCAGGAACCAAAATCTGTTGAGTTTGCTTTTGTTGCAATTTGTGTGAGGTTGACCAAATATTTCTGCGAAGATGCTTGTACTATCAAGTCCCTCGACTAATCACAAGTTCAGAACCCCTCCCCATCATGGTTACCTCCTCCGAAACCCTCCCCTCCTCACTTCCCCTCTCCTCTCATCCCTATCCTCCTCGCTCTCACCCTCTCCTGGAGTGTATAGTGATGTTTGAGGGGTCGCACTCTCCACTCCCCCTCCTCGCTCTTCCCTCATTCCAAGCTCCCCATTCCTCACCCCTCCTCACTCCTCTCTCTCCGTCCTCTCTCTCTCCCTTCCTTCCCTCCTTTCCCCCTTGTAGGGGAAAAATTTATATTAATGTATTTTAAATTGTAACAAATGGAGTTTCAGAAATGTGACTTTTATGCTGCAAATTGAATTGGCTGTCATTTCTGGCCAAAAGACTTTTGCCCTAAATGATAAGAAATGTGTTGTTCTGGAGCAGAGTGACCGAGCTGATAAATAAAACCTTTGCTTAGAAAATGTACGAAGTGGCTTTTTGTCTCGAGGACACGTCGACAGTTTGGGTGAATATCCCCCAACCTCTCTCTCATGGAAGTATAAATATTTTGAAAGGCACATTGTTCTCAGTACGAGCACGTGAGGAAGTATAGTTTCTCAGTGGCTCGTACTCCTTGGAACTGACCAAGTACCAAGTTAGAATAAAACTCTCTGATGTAATGTAGAAGTGAATTGAATCGGGTTGGTCTAACTGTCAACTAAAATAAGCATAAATGAAATAGAACCAAATAATATTGCAATCAAATGGGGATTCTTAAGTTCATTGTACAAGGGTGAGAAGTGTATGGTGTATAATTAGGAAATAAGTTGTTTCACAAGGAAGGACTTGTGTGGACATCAGTTTTATCAGTGTCGATAGGGTTTTTGTAGGATTTTATAATCAAATCGGACAAACGTTAAACTCTGTCTGAAGTCAAATAGGATTCCACAATCGGCCAGGTAGAATCCTTCAGGAGGACAACGATCACAACAAGGTGGGTTAAAAAATCCACATCAGTTGGTGCCGTGACTCGGATTCGAACCAACGTTGGTGCAGTGCTCGTGACCGGAGGTGCTTAATCTGCCGGAGGCAGTGCCTGGAGGAACGACAAGTGCTTGAGCGAAGGTAAGGGAGAGCGCTCTCAGCAGGTAACGCATTTCGAACAAAGAAAAGTTCATTGTCAGATAATTTTATTGATAGAAAGAAGAGGATCCGGCGGAGGGAGTCCATTTTAAAGTAAACGATAAGTACTGTAGTTGTTTTAGAAAAGTGCTGGAGAAGAAGAGGAGTCAGATGACAAGAAGAGGCTCGTTAAGGAGCCAGACGAGTAATTAAATGGGAATGATGAAGCGACATGCCACATGTTTGCATTGATACGGACCGGCTGTGAGAGAGAGGCCGAGGACACGGCTGAGACGCCGAGATAGGGTTAAAATAGATAAACATTGTAAGTTACCTGTTTGTAAGAGTTATAAGAGTTACTTTTTGTTCATTGAACTCACTGGAAGTTTGTTGGCAGTGAGGTTGTTATATTATATTGTGTGGAGGTTTTACAGATTTGTAAATGCAATGATTTGCACGAAACGTTTTGTGGAGTGCAGGAGATGATTAACCAGCTGGGAGCATGGTTGATGATTTGCATTGAGATGCATGTGTTCCTGAGAGTAAAAAAAAAAAATGAAACTTGTGCGATTCCAATATTCACTGCAATGAAACGTGTTCTGTTGGGATTTTGACGATATTTTAACTCGTGCTGAGTTGAGCTGTGGGTCTGTTTGAAATGGCATGTTATACATACTTTGCGTTGTATTTCCACGCGAAGGTCGCAAACTACACTGTGTGAGACCCCCTCCACTCGATCTGTGGGGGGTGGCATATCTTTACACTGAGTCTTTGTTCGAGCCTTTGCTTTAGGTGTGAAATTCGATTCATATGCAGATTCAAGAGGATGAGATAGAAATGTGATTGGTATTTGTCACGTGATCACACACGAGTCTATGAGATGCAATGCTGTCTAGTGTATGTGTTGAAGCCATGACAGAGTAATGCAAACTGTGGGTTTTGCCTGTCAGAGTTTTTTTCCTTTTTCTTCCCACTGGATGTGGAGAGAACTTCCTGTTCCTTGTTCCTTGGTGTTTGTGGCGCACCCTCTCGACTGAATCTGTTTAAAGTGAAGTCCATTGAGGAAAAAGTGTTGAAGTTTTATTTTACAACCATCGGGATTTTGAATAAATTGTGAAATAACAATTGTGAATGTGGATATACTGTATGTGATTTAAATGTAGAAACATGATTTGGAATGATTTTAATGATTTGATGATGTTTAGCACGTGGGGCAATTCACAGATAATAGATGATTCCCTCGGATGGACGTTGAAATAGGCATATTGTTTTATTCGTCTGCAAATGTTGAGGTTACCTGAACTTGTGCTGGGAAGGCAATGGCAAACAGCCCAGTGTAACCATTTGATCGATTCAGTCAAGGTAAATTCATGATTTAATTGGATAGATGCTGTAGATTAAATTTTTCATTAATGGATTTTAAAAGGAAATATTTTGTTTTGACCAAAAAGTTGTTTAAGAGAGTTTGGATGTTTATTAGTCTGAAGTTTAAGATGCTTTTCCATTACTGGGATAAAGATTGTGGAGGTTGAAGCTGCATGTTTAGACAGAGTGTTTGAGCTGCAATATAAATTATATTCGCCTGATAACAGATTTGACAAGTGATTTGACAATTTTTGAACAACTGTTTAAAATGATTTATTTGTTTTGATAAAAGAAAATGGATTCGTAATTGAGAAGGTCGGAGGAAGTGATAGATGGTTTGTGTATGTGAATTGGAAAAATGGCAGCATGTTTGCTGTTTTGGTGAGAGAGAAGTGGATAGATGGAGAAATGTCAGAGATTTAAAATGTCGATGGAAATAGCAAATGAGATGGATGTTTTGAGTATACGTACAACTGGGATTTCTGTATATTTTAGCATGTTGTTTTGGGAAATAACAAGGAAAGGGATTAAAATATTGATATGACATATAATGCAAGTTAAATGCTTCCATAACAATCTTTGTTAGTCTTGTAGAACTACATGTGCCCATGACGTTTATTGATTGGTGTTTAATTGATGCTTTGTTTGTTTCGGAGTGTTGAAATCAGTCTTTGAAGCAATGTACGATTTCATCTAAATGAACTTTGGAATGAAATTCCACACAAAGATTGGACGATGGGAGAACCCAGATTTGGGTGATTGAGCATTCAACACATGATTATGCCTCCCCTTCCTGAGGAGATAAGATGGACCAATGTGGGAAAAGAAAGAAAAAACCCACTGAGGTGAAGGTTGAGCAAAGTCTTAACGTCGGCGTTGTGTGGTGCCTGCGTGGAGGAATGTTCTCAGCCACACTCTCGATTGCCGCTCTGCAAATACATCATGAACTTGCTGTGGTCACTTCAATGTACGACAGGCCTGGAGTTCCACACTGCGCTCCTTCAACCCAGTGTGCAGCCCAAACTTGTACTTGCCCACATCTACCTTCTCCTCAGCTCAAGGAGTGCTTCGATTGTGTTTCTCGTTGGGTGCCGCTCTATCCACACCCTGACCTCTTTATCTTCTGACTTCGGGTAGCATGTTTCCAATGTGTGACACATGCTGATGAACAGGCCATAAATCAAATGGAAACACACTCATTTTCTGATATGAGCACTCGCTGCCATTGTTGATTGAACTTGAATAATGGAAATCTTTTCTCCTTCAGGAATGGGACATGGTAATCATGTGTAAGAAAAATTATTCAAATTTTCCTTAAAAAAAAAAACGGGGGAGTGTAGGGGAAAAATTTATATTAATGTATTTTAAATTGTAACAAATGGAGTTTCAGAAATGTGACTTTTATGCTGCAAATTGAATTGGCTGTCATTTCTGGCCATAAGACTTTTGCCCTAAATGATAAGAAATGTGTTGTTCTGGAGCAGAGTGACCGAGCTGATAAATGAACCTTTGCTTAGAAAATGTACGAAGTGGCTTTTTGTCTGGAGGACACGTCTACAGTTTGGGTGAATATCCCCCAACCTCTCTCTCATGGAAGTATAAATATTTTGAAAGGCACATTGTTCTCAGTACGAGCACGTGAGGAAGTATAGTTTCTCAGTGGCTCGTACTCCTTGGAACTGACCAAGTACCAAGTTAGAATAAAACTCTCTGATGTAATGTAGAAGTGAATTGAATCGGGTTGGTCTAACTGTTAACTAAAATAAGCATAAATGAAATAGAACCAAATAATATTGCAATCAAATGGGGATTCTTAAGTTCATTGTACAAGGGTGAGAAGTGTATGGTGTATAATTTGGAAATAAATTGTTTCACAAGGAAGGACTTGTGTGGACATCAGTTTTATCAGTGTCGATAGGGTTTTTGTAGGATTTTATAATCAAATCGGACAAACGTTAAACTCTGTCTGAAGTCAAATAGGATTCCACAATCGGCCAGTTAGAATCCTTCTTGAGGACAACGATCACAACAAGGTGGGTTAAAAAATCCACATCAGTTGGTGCCGTGACTCGGATTCGAACCAACGTTGGAGCGGTGCTCGTGACCGGAGGTGCTTAATCTGCTGGAGGCAGTGCCTGGAGGAACGACAAGTGCTTGAGCGAAGGTAAGGGAGAGCGCTCTCAGCAGGTAACGCATTTCGAACAAAGAAAAGTTCATTGTCAGATAATTTTATTGATAGAAAGAAGAGGATCCGGCGGAGGGAGTCCATTTTAAAGTAAACGATAAGTACTGTAGTTGTTTTAGAAAAGTGCTGGAGAAGAAGAGGAGTCAGATGACAAGAAGAGGCTCGTTAAGGAGCCAGACGAGTAATTAAATGGGCATGATGAAGCGACATGCCACATGTTTGCATTGATACGGACCGGCTTTGAGAGAGAGGCGGAGGACACGGCTGAGACGCCGAGATAGGGTAAAAATAGATAAACATTGTGAGTTACCTGTTTGTAAGAGTTATAAGAGTTACTTTTTGTTCATTGAACTCACTGGAAGTTTGTTGGCAGTGAGGTTGTTATATTATATTGTGTGGAGGTTTTACAGATTT
This sequence comes from Eptatretus burgeri, assembly GCF_056783735.1. NCBI lineage: Eukaryota > Metazoa > Chordata > Myxini > Myxiniformes > Myxinidae > Eptatretus > Eptatretus burgeri. The sequence goes on from NC_140969.1 coordinate 88,776,169, forward strand.
GTAAATGCAATGATTTGCACGAAACGTTTTGTGGAGTGCAGGAGATGATTAACCAGCTGGGAGCATGGTTGATGATTTGCATTGAGATGCATGTGTTCCTGCGAGTAAAAAAAAAATGAAACTTGTGCGATTCCAATATTCACTGCAATGAAACGTGTTCTGTTGGGATTTTGACGATATTTTAACTCGTGCTGAGTTGAGCTGTGGGTCTGTTTGAAATGGCATGTTATACATTCTTTGCGTTGTATTTCCACGCGAAGGTCGCAAACTACACTGTGTGAGACCCCTCCACTCGATCTGTGGGGGGTGGCATATCTTTACACTGAGTCTTTGTTCGAGCCTTTGCTTTAGGTGTGAAATTCGATTCATATGCAGATTCAAGAGGATGAGATAGAAATGTGATTGGTATTTGTCACGTGATCACACACGAGTCTATGAGATGCAATGCTGTCTAGTGTATGTGTTGAAGCCATGACAGAGTAATGCAAACTGTGGGTTTTGCCTGTCAGAGTTTTTTTCCTTTTTCTTCCCACTGGATGTGGAGAGAACTTCCTGTTCCTTGTTCCTTGGTGTTTGTGGCGCACCCTCTCGACTGAATCTGTTTAAAGTGAAGTCCATTGAGGAAAAAGTGTTGAAGTTTTATTTTACAACCATCGGGATTTTGAATAAATTGTGAAATAACAATTGTGAATGTGGATATACTGTATGTGATTTAAATGTAGAAACATGATTTGGAATGATTTTAATGATTTGATGATGTTTAGCACGTGGGGCAATTCACAGATAATAGATGATTCCCTCGGATGGACGTTGAAATAGGCATATTGTTTTATTCGTCTGCAAATGTTGAGGTTACCTGAACTTGTGCTGGGAAGGCAATGGCAAACAACCCAGTGTAACCATTTGATCGATTCAGTCAAGGTAAATTCATGATTTAATTGGATAGATGCTGTAGATTAAATTTTTCATTTATGGATTTTAAAAGGAAATATTTTGTTTTGACCAAAAAGTTGTTTAATGGAGTTTGGATGTTTATTAGTCTGAAGTTTAAGATGCTTTTCCAAGACTGGGATAAAGATTGTGGAGGTTGAAGCTGCATGTTTAGACAGAGTGTTTGAGCTGCAATATAAATTATATTCGCCTGATAACAGATTTGACAAGTGATTTGACAATTTTTGAACAACTGTTTAAAATGATTTATTTGTTTTGATAAAAGAAAATGGATTCGTAATTGAGAAGGTCGGAGGAAGTGATAGATGGTTTGTGTATGTGAATTGGAAAAATGGCAGCATGTTTGCTGTTTTGGTGAGAGAGAAGTGGACAGATGGAGAAATGTCAGAGATTTAAAATGTCGATGGAAATAGCAAATGAGATGGATGTTTTAAGTATACGTACAACTGGGATTTCTGTATATTTTAGCATGTTGTTTTGGGAAATAACAAGGAAAGGGATTAAAATATTGATATGACATATAATGCAAGTTAAATGCTTCCATAACAATCTTTGTTAGTCTTGTAGAACTACATGTGCCCATGACGTTTATTGATTGGTGTTTAATTGATGCTTTGTTTGTTTCGGAGTGTTGAAAGCAGTCTTTGAAGCAATGTACGATTTCATCTAAATGAACTTTGGAATGAAATTCCACACAAAGATTGGACGATGGGAGAACCCAGATTTGGGTGATTGAGCATTCAACACATGATTATGCCTCCCCTTCCTGAGGAGATAAGATGGACCAATGTGGGAAAAGAAAGAAAAAAGCCACTGAGGTGAAGGTTGAGCAAAGTCTTAACGTCGGCGTTGTGTGGTGCCTGTGTGGAGGAATGTTCTCAGCCACACTCTCGATTGCCGCTCTGCAAATACATCATGAACTTGCTGTGGTCACTTCAATGTACGACAGGCCTGGAGTTCCACACTGCGCTCCTTCAACCCAGTGTCCGGCCCAAACTTGTACTTGCCCACATCTACCTTCTCCTCAGCTCAAGGAGTGCTTCGATTGCGTTTCCCGTTGGGTGCCGCTCTATCCACACCCTGACCTGTTTATCTTCTGACTTCGGGTAGCATGTTTCCAATGTGTGACACATGCTGATGAACAGGCCATAAATCAAATGGAAACACACTCATTTTCTGATATGAGCACTCGCTGCCATTGTTGATTGAACTTGAATAATGGAAATCTTTTCTCCTTCAGGAATGGGACATGGTAATCATGTGTAAGAAAAATTATTCAAATTTTCCTTTAAAAAAAAAACGGGGGAGTGTGGGGGAAAAATTTATATTAATGTATTTTAAATTGTAACAAATGGAGTTTCAGAAATGTAACTTTTATGCTGCAAATTGAATTGGCTGTCATTTCTGGCCAAAAGACTTTTGCCCTAAATGATAAGAAATGTGTTGTTCTGGAGCAGAGTGACCGAGCTGATAAATGAACCTTTGCTTAGAAAATGTACGAAGTGGCTTTTTGTCTAGAGGACACGTCTACAGTTTGCGTGAATATCCCCCAACCTCTCTCTCATGGAAGTATAAATATTTTGAAAGGCACATTGTTCTCAGTACGAGCACGTGAGGAAGTATAGTTTCTCAGTGGCTCGTACTCCTTGGAACTGACCAAGTACCAAGTTAGAATAAAACTCTCTGATGTAATGTAGAAGTGAATTGAATCGGGTTGGTCTAACTGTTAACTAAAATAAGCATAAATGAAATAGAACCAAATAATATTGCAATCAAATGGGGATTCTTAAGTTCATTGTACAAGGGTGAGAAGTGTATGGTGTATAATTAGGAAATAAATTGTTTCACAAGGAAGGACTTGTGTGGACATCAGTTTTATCAGTGTCGGTAGGGTTTTTGTAGGATTTTATAATCAAATCGGACAAACGTTAAACTCTGTCTGAAGTCAAATAGGATTCCACAATCGGCCAGTTAGAATCCTTCAGGAGGACAACGATCACAACAAGGTGGGTTAAAAAATCCACATCACCCTCCCTACCCTCTGCCCCTCCCTTCATTCTCTCTGCACCTCCCTCCTCTCCCTCTCCCTCCCTCCTCTGCCTCTCCCTCCTCCTCTCTCTCTCCCCCTTCCTCCCTCCTCTATCCCTCCCTCTTTCTCTCTTACCCTTAATATTCCCATCAGTGAAGTGATGTGTTGTATTTCCTCATTCCTCATGAATGCCTTCTGCTTCTCCTTAATAGCATTCCTTATCTCACTGCTCAACCACCCTGGTCTCTTTCTGCCTCTAGTTTTACACCTCATTGGAATGTACTTACTCTTCACTCGACACATTTGTTCCTTAAAGGTTTCCCATTTCTCTGATGCTGATTGTCCTGTTATCAGTCTCCCAATCTACATCACCTGATTCTCTCCTCATACCCTCAAGGTTTGCCTTCCTGAAATCTAATAGCCTTACTCGACTATCCTGAACTCTAACTCTTCAAAGAATCCTTGCACACACAATGTTATGGTCACTGGATCCAAAATGTTCCCCGACCTCCAATTCCTTCAACATATTTGGATCGTTACTGAACACTGACTTAAAGAATAATCGTGACTTAAATTCGTTGCTTAAAACTAACATCGTTTTAGAACTAACATCGTTCTAAAATCGTTTTCACACTCTCACTATGTCTCTCCGAAAGGACCGTTTAGAACACCCCCCCCCATCCACTTTCTCAACAATCCTCTGGAAGAAGTCCTTTCTTTCAATATTCTGGGTCTCACGATCTGCCATGATCTTTCCTGGGAAAGCCACATTTCAAACCTTGCCTCCAAAGCCAGTCGCCGACTGGGAATCCTCCGTCGTGCAAAGTCCTTCCTCGGCCCACCTGAGCTCCTGACCACTTACAAAGCTTTCGTCCACAGCCTGATGGAGTACTGCTCTCCCCTCTGGGCTGGTGCTCCTGCCTCCCACCTTTCTCGGCTTCATGCTGTGGAAACCAAGGCACTTCGGATCAATGGTATCTCTCGCAATGAGGCTGAGTCTTTGGGCCTCTCACTCTCTCACTGCAGGTTGGTCGGTGGTCTTTCTGTCTTCTACCGTCTCCTCTCCAGCCTCGCCTCCACCACCCCTGCTCTCTCTGTGATTTGTCCCCACCACATTTCCACAGGGCGCTCAAGGTCCGCCAACAACTCCCTTCTGGTAAACCTACCAAAATCACGAATCACTGCTCACATTCACTCTTTCCTTCCTCTTTTTTTCCGCCTTTAGAATAAATTCTCTCACTCTATTCATTCCAATTCTTCCCTGCTGGCCTTCAAAACAGCTGTTCACCACCACCTCTTATCATCCCCCATCCAAATCTTCAATGTTTTCGACCCCAGTTAATCCACCCCAATCCCACCTCCTTCAAAGTCCCTGCTTTCCTTCCTGATGGTCCCTGTAATGTCCATCTTGTATTCCCCATGTTCCCCGCCCCATCCCTCTCCCTTCCACAGATCTCCTAATGTCTCTGTTCCCCACTGTTTTGTCCCTCCCACTCTCTCCCCTCTTGTCTCATGCCCCCTTGCTGTGCGTTGTGTGTTAGCTCTCACACGAGCCTCGACAAGGTATACATTTTTTTTTTTTTAATCATTGAACCTTTATTATTACTTTTTTTTAAAATGAAATACGGAACTGCAAAATTCGAGGTTCTTGGAAGTATGATAAAGGTGATTTGCATTATACAGTGTTTAAATATATGATTAAATTTGAATAAAGGTTCAAAGGCAAATAAATAAATCAATAAATAATTGGGGTTTTACCACCATTGTACCAGTGTCCATGACAGCATTCTAACACATTTCATGAGTTATTTGTGGCTGTTGTTTATATCCTTCATAATGGCCTTAAAAACAGTAAGTTTCCTCTGCAATGATTTTTCAATGTTGTTTGACTGTCAGGCAGGAAAAAAAAACAATCTCACTACTCTCTGCACATGTACGATTGGGACAAATTCAGAGACAAAGTACAGTGAAACTAGACTTATCTTTATATTCGTGTTCCAATTTGTGTTCAAAATTATAACGTGCAATTTAAATAAGTTCTTCCTTTGTCATAAACTGATAAGACAGACAGACAGACAGACAGAGACATGCACCAATTGATTAACCCCGCTTTTTGCTTTGCGTGCATGGAGTAATATTGACAGCTCAGGGAAGCCATTATCACGCAGAATGGTTTTGCTGTGTTCAATGTCCGCAGTGAGGTCGCACGGTGAGCAGGTGGCCAAGGCTCTATCCACAAGGTCGGTGATGAGAGCAATCTTATAATGTGTGTGAGACTCAATGAGTCCCACCGTGTATACTGCCCAGTGAAGGTAATCTTGTGACATATGGTAGTCAATAATAATCTGATTTCTCAACTAGTATGTCGAGAAAAGGGAGTGCTTTCAATTGCTCCATCTCAAAGGTGAATTCGAGCACAAGCTGGAATGTGTCAGGATATGCAAGGATGTCCATGGACGCATCAGCAGAATATTATTTTTTTTTTAAATCTAACAAATGTATCTCATACACTTCTTGAAAATACACACCAAGTTATGACATTAGTGGTGAAATCATAGAAGGCGCACTTCTCGTTCAAACAGACAAATGTTAGCGAGCACCTGATCAATTGGGCATACGATTGCTATGTCATCCAATTGAGCTTGTATGGTGTCATTAACAACTTGGGCACTCAGTAGAGCACACGGATCTGGATTCAGACCTGAACTAAAATTTCATCGGCGTGTTCTTGTCACCGAACCAACTCATTCACCCAGTTTCGTCCGAATAAGTCCATAACTTTTTGAGATATCGTGTTGTATATCATTTTATCCCCATCACTCAATGGTGAAGAATCACGAAAAAAAATTCTGATCTCAGACACACACACACACACACACACACACACACACACACACACACACACACACACACACACACACACACACACACACACACACACACACAAGCATTTAAAGGCCATTTTCCCCGCTAAAGCGGGGTTTAGCCTTGCGGGCCCCATGACAATCTTCTCCACTTTTCCCTGTTTTCTGCATCTCCCCTTCTTAATCCCCTTGCCCACATTTCCTCTTCCACCTCATTTAGCCAAGTTTTTCTTGGTCTTCCCCGTCCTCTACTTCCGGCTACACTCATTTCCAACACTCCTCTCACCCAGTCACTTTCATCCTTCCTCAACACATGACCCAACCATCTCAACCTGTTTCTCTTCACAACCTCCATCACAGACTCTATTCCCATCATCTTCCTCTCTCTCAACAATACTCCACACATCCACCGAACCATTCGCATTTCCACCCTTTCCAGCCTTTGTTGCTGCTCCATGTTCAGTACCCATGTCTCACTCCCATAAATCATCGTACTCCTCACACATTTAGCATACACCTTTCGCTTCAGCTTCAACGACACTCCCCTCTTTGTCAGCACACCACTCAGTTCCCGAAACTTCTTCCATGCACATCTCACTCTAGCAACCGTCGAAGAGTCTGATCCACCTTCTCCATTCAGCATGTCTCCGAGATAGCAAAATGTTTTCACCCCTTCCAGCTTCATCTCCAGCTTCCAGCCATCTCCAAGATCCAACTCAACAATTCCTTCATCTGCTGCTCCCTCGATGCACACCTTACACTTGAATGTAGCTGCCACACTGGTTAATGACCCTCTCACCCCACTACATTTTTGATGAACCCATTCAGCACACATTGTACACTGAATGGAGTTCACTCCGACACCCTTCCTGCACACAGCACACGGCCACTTCCCAGTCCTTTCCACCTCACCACATGCTTTACCACTTGCCATCACCTTCGTCTTTCCGATATTCACCTTCAAACCTTTTGCCTCCATACATTCCTTCCACTTGTTCATCTTCTCCTTCAGTCCATCCATACTCTCTGCAATCAACACCAGATCGTCTGCATACAGCAGCTCCGACGGTAAACCCTCCTTTACCCTCCGAGCCAGCACCTCCATCACAACTACAAATAGAAGTGGACCGACCCCTGGTGCACTCCTTCCCTCACCTCAAACTCATCACTGTTCCCATCCTTCATCCTTACAGCTGTGCGTGCTCTCTCATACATGGCGATCACTACTCTGATCAACCATTCCTCCACTCCAAACTTCCTCAATGCCCATGCCATTACTTCACGTGGGACCCTATCAAATGCTTTCTCCAGATCAACAAACCCAAAAAACAACTTCTTCCTCTTCTCCATGCACTTCTGCATCTGCCTTGCAATAAAAATTGCATCTGTCGTTCCTCTTCCTGGCATAAATCCAAACTGCATTTCGTCAATCTTTACCTTCTTCCTTTTCCTCTTCTCCAACACCCTTTTCAATACCTTCATTCCATGCTCCAATAACTTTATTGCTCTGTAGGAGCCACAGTCCAGAGGGTCACCTTTCCCCTTGTACAGAGGGACGAGGGTACTCAGTTCCCAATCCAGATCTTCACCAAAATTCGGGAAATCCCAAATTTTTTTTGAATCTGTCCGCAACTTTTTAAGATATCTTGTTCACAAGTAGACAGACAGGGGTGAAAATATAACCCCCATCCATCTTCGGTGGCAGAGGTAATAAACTCAACTGTGCACGTTGCTGTGTTCACGAGTTCCACATCGACCGACTCGGAAATCGACGGAGGTTCGAGATTGCTGTGTTATAGCGATGCTGCATAAATACGGATGGCTTCCTTGTGTATCTTGAATATAAAGTTGTATTGTCTGTCTGTCTGTCTATCAATAGAATCGGCCCCACCAGCAGTGACCCAATCATATTTCAGACCGTTGGAATCCTCTTGGCAAATGGAGATGGAAGAAAACATTTTCAAACCAACAAGGTAGGGGGTTCAGGGTGGGAGGAAGACCCCAATTCTCTCAATGTAAATGTGTATCCTTTTGGACCACCCAGTGGTAGGCAGTATATTACAAATCATCACATCGCAGAACTCCAAATTACTTCTGCACAAAGTGCTGGGCTGTCTGCTGGTAATATATAAAGCAGCTCATTCCACTGACATGATTTGTGACAGTCAAGTTTCAGGTCTTTTACAACCAGTTAGCACGTGAACACCAAAGCAAGATCCATCCATTGGGACCATACTTTGGAAAGAGCATCATTGCTGCCAAAGCAGTCTCCTGGGCTATTGGGCACAATCCTGGACAGGTCACCACTCTGACAAAGGATACTCAAATTGCTCAATCATCCCAGCAAGCTAGTACTCATTTTGCCAACCTCACAATGATGACAAGCTGAGTCAAACCCACGTGGTATTAATTCAACAGCCAAGCAGAATTGAAACTCAGGACCCGAGGATCCCAAACCTGCCACATTAAGCCAACAGCAGGCATCAAACCAAGATGCTTCCCCAAAAATTTGTGATTTTGCATTCGGACAGCATTGGCTCAACAATTGAGGATGTGCAGAAAACAGTTGCACTGACTGGTTTCAGATTGTGACCCGAAAACGCAGTGTGGCATGTTGAAACGTACCAATCATAATTTATCTATCTATAATTCCAGCAATCTCTGTGTGTCTGTCTGTGTGTGACCACTGTTTCTCGACAACCACTGGTCCAATCTAACTGAAACTTGACAGGTATATTGCTGGTGACTTGAGTATGTGCCTTTACAAGGTTTGATATTAATTGGACAAGTGGTTCCCAAGTTATGGCCATTTATTTACCAAACCATTGACAGGACACGTTGCTGCGTAGGCGTGGCGACCCATCGCCGCCTTCTGGCTTGTCTGTCTGTTTGTCTGTCTGTCTATAGCCGAGAGGTCACAATTTTAAACGATCTTCACGAAACTTCACCACATGGTCGAGTTTGTCATAAGGAAGAAGCCTATTGTTTTTGAAGTCAAAAGGTCAACACAGGCCAAAGGTCAACAACTTCGGTGAGACTTCTAAAATCCTCAATTTTCATCCGATTGACTTGAAATTTTAAGAGGATTTATATTTCAGGTCACTGAATCTCCCTAACTTACCTCAGGAGTTTTAAGGTGCAACTCAGTTTGTCTACCAACAGGGCAAACATGATGACCAAGGAACTTTCCAAAGAAATCAGACAGAAAGTGGTGGAGAAGCACTGTTCAGGAGAGGGTTCGAAGAAGATTTCAAAGTCACGCATTATCCCTTTGAGGACGGTGAAATCGATCATTAAGAAGTGAAAGACATATCATACTACCCAGACTCTACCCACATCAGGTCGCCCATCCAAACTCAGCGGCCGGGAGAGCAGGAACCTGGCTTGGGATGTCACTGTAAATCCAACAATGACTTTGAACGATCGGCAAGGATCTTTGTCTGAGATGGGGGTCAGTGTTCATCAATTAACAATATCCCGTTCCCTTCACAAAGCTGGCCTTGATGAACAGGTGACAAGAAAGAAGCCATGATTTGAAAAGATGCATCTTAAAGCTCTTATGGAGTTTGTGAAAAAGCATCTTAATGATCAGGCATGTGGATAAAGGTTTTACCGTCAGACGAGACAAAAATTGAACTTTTTGGTCTAAATTCAAAGCAGTACATCTTTGCGCAAGACGAGCACTTCACATCACACAGTTAACACCATCCTTACTGCCCAGCCTGGTTGTGGCAGCATCATGCTCTGGCGTTGCTTTTAATCTTCAGGGGCTGGCAAGCTTGTCAGGATAGATGGAACAATGGATGGTGCAAAGCACAGGAGAATCCTTGATGAAAACCTGCTTGAGTCAGCCATGAATCTGAAACTGGGTAGGAGATTCACATTTCAGCAGGATAATGATCCGAAGCACGAAGGTGAAGACACACTGGAGTGGTTGAATAAGAAAAAAAATAAATGTTCTTGAGTGGCCCAGGCAAAGTCCTGACTTGAACCCAATTGAACATTAATGGCGAGACTTGAAGATTGCAGCCCATCAAGGATCCCCAACAAACTTGGAAGAACTAAAACAATTTTCACTTGAAGAATGGCCAAATATGTCACAATCTCACTGTACAAAGCTGGTAGAGACCAACCCAAAAACACTCATAGCAGTCATTGCTGCAAAAGTTGCTTCCACCAAGTGCTGACCGAAGGGGTTGAACACTTTTTCAACCAGTGAATTTTGATTTGTACATGTTTTTTGCAGGTATTCCTGACATGTAACCTCCTTCAGCTATAACAGTATTTAGTTTGATCCTTTCAGTGATAAATAAAAAAGTTCATTTGGAACAATTGTTTCTGCATAATTTGTAATTCTTCTAAATGTGTAAATATTGGGTAAATACTTTTGCAAACCTCTGTCGATATGTTTTAAAGGAAAAGAGATTTTAGCTTCATATTATTCACAGGAATGACAAAACACAAAATTCACAATAAAAAAAGAAAAGGAAACCCAAACCCGAACACACCAAACCCAAAGCCAACCCTGACCTTCACACACCAAACCCAAACCAAACCCTATCCTCACACCCCAAACCCAAACCCAACCTAACCTCACACCCCAAACCCAAGTCTAATCCCAAGATGATTTATCATTTTCACACTGATTTATAAAAAAACAACGAAAAGAATAATTATTTTTAAAACAGTTTATTCATTTTTTTTCTTTTTTTAGCAGGTCAATAACAGTACAAGGTCAATACAGTCTTTCAACTCAACAAAGTTTTCTGTCTTTTTTTTCTTCCCGTTCTGTCTTGAGAATGAAGTTTAAGTTATTTCAAGTTTGAAGAAGTGGAAAGGAGGAGATATATTGTAAATTTGTCTCAAGAAATCTCAGGTCTTCCCAGCACTTTCTTGATATTGCTGAAAAAGAATAAATAAATAAATACATTACATGTCTAATATCGAATTAAATACTACGTAATTTCATTCATTATTAATCACCTGAATTTACCACTCATCAAGCACTATCCAAGGAAGAACGACAAGGATAGGTCGGTTGAGAACTTCAAAGGTCTCCAAGACAGAAACCACTTTTTGAGTCTCTAAGGTAGGTCTCATATTTTGAGCCATCAAGGCAAAATTCTTCCTGATTTTCCAGAATTTTTTGGGTCATCAAGGCAGAACTCGTTTTGTGGGTCATCAAGGTGGAACTCGTTTTGTAGGTCATCAAGGTGGAACTCGTTTTGTGGGTCTCTGCACACGTAACAGCAAAAGGAATTGAAAACCACTCAATATCACCGCCATCATCATCTTCATCATCATCATGGCTTCTGACACAATCCTGGAAACACTACTCTCTCCATTGCTTTCTGCATCTCAGTTCAATTTTCCTCTTCTTTTGCCTTCAATTTCACATCTTGATTTTCTTCACCACAAAGTCCCACTGGGTTTTGATTAAGGTTTTTCAAACAATTTTAAGACAGTAAAAGTTTATAATTGAAAAAAGCTGGACTTACTACTCGTTGGTAAATGCGACGTTTCGGCGAGAATCCACTCGCCTTGGTCACGGCAGATTATGAAGAGAGGAAGAACTGAAGAAGCTGGAAAATTGTCACGTGACATCCGACCTGCTTCAATTAAACGACCAACATTCTTCGATTTCATTAATTAATTTGATTGCATCGATTTAATTACCAACGTTCATCGATTTAATTTATTTTAATGATTATCCAGTTGCACACACCTTGAACTTGTATACAGTTCCATTAACACTCATGGCAGACTTTCACCAATTGGATGATCTGTTTGGTGCTTGTCTGGCTGTGAGTGCAGCAAAACATTCGTTTGTTCCCAACTCTTCTGAGACACAGACAGAATGGGACACGATTGGGGTGAAGAACATGTAGTTTACAGAAAGTTTGAAATCATTTTTAATGTAAAGCAAGAATCTTGGCAACTTACATTCCAACCGGTGGGATGGTTTCATTCGAGTGGGTGGAGGAGAGTTAATGAGCACCTCTTCTGAGGGGCCTTTGGAAAAAAAAACAATAAAAATATAAAACATTAAACACACTGATATCTTCATCAGTTTGATAACTTGTTCAAGAAAGGGCACAGAAGGGAATGCACTGATGGAACAGGTAACGACGAAAAGATGAAGAATCCAATCGAGGGGAGTTAAACTTGTGGTTTATCCTGCGTGGCGATGACCATGTCAATCACTAACCTTCACACCAAAATATTAATTACAATTATCTTCACAATTAAGAACATTCTTCTTCAAAGAAGGAAGTATTAACAGCAATGTCGATAAAAGAACAAGTGGCAAAACTTATTTCAGCTTCACAACACTATCTTGGGGTTTGCTGAGTTTGCACCCAGTGTGTTCACCTCCAGTGTGTTCACCCCCAGTGTGTTTACCCCCAGTGTGTTCACCCCCAGTGTTTTCACCCCTAGTGTGTTCACCCCAACTGCCGCAAAGTATTGAAGAGTGCTTACCTGTTGAAGGTCCTGCATGTGGTATGACCCCTCAATACTGTGCTGTTTCTGTTGTTGCTGTTGCAGCTCCTCAGTAACATGTTGTTGCTGTTGCAGCCTGTGATCACAATGAGGGTTTTGCTTTTCCTGCAGCCCCTCAACACCGTGCTGCTTCTGTTGTTGCTGTTGTTCATTTCAACCCTGTTGACCCTTAAGACCTTGAGACCCCGTATGACCTTTTAAACTCCCGTCGAACATTTGACCCCTCAGACATTTATACCCACAGATCCTTTGACCTGTTGAGACCCCATAGACAAATTTTGATCCCCTTTTTTTTCGAGGCCACACGACCTTAACACCAATTGAACTGCTTTGACCCCTTTAGAACCCTTTAAACACACACCACACAAACATCAAAAGTCTTTTTACAACACAGACTACTCTTTTAAGCAGGTGATTTGCAAACTCTACCCACGCGGAGGGTGGGTAAACTGTGCTGGGAACCTTATCTAAGCGAAAACGACTTGGAAAAACTATCACGAAAATGAAATCAATCTCCTGGAAGTTAGTCAACACAAAATAGAGCCTCACCCCTTCTCCCTTGCGAACTTGGTATTCCTTGTCCTCAATGAGAATCGTCATTGGAACAATCACATTCGCCGTCTCCATCCTCACAATCACATCCGTCATCGTCATCATCACAATCACATTCGTCTTCTCCATCCTCACAATCACATCCATCATCATCATCATCACAATCACATTCGTCGTCTCCATCCTCACAATCACATTCATTGTCTCCATCGTCACAATCACATTCATTGTCTCCATCGTCACAATCACATTCGTTGTCTCCATCCTCACAATCACATTCGTTGTCTCCACTGTCACAGTCACATTCGTCATCGTCGTCATCATCATCTTCCACATCCTTATTCTCCCCATCAGCCTCATCTTCTCCATCCACATTCTTGTCCTTTCTGTGAACACACAAGAATCACCAGAACTTCGTTTGAGAGAAAATTTATCTGCATCGTGAAAATGTATCAGAGTACCACCAGATAGATAAACTCCAATAACAACATATTCATCAGTTGAGAGGTCCATCGGGATCAGAGTTTACTGTTCTTAATTGGAAGATCAATCATAAAATGAAGACTTGTGAAGAGCTTTACCGGAGCCGTTTGTTCCTCCATAAATATATCGCCCAAAGCAAGTTGATGATAAATATCACCATGGAGATGATCCCGACAGCATTTTCAAACCTCCCCCATAGCGACACGAGGTCTCCAACGTCCATTGGGCCGAAAAGAGAACCTTCCCCAAAGATCTGTGGACACGGATATAACAAGTTTAATAAATTAATGTTATTTCAATGAAAACAGGAATCAATATCCATCATAATGATCCTTAAATGGGATCGTTTCAAACTGAAGTTGAAACCTGACGTTCTGACCACAGGCCCAGCAAACGGATCGAACGATGTGACTTGGTTTCCTTGAAACAAGATTTAAGAGTACATTTGTTCACACCATAATCAAACTGTTATTATTTATTTAATATCACAATCTGCTCCCTTCCGAAAACTTCCTTTTCATACCAACCAATGGGATCTTTCACCCTTTACCCTCTATCCATCAGCGATGGTCTTTCTCTCCGTTTCCCATTTACCTGGTAAGACTTCCTTATTGCACACACTCCAGGACGCACTTGCAGGTGTACCGGAAACATATTTTCTTGAAATTCTTTGAAAAAACTCAAGAGCATAACAAGGTACGACCACATCGTAGCAACGAATGCGGCAGAATGGTCTAAATGTTCTCAAAGGTAAACACACAATGCATCCAGACGATGGTCTTTATGACGCTGCAAGCATTGTTGTCATGGTAACCGCATTCGGTACAACACAAACCCATTACAGTTTTCATTGTATCGTCATCTAATTTATTATATGTAATTATATAATGGTATGCCATATTTGCGTACAGGGTGGCCTGAAAGTCGTTTTACCGTCCACAGTGAAGCATTCGTTCTTAAACTCTTCATACACAGGTTTTATTGTGCAGTACTGTACTTTTTTTTGTATACCTTGTCGAGGCTCATATGAGAGCGAACACACAAAGCACAGCAAGGGGGGGCATGAGACAAGAAGGGGTAGGAGTGGGAAGGACAAAACAGTGGAAAGCAAAGACATTAGGAGATCTGTAGAAGGGAGAGGGATGGGGCGGGGAACACGGGGTATACAAGACGGACATTACAGGGACTTTCAGGAAGGAAAGTGGGGAATTTGAAGGAGGTGGGTTTGGGGTGGATTAATGGGGGTAAAAAAGATCAAGGATTTGGATGGGGAATGATAAGAGGTGGTGGTGAACAGCAGTTTTGAAGGCCTGGAGGGAGGAATGGGATTGAACAGAGTAAGGGGGTTTATTTCAAAGGCAGGAAAAAGAGGAACAAAAGAGTGAAGGTGAGCAGTGATTCATGATTTTGGTAGTTTTACCAGAAGGGGGTTGTTGGCGGACCTTCAACGGACTGCGGAAATATGGTGGTGACAAATCACAGACAGAGCGGGGGGGGGGGGGCGAGACCATAGAGGATACAGTAGAAGACAGAAAGACCACTGATCTGGCTGCGGTGAGAGAGTGAGAGACCCAAAGACTTAGCCACATTGCGGGAAATACCAATGATCCTAAATGCCTTGGTTTCCACAGCGTTAAGCTGAGAAAGGTGAGATGCAGGAGCACCAGCTCAGAGGGGAGAGCATAACTCCATCAGGCTGTGGAAAAAAGCTTTGTAAGTGGTTTGAAGCTCAGGTGGGCCGAGGAAGGACTTTGGACAACAGAGGATTCCCAGTCAGTGACTGGCTTTGGAGGCCAGGTTGGAAATGTGCCTTTTCCAGGAAAAATCATGGCAGATAGTGAGACCAAGAAGCTTAAATGAAAGGACTTCTTCCAGAGGATTGTTGAGAAAGTGGATGGTGGGAGGGGGTTCCAAATGGTCCTTTCAGAGAGACATCGTGAGAGTGTGAGATTTGTCAGGATTGAGAGACATGTTCCACGTGTTGGACCAGTTTGTGATTTTATCCAGATCTGCAGAGAGTGAAGAAGCTGCTGCTTGCCACTCTGAGGGATGACAGATGGTACGGCAGAGGGTGGAGTCATCAGCAGAGAGATAAAGAGGATTTTCCAGAGAGTCAGAGAGATCATTGATGAGAAAAAAAAGAGTCAGAGAGATCATTGAGGAGAGATCTTACAATGTAAATTAATCACTCATTGTGCTCCACCATGCAGATACAATGACTCATTAATTAAAAAGATACTTGATTAAAAAGAGACTTTGCTTTCAAGATATGCATGTGGATGCATCAAGATATTGAGTAGAGTATGAAATATAACACATCTCCAAACACGAGAAGCGATATTTATCTATTCCTGAGACCCTATGTTATGTCAGCAAAAACGAGTTCGTCCACTCGCTTTGATTGTTTGTGCAAAGAAGAAGAAGAAGAACACGAAATCATCTCATGGTCACAAATTTTGATGCAGAAGATTCTGAAAAATATTTGGGGCTCTTCCTCAAACTCTGCAACCTCCAATTGGAGAGCTGAACACTGAACAGGCTCCTCCCACCGAGATTGTTGGGAGTTGATGACACATCAGTAGAGAACATCCAATTGGAATTGACTTTGTTGATCGGTGTCTATTGGACTGTTTTTCTTCTTTACCTCATTCACTTTGTGTGAATTTCACCTGAAAAGAGCACAACGAAAAGCTTTGTGGTTTTCTTTTTAGTCTGTTTTATGGTGATGTCCTTCAAATGTCCAGACTCACTAATTGTTTTTTTAAATCACACACAATAAAACCTGTACATTAAAAGAGTTTAAAAATGAATGTTTACCTCAAGTGGGATTTGTAAGGGAAAGACCTAAAAAGAGTGTGGATGGGGCAATTAATGGGGTGTGGCCAGCATTGGGGTTGGGTTTAGGAATCGGGCTTTAATGTTTTGATTGGGGTTTCCGCGAAATTGGAGTATAAGAAAATACTGTTGTTGATCAATGTCAGGTAAATATTCTTTTTTTCAGGACAAAATAACATTTTTTGACAAAAAAGCTATAATTTTATATTTTACCCTCAATACATTTCACTTTTTTATAATTATTCTTGTATATCAATATACTGACCATAACTAGAAAGCAATAGAATGCAGAAAAACATATATTTACATCTTAAAATATCAATCTTTACAATTTTCACATTTTCCCCAAAGCCGGGTGGCGGCCATACTGGATTTCCATGATTTCAGGACTTCCCCCCAGAGGATCCCTTACGACTTTTTTCCTGTCACTGAGGACATATTCAGGAACCAAAATCTGTTGAGTTTGCTTTTGTTGCAATTTGTGTGAGGTTGACCAAATATTTCTGCGAAGATGCTTGTACTATCAAGTCCCTCGACTAATCACAAGTTCAGAACCCCTCCCCATCATGCTTACCTCCTCCGAAACCCTCCCCTCCTCACTTCCCCTCTCCTCTCATCCCTATCCTCCTCGCTCTCACCCTCTCCTGGAGTGTATAGTGATGTTTGAGGGGTCGCACTCTCCAATCTCACTCCTTGCTCTTCCCTCATTCCAAGCTCCCCATTCCTCACCCCTCCTCACTCCTCTCTCTCCGTCCTCTCTCTCTCCCTTCCTTCCCTCCTCTCCCCCTTGTAGGGGAAAAATTTATATTAATGTATTTTAAATTGTAACAAATGGAGTTTCAGAAATGTGACTTTTATGCTGCAAATTGAATTGGCTGTCATTTCTGGCCAAAAGACTTTTGCCCTAAATGATAAGAAATGTGTTGTTCTGGAGCAGAGTGACCGAGCTGATAAATAAAACCTTTGCTTAGAAAATGTACGAAGTGGCTTTTTGTCTCGAGGACACGTCGACAGTTTGGGTGAATATCCCCCAACCTCTCTCTCATGGAAGTATAAATATTTTGAAAGGCACATTGTTCTCAGTACGAGCACGTGAGGAAGTATAGTTTCTCAGTGGCTCGTACTCCTTGGAACTGACCAAGTACCAAGTTAGAATAAAACTCTCTGATGTAATGTAGAAGAGAATTGAATCGGGTTGGTCTAACTGTCAACTAAAATAAGCATAAATGAAATAGAACCAAATAATATTGCAATCAAATGGGGATTCTTAAGTTCATTGTACAAGGGTGAGAAGTGTATGGTGTATAATTAGGAAATAAGTTGTTTCACAAGGAAGGACTTGTGTGGACATCAGTTTTATCAGTGTCGATAGGGTTTTTGTAGGATTTTATAATCAAATCGGACAAACGTTAAACTCTGTCTGAAGTCAAATAGGATTCCACAATCGGCCAGGTAGAATCCTTCAGGAGGACAACGATCACAACAAGGTGGGTTAAAAAATCCACATCAGTTGGTGCCGTGACTCGGATTCGAACCAACGTTGGTGCAGTGCTCGTGACCGGAGGTGCTTAATCTGCCGGAGGCAGTGCCTGGAGGAACGACAAGTGCTTGAGCGAAGGTAAGGGAGAGCGCTCTCAGCAGGTAACGCATTTCGAACAAAGAAAAGTTCATTGTCAGATAATTTTATTGATAGAAAGAAGAGGATCCGGCGGAGGGAGTCCATTTTAAAGTAAACGATAAGTACTGTAGTTGTTTTAGAAAAGTGCTGGAGAAGAAGAGGAGTCAGATGACAAGAAGAGGCTCGTTAAGGAGCCAGACGAGTAATTAAATGGGCATGATGAAGCGACATGCCACATGTTTGCATTGATACGGACCGGCTGTGAGAGAGAGGCCGAGGACACGGCTGAGACGCCGAGATAGGGTTAAAATAGATAAACATTGTAAGTTACCTGTTTGTAAGAGTTATAAGAGTTACTTTTTGTTCATTGAACTCACTGGAAGTTTGTTGGCAGTGAGGTTGTTATATTATATTGTGTGGAGGTTTTACAGATTTGTAAATGCAATGATTTGCACGAAATGTTTTGTGGAGTGCAGGAGATGATTAACCAGCTGGGAGCATGGTTGATGATTTGCATTGAGATGCATGTGTTCCTGAGAGTAAAAAAAAAAAATGAAACTTGTGCGATTCCAATATTCACTGCAATGAAACGTGTTCTGTTGGGATTTTGACGATATTTTAACTCGTGCTGAGTTGAGCTGTGGGTCTGTTTGAAATGGCATGTTATACATACTTTGCGTTGTATTTCCACGCGAAGGTCGCAAACTACACTGTGTGAGACCCCCTCCACTCGATCTGTGGGGGGTGGCATATCTTTACACTGAGTCTTTGTTCGAGCCTTTGCTTTAGGTGTGAAATTCGATTCATATGCAGATTCAAGAGGATGAGATAGAAATGTGATTGGTATTTGTCACGTGATCACACACGAGTCTATGAGATGCAATGCTGTCTAGTGTATGTGTTGAAGCCATCACAGAGTAATGCAAACTGTGGGTTTTGCCTGTCAGAGTTTTTTTCCTTTTTCTTCCCACTGGATGTGGAGAGAACTTCCTGTTCCTTGTTCCTTGGTGTTTGTGGCGCACCCTCTCGACTGAATCTGTTTAAAGTAAAGTCCATTGAGGAAAAAGTGTTGAAGTTTTATTTTACAACCATCGGGATTTTGAATAAATTGTGAAATAACAATTGTGAATGTGGATATACTGTATGTGATTTAAATGTAGAAACATGATTTGGAATGATTTTAATGATTTGATGATGTTTAGCACGTGGGGCAATTCACAGATAATAGATGATTCCCTCGGATGGACGTTGAAATAGGCATATTGTTTTATTCGTCTGCAAATGTTGAGGTTACCTGAACTTGTGCTGGGAAGGCAATGGCAAACAGCCCAGTGTAACCATTTGATCGATTCAGTCAAGGTAAATTCATGATTTAATTGGATAGATGCTGTAGATTAAATTTTTCATTAATGGATTTTAAAAGGAAATATTTTGTTTTGACCAAAAAGTTGTTTAAGAGAGTTTGGATGTTTATTAGTCTGAAGTTTAAGATGCTTTTCCAAGACTGGGATAAAGATTGTGGAGGTTGAAGCTGCATGTTTAGACAGAGTGTTTGAGCTGCAATATAAATTATATTCGCCTGATAACAGATTTGACAAGTGATTTGACAATTTTTGAACAACTGTTTAAAATGATTTATTTGTTTTGATAAAAGAAAATGGATTCGTAATTGAGAAGGTCGGAGGAAGTGATAGATGGTTTGTGTATGTGAATTGGAAAAATGGCAGCATGTTTGCTGTTTTGGTGAGAGAGAAGTGGATAGATGGAGAAATGTCAGAGATTTAAAATGTCGATGGAAATAGCAAATGAGATGGATGTTTTGAGTATACGTACAACTGGGATTTCTGTATATTTTAGCATGTTGTTTTGGGAAATAACAAGGAAAGGGATTAAAATATTGATATGACATATAATGCAAGTTAAATGCTTCCATAACAATCTTTGTTAGTCTTGTAGAACTACATGTGCCCATGACGTTTATTGATTGGTGTTTAATTGATGCTTTGTTTGTTTCGGAGTGTTGAAAGCAGTCTTTGAAGCAATGTACGATTTCATCTAAATGAACTTTGGAATGAAATTCCACACAAAGATTGGACGATGGGAGAACCCAGATTTGGGTGATTGAGCATTCAACACATGATTATGCCTCCCCTTCCTGAGGAGATAAGATGGACCAATGTGGGAAAAGAAAGAAAAAACCCACTGAGGTGAAGGTTGAGCAAAGTCTTAACGTCGGCGTTGTGTGGTGCCTGCGTGGAGGAATGTTCTCAGCCACACTCTCGATTGCCACTCTGCAAATACATCATGAACTTGCTGTGGTCACTTCAATGTACGACAGGCCTGGAGTTCCACACTGCGCTCCTTCAACCCAGTGTGCAGCCCAAACTTGTACTTGCCCACATCTACCTTCTCCTCAGCTCAAGGAGTGCTTCGATTGTGTTTCTCGTTGGGTGCCGCTCTATCCACACCCTGACCTGTTTATCTTCTGACTTCGGGTAGCATGTTTCCAATGTGTGACACATGCTGATGAACAGGCCATAAATCAAATGGAAACACACTCATTTTCTGATATGAGCACTCGCTGCCATTGTTGATTGAACTTGAATAATGGAAATCTTTTCTCCTTCAGGAATGGGACATGGTAATCATGTGTAAGAAAAATTATTCAAATTTTCCTTAAAAAAAAAAACGGGGGAGTGTAGGGGAAAAATTTATATTAATGTATTTTAAATTGTAACAAATGGAGTTTCAGAAATGTGACTTTTATGCTGCAAATTGAATTGGCTGTCATTTCTGGCCATAAGACTTTTGCCCTAAATGATAAGAAATGTGTTGTTCTGGAGCAGAGTGACCGAGCTGATAAATGAACCTTTGCTTAGAAAATGTACGAAGTGGCTTTTTGTCTGGAGGACACGTCTACAGTTTGGGTGAATATCCCCCAACCTCTCTCTCATGGAAGTATAAATATTTTGAAAGGCACATTGTTCTCAGTACGAGCACGTGAGGAAGTATAGTTTCTCAGTGGCTCGTACTCCTTGGAACTGACCAAGTACCAAGTTAGAATAAAACTCTCTGATGTAATGTAAAAGTGAATTGAATCGGGTTGGTCTAACTGTTAACTAAAATAAGCATAAATGAAATAGAACCAAATAATATTGCAATCAAATGGGGATTCTTAAGTTCATTGTACAAGGGTGAGAAGTGTATGGTGTATAATTTGGAAATAAATTGTTTCACAAGGAAGGACTTGTGTGGACATCAGTTTTATCAGTGTCGATAGGGTTTTTGTAGGATTTTATAATCAAATCGGACAAACGTTAAACTCTGTCTGAAGTCAAATAGGATTCCACAATCGGCCAGTTAGAATCCTTCTTGAGGACAACGATCACAACAAGGTGGGTTAAAAAATCCACATCAGTTGGTGCCGTGACTCGGATTCGAACCAACGTTGGTGCGGTGCTCGTGACCGGAGGTGCTTAATCTGCTGGAGGCAGTGCCTGGAGGAACGACAAGTGCTTGAGCGAAGGTAAGGGAGAGCGCTCTCAGCAGGTAACGCATTTCGAACAAAGAAAAGTTCATTGTCAGATAATTTTATTGATAGAAAGAAGAGGATCCGGCGGAGGGAGTCCATTTTAAAGTAAACGATAAGTACTGTAGTTGTTTTAGAAAAGTGCTGGAGAAGAAGAGGAGTCAGATGACAAGAAGAGGCTCGTTAAGGAGCCAGACGAGTAATTAAATGGGCATGATGAAGCGACATGCCACATGTTTGCATTGATACGGACCGGCTTTGAGAGAGAGGCGGAGGACACGGCTGAGACGCCGAGATAGGGTAAAAAATAGATAAACATTGTGAGTTACCTGTTTGTAAGAGTTATAAGAGTTACTTTTTGTTCATTGAACTCACTGGAAGTTTGTTGGCAGTGAGGTTGTTATATTATATTGTGTGGAGGTTTTACAGATTTGTAAATGCAATGATTTGCACGAAACGTTTTGTGGAGTGCAGGAGATGATTAACCAGCTGGGAGCATGGTTGATGATTTGCATTGAGATGCATGTGTTCCTGCGAGTAAAAAAAAAATGAAACTTGTGCGATTCCAATATTCACTGCAATGAAACGTGTTCTGTTGGGATTTTGACGATATTTTAACTCGTGCTGAGTTGAGCTGTGGGTCTGTTTGAAATGGCATGTTATACATTCTTTGCGTTGTATTTCCACGCGAAGGTCGCAAACTACACTGTGTGAGACCCCCTCCACTCGATCTGTGGGGGGTGGCATATCTTTACACTGAGTCTTTGTTCGAGCCTTTGCTTTAGGTGTGAAATTCGATTCATATGCAGATTCAAGAGGATGAGATAGAAATGTGATTGGTATTTGTCACGTGATCACACACGAGTCTATGAGATGCAATGCTGTCTAGTGTATGTGTTGAAGCCATGACAGAGTAATGCAAACTGTGGGTTTTGCCTGTCAGAGTTTTTTTCCTTTTTCTTCCCACTGGATGTGGAGAGAACTTCCTGTTCCTTGTTCCTTGGTGTTTGTGGCGCACCCTCTCGACTGAATCTGTTTAAAGTGAAGTCCATTGAGGAAAAAGTGTTGAAGTTTTATTTTACAACCATCGGGATTTTGAATAAATTGTGAAATAACAATTGTGAATGTGGATATACTGTATGTGATTTAAATGTAGAAACATGATTTGGAATGATTTTAATGATTTGATGATGTTTAGCACGTGGGGCAATTCACAGATAATAGATGATTCCCTCGGATGGACGTTGAAATAGGCATATTGTTTTATTCGTCTGCAAATGTTGAGGTTACCTGAACTTGTGCTGGGAAGGCAATGGCAAACAACCCAGTGTAACCATTTGATCGATTCAGTCAAGGTAAATTCATGATTTAATTGGATAGATGCTGTAGATTAAATTTTTCATTTATGGATTTTAAAAGGAAATATTTTGTTTTGACCAAAAAGTTGTTTAAGAGAGTTTGGATGTTTATTAGTCTGAAGTTTAAGATGCTTTTCCAAGACTGGGATAAAGATTTTGGAGGTTGAAGCTGCATGTTTAGACAGAGTGTTTGAGCTGCAATATAAATTATATTCGCCTGATAACAGATTTGACAAGTGATTTGACAATTTTTGAACAACTGTTTAAAATGATTTATTTGTTTTGATAAAAGAAAATGGATTCGTAATTGAGAAGGTCGGAGGAAGTGATAGATGGTTTGTGTATGTGAATTGGAAAAATGGCAGCATGTTTGCTGTTTTGGTGAGAGAGAAGTGGACAGATGGAGAAATGTCAGAGATTTAAAATGTCGATGGAAATAGCAAATGAGATGGATGTTTTAAGTATACGTACAACTGGGATTTCTGTATATTTTAGCATGTTGTTTTGGGAAATAACAAGGAAAGGGATTAAAATATTGATATGACATATAATGCAAGTTAAATGCTTCCATAACAATCTTTGTTAGTCTTGTAGAACTACATGTGCCCATGACGTTTATTGATTGGTGTTTAATTGATGCTTTGTTTGTTTCGGAGTGTTGAAAGCAGTCTTTGAAGCAATGTACGATTTCATCTAAATGAACTTTGGAATGAAATTCCACACAAAGATTGGACGATGGGAGAACCCAGATTTGGGTGATTGAGCATTCAACACATGATTATGCCTCCCCTTCCTGAGGAGATAAGATGGACCAATGTGGGAAAAGAAAGAAAAAAGCCACTGAGGTGAAGGTTGAGCAAAGTCTTAACGTCGGCGTTGTGTGGTGCCTGCGTGGAGGAATGTTCTCAGCCACACTCTCGATTGCCGCTCTGCAAATACATCATGAACTTGCTGTGGTCACTTCAATGTACGACAGGCCTGGAGTTCCACACTGCGCTCCTTCAACCCAGTGTCCGGCCCAAACTTGTACTTGCCCACATCTACCTTCTCCTCAGCTCAAGGAGTGCTTCGATTGCGTTTCCCGTTGGGTGCCGCTCTATCCACACCCTGACCTGTTTATCTTCTGACTTCGGGTAGCATGTTTCCAATGTGTGACACATGCTGATGAACAGGCCATAAATCAAATGGAAACACACTCATTTTCTGATATGAGCACTCGCTGCCATTGTTGATTGAACTTGAATAATGGAAATCTTTTTCTCCTTCAGGAATGGGACATGGTAATCATGTGTAAGAAAAATTATTCAAATTTTCCTTTAAAAAAAAAACGGGGGAGTGTGGGGGAAAAATTTATATTAATGTATTTTAAATTGTAACAAATGGAGTTTCAGAAATGTAACTTTTATGCTGCAAATTGAATTGGCTGTCATTTCTGGCCAAAAGACTTTTGCCCTAAATGATAAGAAATGTGTTGTTCTGGAGCAGAGTGACCGAGCTGATAAATGAACCTTTGCTTAGAAAATGTACGAAGTGGCTTTTTGTCTAGAGGACACGTCTACAGTTTGCGTGAATATCCCCCAACCTCTCTCTCATGGAAGTATAAATATTTTGAAAGGCACATTGTTCTCAGTACGAGCACGTGAGGAAGTATAGTTTCTCAGTGGCTCGTACTCCTTGGAACTGACCAAGTACCAAGTTAGAATAAAACTCTCTGATGTAATGTAGAAGTGAATTGAATCGGGTTGGTCTAACTGTTAACTAAAATAAGCATAAATGAAATAGAACCAAATAATATTGCAATCAAATGGGGATTCTTAAGTTCATTGTACAAGGGTGAGAAGTGTATGGTGTATAATTAGGAAATAAATTGTTTCACAAGGAAGGACTTGTGTGGACATCAGTTTTATTAGTGTCGGTAGGGTTTTTGTAGGATTTTATAATCAAATCGGACAAACGTTAAACTCTGTCTGAAGTCAAATAGGATTCCACAATCGGCCAGTTAGAATCCTTCAGGAGGACAACGATCACAACAAGGTGGGTTAAAAAATCCACATCACCCTCCCTACCCTCTGCCCTCCCTTCATTCTCTCTGCCCCTCCCTCCTCTCCCTCTCCCTCCCTCCTCTGCCTCTCCCTCCTCCTCTCTCTCTCCCCCTTCCTCCCTCCTCTATCCCTCCCTCTTTCTCTCTTACCCTTAATATTCCCATCAGTGAAGTGATGTGTTGTATTTCCTCATTCCTCATGAATGCCTTCTGCTTCTCCTTAATAGCATTCCTTATCTCACTGCTCAACCACCCTGGTCTCTTTCTGCCTCTAGTTTTACACCTCATTGGAATGTACTTACTCTTCACTCGACACATTTGTTCCTTAAAGGTTTCCCATTTCTCTGATGCTGATTGTCCTGTTATCAGTCTCCCAATCTACATCACCCGATTCTCTCCTCATACCCTCAAGGTTTGCCTTCCTGAAATCTAATAGCCTTACTCGACTATCCTGAACTCTAACTCTTCAAAGAATCCTTGCACACACAATGTTATGGTCACTGGATCCAAAATGTTCCCCGACCTCCAATTCCTTCAACATATTTGGATCGTTACTGAACACTGACTTAAAGAATAATCGTGACTTAAATTCGTTGCTTAAAACTAACATCGTTTTAGAACTAACATCGTTCTAAAATCGTTTTCACACTCTCACTATGTCTCTCCGAAAGGACCGTTTAGAACACCCCCCCCCATCCACTTTCTCAACAATCCTCTGGAAGAAGTCCTTTCTTTCAATATTCTGGGTCTCACGATCTGCCATGATCTTTCCTGGGAAAGCCACATTTCAAACCTTGCCTCCAAAGCCAGTCGCCGACTGGGAATCCTCCGTCGTGCAAAGTCCTTCCTCGGCCCACCTGAGCTCCTGACCACTTACAAAGCTTTCGTCCACAGCCTGATGGAGTACTGCTCTCCCCTCTGGGCTGGTGCTCCTGCCTCCCACCTTTCTCGGATTCATGCTGTGGAAACCAAGGCACTTCGGATCAATGGTATCTCTCGCAATGAGGCTGAGTCTTTGGGCCTCTCACTCTCTCACTGCAGGTTGGTCGGTGGTCTTTCTGTCTTCTACCGTCTCCTCTCCAGCCTCGCCTCCACCACCCCTGCTCTCTCTGTGATTTGTCCCCACCACATTTCCACAGGGCGCTCAAGGTCCGCCAACAACTCCCTTCTGGTAAACCTACCAAAATCACGAATCACTGCTCACATTCACTCTTTCCTTCCTCTTTTTTTCCGCCTTTAGAATAAATTCTCTCACTCTATTCATTCCAATTCTTCCCTGCTGGCCTTCAAAACAGCTGTTCACCACCACCTCTTATCATCCCCCATCCAAATCTTCAATGTTTTCGACCCCAGTTAATCCACCCCAATCCCACCTCCTTCAAAGTCCCTGCTTTCCTTCCTGATGGTCCCTGTAATGTCCATCTTGTATTCCCCATGTTCCCCGCCCCATCCCTCTCCCTTCCACAGATCTCCTAATGTCTCTGTTCCCCACTGTTTTGTCCCTCCCACTCTCTCCCCTCTTGTCTCATGCCCCCTTGCTGTGCGTTGTGTGTTAGCTCTCACACGAGCCTCGACAAGGTATACATTTTTTTTTTTTTAATCATTGAACCTTTATTATTACTTTTTTTTTAAATGAAATACGGAACTGCAAAATTCGAGGTTCTTGGAAGTATGATAAAGGTGATTTGCATTATACAGTGTTTAAATATATGATTAAATTTGAATAAAGGTTCAAAGGCAAATAAATAAATCAATAAATAATTGGGGTTTTACCACCATTGTACCAGTGTCCATGACAGCATTCCAACACATTTCATGAGTTATTTGTGGCTGTTGTTTATATCCTTCATAGTGGCCTTAAAAACAGTAAGTTTCCTCTGCAATGATTTTTCAATGTTGTTTGACTGTCAGGCAGGAAAAAAAAACAATCTCACTACTCTCTGCACATGTACGATTGGGACAAATTCAGAGACAAAGTACAGTGAAACTAGACTTATCTTTATATTCGTGTTCCAATTTGTGTTCAAAATTATAACGTGCAATTTAAATAAGTTGTTCCTTTGTCATAAACTGATAAGACAGACAGACAGACAGACAGAGACATGCACCAATTGATTAAGCCCGCTTTTTGCTTTGCGTGCATGGAGTAATATTGACAGCTCAGGGAAGCCATTATCACGCAGAATGGTTTTGCTGTGTTCAATTTCCGCAGTGAGGTCGCACGGTGAGCAGGTGGCCAAGGCTCTATCCACAAGGTCGGTGATGAGAGCAATCTTATAATGTGTGTGAGACTCAATGACTCCCACCGTGTATACTGCCCAGTGAAGGTAATCTTGTGACATATGGTAGTCAATAATAATCTGATTTCTCAACTAGTATGTCGAGAAAAGGGAGTGCTTTCAATTGCTCCATCTCAAAGGTGAATTCGAGCACAAGCTGGAATGTGTCAGGATATGCAAGGATGTCCATGGACGCATCAGCAGAATATTATTTTTTTTTTAAATCTAACAAATGTATCTCATACACTTCTTGAAAATACACACCAAGTTATGACATTAGTGGTGAAATCATAGAAGGCGCACTTCTCGTTCAAACAGACAAATGTTAGCGAGCACCTGATCAATTGGGCATACGATTGCTATGTCATCCAATTGAGCTTGTATGGTGTCATTAACAACTTGGGCACTCAGTAGAGCACACGGATCTGGATTCAGACCTGAACTAAAATTTCATCGGCGTGTTCTTGTCACCGAACCAACTCATCCACCCAGTTTCGTCCGAATAAGTCCATTACTTTTTGAGATATCGTGTTGTATATCATTTTATCCCCATCACTCAATGGTGAAGAATCACGAAAAAAAATTCTGATCTCACACACACACACACACACACACACACACACACACACACACACACACACACACACACACACACACACACACACACACACACACACACACACACACACACACACACAAGCATTTAAAGGCCATTTTCCCGCAAAAGCGGGGTTTAGCCTTGCGGGCCCCATGACAATCTTCTCCACTTTTCCCTGTTTTCTGCATCTCCCCTTCTTAATCCCCTTGCCCACATTTCCTCTTCCACCTCATTTAGCCAAGTTTTTCTTGGTCTTCCCCGTCCTCTACTTCCGGCTACACTCATTTCCAACACTCCTCTCACCCAGTCACTTTCATCCTTCCTCAACACATGACCCAACCATCTCAACCTGTTTCTCTTCACAACCTCCATCACAGACTCTATTCCCATCATCTTCCTCTCTCTCAACAATACTCCACACATCCACCGAACCATTCGCATTTCCACCCTTTCCAGCCTTTGTTGCTGCTCCATGTTCAGTACCCATGTCTCACTCCCATAAATCATCGTACTCCTCACACATTTAGCATACACCTTTCGCTTCAGCTTCAACGACACTCCCCTCTTTGTCAGCACACCACTCAGTTCCCGAAACTTCTTCCATGCACATCTCACTCTAGCAACCGTCGAAGAGTCTGATCCACCTTCTCCATTCAGCATGTCTCCGAGATAGCAAAATGTTTTCACCCCTTCCAGCTTCATCTCCAGCTTCCAGCCATCTCCAAGATCCAACTCAACAATTCCTTCATCTGCTGCTCCCTCGATGCACACCTTACACTTGAATGTAGCTGCCACACTGGTTAATGACCCTCTCACCCCACTACATTTTCGATGAACCCATTCAGCACACATTGTACACTGAATGGAGTTCACTCCGACACCCTTCCTGCACACAGCACACGGCCACTTCCCAGTCCTTTCCACCTCACCACATGCTTTACCACTTGCCATCACCTTCGTCTTTCCGATATTCACCTTCAAACCTTTTGCCTCCATACATTCCTTCCACTTGTTCATCCTCTCCTTCAGTCCATCCATACTCTCTGCAATCAACACCAGATCGTCTGCATACAGCAGCTCCCACGGTAAACCCTCCTTTACCCTCCGAGCCAGCACCTCCATCACAACTACAAATAGAAGTGGACTTAGTACCGACCCCTGGTGCACTCCTTCCCTCACCTCAAACTCATCACTGTTCCCATCCTTCATCCTTACAGCTGTGCGTGCTCTCTCATACATGGCGATCACTACTCTGATCAACCATTCCTCCACTCCAAACTTCCTCAATGCCCATGCCATTACTTCACGTGGGACCCTATCAAATGCTTTCTCCAGATCAACAAACCCAAAAAACAACTTCTTCCTCTTCTCCATGCACTTCTGCATCTGCCTTGCAATAAAAATTGCATCTGTCGTTCCTCTTCCTGGCATAAATCCAAACTGCATTTCGTCAATCTTTACCTTCTTCCTTATCCTCTTCTCCAACACCCTTTTCAATACCTTCATTCCATGCTCCAATAACTTTATTGCTCTGTAGGAGCCACAGTCCAGAGGGTCACCTTTCCCCTTGTACAGAGGGACGAGGGTACTCAGTTCCCAATCCAGATCTTCACCAAAATTCGGGAAATCCCAAATTTTTTTTGAATCTGTCCGCAACTTTTTAAGATATCTTGTTCACAAGTAGACAGACAGGGGTGAAAATATAACCCCCATCCATCTTCGGTGGCAGAGGTAATAAACTCAACTGTGCACGTTGCTGTGTTCACGAGTTCCACATCGACCGACTCGGAAATCGACGGAGGTTCGAGATTGCTGTGTTATAGCGATGCTGCATAAATACGGATGGCTTCTTTGTGTATCTTGAATATAAAGTTGTATTGTCTGTCTGTGTGTCTATCAATAGAATCGGCCCCACCAGCAGTGACCCAATCATATTTCAGACCGTTGGAATCCTCTTGGCAAATGGAGATGGAAGAAAACATTTTCAAACCAACAAGGTAGGGGGTTCAGGGTGGGAGGAAGACCCCAATTCTCTCAATGTAAATGTGTATCCTTTTGGACCACCCAGTGGTAGGCAGTATATTACAAATCATCACATCGCAGAACTCCAAATTACTTCTGCACAAAGTGCTGGGCTGTCTGTTGGTAATATATAAAGCAGCTCATTCCACTGACATGATTTGTGACAGTCAAGTTTCAGGTCGTTTACAACCAGTTAGCACGTGAAAACCAAAGCAAGATCCATCCATTGGGACCATACTTTGGAAAGAGCATCATGGCTGCCAAAGCAGTCTCCTGGGCTATTGGGCACAATCCTGGACAGGTCACCACTCTGACAAAGGATACTCAAATTGCTCAATCATCCCAGCAAGCTAGTACTCATTTTGCCAACCTCACAATGATGACAAGCTGAGTCAAACCCACGTGGTATTAATTCAACAGCCAAGCAGAATTGAAACTCAGGACCCGAGGATCCCAAACCTGCCACATTAAGCCAACAGCAGGCATCAAACCAAGATGCTTCCCCAAAAATTTGTGATTTTGCATTCGGACAGCATTGGCTCAACAATTGAGGATGTGCAGAAAACAGTTGCACTGACTGGTTTCAGATTGTGACCCGAAAACGCAGTGTGGCATGTTGAAACGTACCAATCATAATTTATCTATCTATAATTCCAGCAATCTCTGTGTGTCTGTCTGTGTGTGACCACTGTTTCTCGACAACCACTGGTCCAATCTAACTGAAACTTGACAGGTATATTGCTGGTGACTTGAGTATGTGCCTTTACAAGGTTTGATATTAATTGGACAAGTGGTTCCCAAGTTATGGCCATTTATTTACCAAACCAATGACAGGACACGTTGCTGCGTAGGCGTGGCGACCCATCGCCGCCTTCTGGCTTGTCTGTCTGTTTGTCTGTCTGTTTATAGCCGAGAGGTCACAATTTTAAACGATCTTCACGAAACTTCACCACATGGTCGAGTTTGTCATAAGGAAGAAGCCTATTGTTTTTGAGGTCAAAAGGTCAACACAGGCCAAAGGTCAACAACTTCGGTGAGAGTTCTAAAATCCTCAATTTTCATCCGATTGACTTGAAATTTTAAGAGGATTTATATTTCAGGTCACTGAATCTCCCTAACTTACCTCAGGAGTTTTAAGGTGCAACTCAGTTTGTCTACCAACAGGGCAAACATGATGACCAAGGAACTTTCCAAAGAAATCAGACAGAAAGTGGTGGAGAAGCAATGTTCAGGAGAGGGTTATAAGAAGATTTCAAAGTCACGCATTATCCCTTTGAGGACGGTGAAATCGATCATTAAGAAGTGAAAGACATATCATACTACCCAGACTCTACCCACATCAGGTCGCCCATCCAAACTCAGCGGCCGGGAGAGCAGGAACCTGGCTTGGGATGTCACTGTAAATCCAACAATGACTTTGAACGATCGGCAAGGATCTTTGTCTGAGATGGGGGTCAGTGTTCATCAATTAACAATGTCCCGTTCCCTTCACAAAGATGGCCTTGATGAGCAGGTGACAAGAAAGAAGCCATGATTTAAAAAGATGCATCTTAAAGCTCTTATGAAGTTGTGAAAAAGCATCTTAATGATAAGGCATGTGGATAAAGGTTTTATCGTCAGACGAGACAAAAATTGAACTTTTTGGTCTAAATTCAAAGCAGTACATCTTTGCGCAAGACCATCCTTACTGCCCAGCCTGGTTGTGGCAGCATCATGCTCTGGGGTTGCTTTTAATCATCAGGGACTGGCAAGCTTGTCAGGAGAGAAGGAACAATGGATGGTGCAAAGTACAGGAGAATCCTTGATGAAAACCTGCTTGAGTCAGACATGAATCTGAAACTGGGTAGGAGATTCATATTTCAGCAGGATAATGATCCGAAGCACAATGGTGAAGCCACACTGGAGTGGTTGAATAAGAAAAAAATAAATGTTCTTGAGTGGCCCAGGCAAAGTCCTGACTTGAACCCAATTGAACATTAATGGCGAGACTTGAAGATCGCAGCCCATCAAGGATCCCCATCAAACTTGGAAGAACTAAAACAATTTTCACTTGAAGAATGGCCAAATATGTCACAATCTCACTGTACAAAGCTGGTAGAGACCAACCCAAAAACACTCATAGCAGTCATTGCTGTAAAAGTTGCTTCCACCAAGTGCTGACCAAAGGGGTTGAACACTTTTTCAACCAGTGAATTTTGATTTGTACATGTTTTTTGCAGGTATTCCTGACATGTAACCTCCTTCAGCTATAACAGTATTTAGTTTGATCCTTTCAGTTATGAATAAAAAAGTTCATTTGGAACAATTGTTTCTGCATAATTTGTAATTATTCTCAATGTGTAAATATTGGTTGGGGGTAAATACTTTTGCAATCCTCTGTCGATATGTTTTAAAGGAGAAGAGATTTTAGCTTCATATTATTCACAGGAATGACAAAAGACAAAATTCACAATAAAATAAGAAAAGGAAACCCAACCCGAACCTTACATTGAAACCCAAACCCGAACACACCAAACCCAAAGCCAACCCTGACCTTCACACCCCAAACCCAAACCCAACCCCATCCTCACACCCCAAACCCAAACCCAACCCGAACCTCACACCCCAAACCCAAGTCTAATCCCAAGATGATTTATCATTTTCACACTGATTTATAAAAAAAACAACTAAAAGAATCATTATTTTTTAAACAGTTTATTAATTTTTTTCTTTTTTTTAGCAGTTCAATAACAGTACAAGGTCAATACAGTCTTTCAACTCAACAAAGTTTTCTGTCTTTTTTTCTTCTCGTTCTGTCTTGAGAATGAAGTTTAAGTTATTTCAAGTTTGAAGAAGTGGAAAGGAGGAGATATATTGTAAATTTGTCTCAAGAAATCTCAGGTCTTCCCAGCACTTTCTTGATATTGCTGAAAAAGAATAAATAAATAAATACATTACATGTCTAATATCGAATTAAATACGATGTAATTTCATTCATTATTAATCACCTGAACTTACCACTCATCAAGCACTATCCAACCAAGAACGACAAGGATAGGTCGGTTGAGAACTTCAAAGGTCTCCAAGATAGAAACCACTTCTTGAGTCTCCAAGGTAGGTCTCATATTTTGAGCCATCAAGGCAAAAGTCTTCCTGATTTTCCACAATTTTTGGGTCATCAAGGCAGAACTCGTTTTGTGGGTCATCAAGGTGGAACTCGTTTTGTGGGTCATCAAGGTGGATCTCGTTTTGTGGGTCTCTGCACACGTATCAGCAAAAGGAATTGAAAACCACTCAATATCACCGCCATCATCATCTTCATCATCATCATGGCTTCTGACACAATCCTGGAAACACTACTCTCTCCATTGCTTTCTGCATCTCAGTTCAATTTTCCTCTTCTTTTGCCTTCAATTTCACATCTTGATTTTCTTCACCACAAAGACCCACTGGGTTTTGATTAAGGTTTTTCAAACAATTTTAAGACAGTAAAAGTTTATAATTGAAAAAAGCTGGACTTACGACTCGTTGGTAAATGCGACGTTTCGGCGAGAATCCACTCGCCTTGGTCACGGCAGATGATGAAGTGAGGAAGAACTGAAGAAGCTGGAAAATTGTCACGTGACATCCGACCTGCTTCGATTTAACGAACAACATTCTTCGATTTCATTAATTAATTTGATTGCATCGATTTAATTACCAACGTTCATCGATTTAATTTATTTTAATGATTATCCAGTTGTACACACCTTGAACTTGTATACAGTTCCATTAACACTCATGGCAGACTTTCACCAATTGGATGATCTGTTTGGTGCTTGTCTGGCTGTGAGTGCAGCAAAACATTCGTTTGTTCCCAACTCTTCTGAGGCACAGACAGAATGGGACACGATTGGGGTGAAGAACATGTAGTTTATACAAAGTTTGAAATCATTTTTAATGTAAAGCAAGAATCTTGGCAACTTACATTCCAACCCGTGGGATGGTTTCATTCGAGTGGGTGGAGGAGAGTTAATGAGCACATCTTCTGAGGGGCCTTTGGAAAAAAAACAATAAAAATATAAAACATTAAACACACTGATATCTTCATCAGTTTGATAACTTGTTCAAGAAAGGGCACAGAAGGGAATGCACTGATGGAACAGGTGACGACGAAAAGATGAAGAATCCAATCGAGGGGAGTTAAACTTGTGATTTATCCTGCGTGGCGATGACCATGTCAATCACTAACCTTCACACCAAAATATTAATTACAATTATCTTCACAATTAAGAACATTCTTCTTCAAAGAAGGAAGTATTAACAGCAATGTCTATGAAAGAACAAGTGGCAAAACTTATTTCAGCTTCACAACACGATCTTGGGGTTTGCTGTGTTCACCCCCAGTGTGTTCACCCCCAGGGTGTTCACCCCCAGTGTGTTCACCCCCAGTGTGTTCACCCACAGTGTGTTCTCCCCCAGTGTGTTCACCCCCAGTGTGTTCACCCCCAGTGTGTTCACCCCAACTGCCGCAAAGTATTGAAGAGTGTTTACCTGTTGAAGGTCCTGCATGTGGTATGACCCCTCAACACCGTGCTGTTTCTGTTGTTGCTGTTGCAGCTCCTCAGTAACATGTTGTTTCTGTTGCTGTTGCAACCTGTGATCACAATGAGGGTTCTGCTTTTCCTGCAGCCCCTCAACACCGTGCTGCTTCTGTTGTTGCTGTTGTTCATTTCAACCCTGTTGACCCTTAAGACCTTGAGACCCCATATGACCTTTTAAACTCCCGTCGATCATTTGACCCCTCAGACATTTATACCCACAGATCCTTTAGACCTGTTGAGACCCCATAGATAAATTTTGATCCCCTTTTTTTTCGAGGCCATACGACCTTAACACCCTTTGAACTGCTTTGACCCCTTTAGAACCCTTTAAACACACACCACACAAACATCAAAAGTCTTTTTACAACACAGACTACTCTTTTAAGCAGGTGATTTGCAAACTCTACCCACGCGGAGGGTGGGTAAACTGTGCTGGTAAACTTATCTTAGCGAAAACGACTTGGAAAAACTATCACTAAAATGAAATCAATCTCCTGGAAGTTCGTCAACACAAAATAGAGCCTCACCCCTTCTCCCTTGCGAAGTTGGTATTCCTTGTCCTCAATGAGAATCGTCATTGGAACAATCACATTCGCCGTCTCCATCCTCACAATCACATCCGTCATCGTCATCATCACAATCTCATTCGTCTTCTCCATCCTCACAATCACATTCATTGTCTCCATCCTCACAATCACATTCGTCGTCTCCATCCTCACAATCACATCTGTCATCATCATCATCACAATCACATTCGTCGTCGCCATCCTCACAATCACATTCATTGTCTCCATCGTCACAATTACATTCGTTGTCTCCACTGTCACAATCACATTCGTTGTCTCCACTGTCACAGTCACATTCGTCATCGTCGTCATCATCATCTTCCACATCCTTATCCTCCCCATCAGCCTCATCTTCTCCATCCACATTCTTGTCCTTTCTGTGAACACACAAGAATCACCAGAACTTCGTTTGAGAGAACATTTATCTGCATCGTGAAAATGTATCAGAGTACCACCAGATAGATAAACTCCAATAACAACATGTTCATCAGTTGAGAGGTCCATCGGGATCAGAGTTTGCTGTTCTTAATTGGAAGATCAATCATAAAATGAAGACTTGTGAAGAGCTTTACCGGAGCCGTTTGTTCTTCCATAAATATATCGCCCAAAGCAAGTTGATGATAAATATCACCATGGAGATGATCCCGACAGCATTTTCAAACCTCCCCCACAGCGACACGAGGTCTCCAACGTCCATTGGGCCGAAAAGAGAACCTTCCCCAAAGATCTGTGGACACGGATATAACAAGTTTAATAAATTAATGTTATTTCAATGAAAACAGGAATCAATATCCATCATAATGATCCTTAAATGGGATCGTTTCAAACTGAAGTTGAAACCTGACGTTCTGACCACAGGCCCAGCAAACGGATCGAACGATGTAACTTGGTTTCCTTGAAACAAGATTTAAGAGTACATTTGTTCACACCGTAATCAAACTGTCATTATTTATTTAATATCACAATCTGCTCCCTTCCGAAAACTTCCTTTTCATACCAACCAATGGGATCTTTCACCCTTTACCCTCTATCCATCAGTGATGGTGTTTCTCTCCGTTTCCCATTTACCTGGTAAGACTTCCTTATTGCAAACACTCCAGGACGCACTTGCAGGTGTGCCGGAAACATATTTTCTTGAAATTCTTTGAAAAAACTCAAGAGCATAACAAGGTACGACCACATCGTCGCAGCGAATGCGGCAGAATGGTCTAAATGTTCTCAAAGGTAAACACACAATGCATCCGGACGATGGTCTTTATGACGCTGCAAGCATTGTTGTCATGGCAACCGCATTCGGTGCAAAACAAACCCATTTCAGTTTTCCTTGTATCGTCATCCAATTTATAAGATGTAATTATATAATGTTATGCCATATTTGCGTACAGGGTGGCATGAAAGTCGTTTTACCCCTCAACAGTGAAGCATTCGTTCTTAAACTCTTCATACACAGGTTTTATTGTGCAGTACTGTACTTTTTTTGTACACCTTGTCGAGGCTCATATGAGAGCGAACACACAAAGCACAGCAAGGGGGTGCATGAGACAAGAAGGGGCAGGAGTGGGAAGGACAAAACAGTGGAGAGCAAAGACATTCGGAGATCTGTAGAAGGGAGAGGGGTGGGGCGGGGAACACGGGGTATACAAGATGGACATTACAGGGACTTTCAGGAAGGAAAGCGGGGAATTTGAAGGAGGTGGGTTTGGGGTGGATTAATGGGGGTAGAAAAGATCAAGGATTTGGATGGGGAATGATAAGTAGTGGTGGTGAACAGCAGTTTTGAAGGCCTGGATGGAGGAATGGGATTGAACAGAGTGAGGGGGTTTATTTCAAAGGCGGGAAAAAGAGGAACAAAACAGTGAAGGTGAGCAGTGATTCACGATTTTGGTAGTTTTACCAGAAGGGGGTTGTTAGCGGACCTTCAACGACCTGCGGAAATATGGTGGTGACCAAACCCATCGCTATGGGGGGGCATTTGGGTGCAATGCCCCCCATGGCGCATCTGGTGCCCCACCCCCCACTTGTACACCACTCATTTATGCCCTGTTGTACCCTGTGAACAACTTAGTGTTTCAGGACGAGCGCCCACTGTGACCTTGCTGTTTAAGAGTTCACCTGTGTGAACTAAAACCCTTATTCCAGATGTTCAACGTGGTGAATAATAAAGCCTTCTTGGATAAACTGTTCTTTAATAATATCCTTCTTTGAATAACATTCAAGAGATAAGTGTGTGCTTCCCAGCGCATCTCCAAAAGCAATTGGCAACACAATACAGTCCAAGCCCACAAGATAAAAGATAATAACGCAAGCACCAACACCAGCAGCCAAGACCTCGTGTCGAATGTCGATGTTGTGGGTGGTTATATGTATATATCGTGGATCATTTAGTTTTAAGGAATAGCCAATCAGCGTATTCGACATGGAGACCCTGTTGAGCAGGTTACCTGATTGGTTGTAAGTAAGGTATAAATGTAATATTGTCATAATATGATAATATGATAAAGGAAAAGACATAAATTTACATTATTAAAGATGAAGTGCACGTGCACCACGTGACCTTCACAACCCATCAACCCTCCATCTTACAAAAGTAATTTTATAATAAAAATTAATAATATGTGTGTTTGTAATCTGTTTACATTTGAAATTATGCAGATAAAACCTGTTTTTGATGGATGGATCAATTAATAAATAAAACCGTCAACCGTCAAATCTCGCGAGACGTGAGAGGAGTTGTGGTGAATTGAAGGACGTGACGTGTGATCACATGTCGCACGGCTCGAGCACGGAATAGCTAAAGCTAAGGTTCCGCTCGGTCGGGGGGGGATTGTCCCAGGGGCATTGTCGTTTACGGCGGCGGTTCACTTGGTGCTCATTGAATGGTGAGAATTGAGAGTATATCGGACTCCGGGCTTTTACTGATTTATTTTGCGGTGATTAGTTGCACGTGTATACCTTACTGCTTATGTACTCCTTGCTGCACCTGTATCCCCTGATGTGCCCGTAGAAGCGGCTTCAATCAAATGGAATAAAGCCGACACTCTGAAGGTTCTTCTCTCGTTTTCATTTCAATTTATTCCATTTGGTTTTCTCAGCTCTCGCAACCAACGATGGACAAGATCTACCAACCAGAGAGGTTCGACGCAGATCCAAACGCGACTGACTCAGAAATGAAATGGTTGCATTGGTTCCGTTCCTTCTCACACTATCTGACCATCATCGAAGAGGGAGCCGACAAATTGGCCGCCCTTGTGAATCATGTCTCGCCCAGCGTATACAGGCTCTTCTCGGAGTGTGACACCTACGAAGCAGCGATCAACGTGCTGCAGGCGCTCTACGTGAAGCGCAAGAACGAGGTATACATACGACATCTTCTCAACACACGCAAGCAAGCAGCCGGGGAGACAATCGATCAGTTCCTGCAAGCTCTAAAACAGCTGGGAAAAGACGGCAGCTTCCGGGCCGTAAACGCCGAGGAACACCGAAATGAAGCGACCCGGGAGGCATTTATCCAAGGCCTCAGATCAGCCCACATACGGCAACGCTTACTAGAGAAAGCGCAACCCACTCTTGAAAAGGTAGTCGACCAGGCTCGAGCGATGGATACGGCTCAGCAGCAATCTGAGTCATTTGGGACACCGATGCTGCTAATGAACGCCGCTACGGTGGAAACTCAAGGAACCCCACAGACACAGACACAGCCTGACACAGGGGATGGAGAAAAACCCGAGGAGTCGGATACCCAGACCTCGTCAAACTCCTCAGCAACTACTCCAGTTGGTAAATGCTTCTTTTGTGGGTACAAAAGACACCACCGCCACAAATGCCCCACCAGAGATGCCACATGCATGAATTGTGACAAGAAAGGGCATTATGCCAGGGTATGTAAATCCACTCTAAGGAGAAATAAACCCACTTCTGCGACTCTCTACTCACAAAAGAAACTAACTGCAGCCTCACCGGGGAATCTATCCAAGGCTATCATCAACGTACGAATTAACGGGCATATGGCTGAGGCTCTGATTGATACCGGTAGCTCTGAAAGTTTCGTCAACAGCTCGCTAGTGAAGGGCAGGAAATGGAAGATCCACCCGACAGACAATACGGTATGCATGGCCGCCACATCACTACAGTCCCGCGTACGAGGGTACTGCAATGTTGAATTGGACGTAAAAGGGTACACGCTTCGGGATGTAAGGGTACTGGTGCTTCGTGATTTATGCGCAGACGTAATTCTGCATCATAATGTCCTCAAGCAGCACACGAGCGTCGAAATACCCTTTGGAGGAAGCAAACCTCGTCTAATTTTAAATGCTTTGACCACCGCAGAGGTAACGTCCCCCCAGCTGTTTGCTAACTTGTCGCCGGTCTGTAAACCGATAGCGATCAAATCGCGGCGATATACCACTGCTGATATGAACTTCATCACTTCAGAGACCAAGCGATTACTGGAAGAAGGAATTATCGAACCGAGCGATTCGCCATGGCGCGCACAGGTGTTGGTCATCGCCAATCAGAATCATAAGAAACGAATGGTTGTCGATTATTCCCAAACGGTCAATCGTTTCACCCAACTCGACGCCTACCCCCTGCCGCACATAGACGAGATGGTCGAACGCGTGGCCAATTATAAGATATTCAGCACCATCGATTTGCGAAGCGCCTATCATCAAATTCCCATCCGAGAGGAAGACAAACCTTACACCGCATTCCAGGCAGGTAGACGCCTCTACCAATTCAGGAGGATTCCGTTCGGTGTCACGAATGGAGTTAAGTAGCTTGCTTCCAACGAGTTATGGACGACATCATCTCAGATGAAAACCTCAAAGACACTTTTGTTTACGTGGACAATGTCACAGTGTGCGGTAGGGATCAGGGGGAACATGATATGAATCTGGACAGATTCTTGAGCATTGCTAGAAAATATAATCTGACCCTCAACTACGAGAAATGCGTATTCTCGGCAAGGTCAATTGACCTTCTCGGCTACACAATAGCCGACGGCACGATTAAGCCTGAACCTGAACGATTGCGCCCACTTCGTGAGCTACCCCCACCTCAGGACCTGCAGACAATGCGCCGGGTGATCGGCATGTTCGCTTACTATGCAAGATGGATTTCCCAATACTCCGAGAAAATACATCCCTAGTGCATTGCAAAAACTTCCCACCAGATGCCGCTGTTGTGAAAGCTTTCCACAGCCTCAAAGATGATATCGGTAATTCCGTGGTATTATCGATCGATAGCTCGGTGCCCTTCGTGGTGGAAACAGATGCTTCTGATCACGCGATAGCTGCTACGCTTAATCAGTCTGGGCGACCCGTCGCGTTCTTCTCGAGAACTCTCTCTGGAAGCGAGCAGAGGCACTCGGCAATAGAGAAGGAAGCGTACGCCATTGTCGAAGCCCGACGTAAATGGAGACACTATATACTGGGAAACCATTTCACGCTCGTTACGGACCAACGATCCGTGGCATTCATGTTTGATGGGAAAAATAACGGGAAAATTAAGAATGAAAAAATTATGAGATGGCGGATAGACCTAGACTGCTATAGTTACGACATAGTTTACCGGCCCGGGAGGGAAAACCCTGCTGCAGACACCTTCTCTCGGGTCTACTGTTTGGCGACAATCAGCTGGGCTTTGCAAGACCTCCATGTTTCTCTGTGCCACCCGGAGGTAACCAGAATGGCACATTTCGTGCGCAGACAAAACCTTCCCTATTCTATCGAAGATATGAAACAAATGAATGCTTCATGCCCTGTTTGTGCTGAACTAAAACCCAGATTCTATGGCGTGGCTTCTGGCAGATTGATCAAGGCCACTTCTCCCTTCGAGAGACTAAACATTGACTTCAAAGGGCCCCTGCCGACCGAGACAGACAACAGATACATATTCACTGTTGTTGATGAATATTCAAGGTTCCCTTTCGCATTTCCGTGCTCGGATATGACCTCGGGCACTGTCGTGAAATGTCTGTCTGGGCTCTTCGCTATGTTTGGTAAACCTTTGTACATACATTCAGGCAGAGGGCCGTGTTTCATGTCGGCCGGGCTAAAACAATTCCTATTAGAGCACGGCATAGCAACTAGTTGAACGACGGGTTACAACCCACAGGGTAATGGGCAGGTGGAACGATATAATGGAGTTATTTGGAAAGCCG
Organism: Eptatretus burgeri; assembly: GCF_056783735.1. Taxonomy (NCBI): domain Eukaryota; kingdom Metazoa; phylum Chordata; class Myxini; order Myxiniformes; family Myxinidae; genus Eptatretus; species Eptatretus burgeri. Next base: position 88,817,117 of record NC_140969.1, read on the forward strand.
TAACTCTGGCGTTGAAATCGAGAGGACTGGGCCCCGAGCGGTGGGAGGTTACCCTTCTCGACGCTCTGAATTCCATATGCTCTTTGCTCTGCACGTCCACCAATGCAACTCCTCACGAACGAATGTTTACTCACCAGCGGCGTTATGTTGACGGCCAATCGGTGCCCAACTGGCTAACCCATCACGGAACAGTGTTCATGAAACGCCCGGTACGACAAAGCAAGTATGAACCCATGGTGGAGGGGGTCGAACTCATCGATACTAATCCAGAGTATGCTCATGTTAGACTTCCTGATGGCAGGGAGACCACTGTGTCGGTTCGCCATTTGGCTCCCTCAGGTACTCCTCCCGGAGGTACACCACCATCTGGCACTCCTCCCTCTGACATCCTCTCCCCAGGTGTTCCCCCCCCCAGGAACTCCACCCGAGAATGGTGGCGACGGAGCTGCCGCGTTCCACCCGAGAGCGATCGGGGAGTCATCCCCGGCACGAGTCGAGGCTCACCAAGAGGATCGGAAGCCTCCCTCAAGTGAAACCGCCATTTACTCCCGGAGAGGTCGACGGATAATACCCCCTCGCCGACTCAATCAGTAAAGGGGATTATCGGCATCCTCGATGCTCATGCTCCTATATGCTCGTTACATAATATATCGATGCTCATTACCATGCTCCGACAATTCAAAATAATCCTCACTGCTTGGCATGTATGCTTCCATAGTTTAGATAGTTCGTGTTGCTTGAAATGTATACTCCTATAGTGCTGAAGTAATTATGGTGCGTTAGTTGGGCCTCTAGTTACATTTTAAAGACGGGGAAAATGTGGTGAATTGAAGGTCGTGACGTGAGATCACATGTTGCACGGCTCGAGCACGGAATAGCTAAAGCTAAGGTTCCGCTCGGTCGGGGGGATTGTCCCAGGGGCATTGTTGTTTACGGTGGCGGTTCACTTGGTGCTCATTGAATGGTGAGAATTGAGAGTATATCGGACTCCGGGCTTATACTGATTTATTTTGCGGTGATTAGTTGCACGTGTATACCTTACTGCTTATGTACTCCTTGCTGCACCTGTATCCCCTGATGTGCCCGTAGAAGCGGCTTCAATCAAATGGAATAAAGCCTACACTCTGAAGGTTCTTCTCTCGTTTTCATTTCAGCTATGTTATGTCAGCAAAAACGAGTTCGTCCACTCGCTTTAATTGTTTGTGCAAAGAAGAAGAAGAAGAAGAACACGAACTCATCTCATGGTCACAAATTTTGATGAAGAAGATTCTGGAAAACATTTGGGGCTCTTCCTCAAACTCTGCAACCTCCAATTGGAGAGCTGAACACTGAACAGGCTCCTCCCACCGAGACCGTTGGGAGTTGATGACACATCAGTAGAGAACATCCAATTGGAATTGACTTTGTTGATCGGTGTCCATTGGACTGTTTTTCTTCTTGACCTCGTTCACTTTGTGTGAATTTCACCTGAACAGAGCACAACGAAAAGCTTTGTGGTTTTATTTTTAGTCTGTTTTATGGTGATGTCCTTCAAATGTCCAGACTCACTAATTGTTTTTTTAAATTACACACAATAAAACCTGTACATTAAAAGAGTTTAAAAACGAATGTTTACCTCAAGTGGGATTTGTAAGGGAAAGACCTAAAAAGAGTGTGGATGGGGCAATTAATGGGGTGTGGCCAGCATTGGGGTTGGGTTTAGGAATCGAGCTTTAATGTTTTGATTGGGGTTTCCGCGAAATTGGAGTACAAGAAAATACTGTTGTTGATCAGTGTCAGGTTAATATTCTTTTTTTTCGGGACAAATTGACATTTTTTGACAAAAAAGCGATAATTTTTTATTTTACCCTCAATACATTTCACTTTTTTATAATTATTCTTGTATATCAATATACTGACCATAACTAGAAACAAATAGAATGCAGAAAAACATATATTTACATTTTAAAATATCAATGTTTACAATTTTCTCATTTTCCCCAAAGCCGGGTGGCGGCCATATTGGATTTCCATGATTTCAGGACTTCCCCCCGGAGGATCCCTTAGGACTTTTTTTTCTCTCACTGAGGACATATTCAGGAACCAAAATCTGTTGAGTTTGCTTTTGTTGCAATTTGTGTGAGGTTGACCAAATTTTTCTGCTAAAATGCCTGTACTATCAAGTCCCTCTACGAATCACAAGTTCAGAACCCCTCCCCATCATGCTTACATCCTCCGAAACCCTCCCCTCCTCACTTCCCCTCTCCTCTCATCCCTATCCTCCTCGCTCTCACCCTCTCATGGAGTGTATAGTGATGTTTGAGGGGTCGCACTCTCCACTCCCCCCTCCTCACTCTTTCCTCATTCCAAGCTCCTCCTTCCTCACCCCTCCTCACTCCTCTCTCTCTCTGTCCTCTCTCTCTCTCCCTTCCTTCCCTCCTCCCCCCCCCCCTCCCCTCTGCCATTCCCTCCATTCTCTCTGCCCCTCTCTTCTCTGCCTCTCCCTCCCTCCTCTCCCTCTCCCTCCCTCCTCTCTCTCTCTCTCCCCCTTCCTCCCTCCTCTCTCCCTCCCTCTTTCTCTCTGACCCTTAATATTCCCATCAGTGAAGTGATGGGTTGTATTTGCTCATTCCTCATGAATGCCTTCTGCTTCTCCTTCATAGCATTCCTTATCTCACTGCTCAACCACCCTGGTCTCTTTCTGCCTCTAGTTTTACACCTTATTGGAATGTACTCAAAGGGCGGAGGAGCTCCTTGTGAGCCAACGGCCATCCATATCTAGTGCCCAACTGTGTCTGCAGACGTCCTCCTGCAGTTGGGTTACTTCTTATTAGGAGGTTGGTGGCAGGATTTTCACTGCAGCCACCGTAAAACCCTTCATTCCGCAAAACGTAAAAACGCAAAAAAATCTGAAAACCCACTCCGTGGGAGTACCTCCTGTGCAGCTTCCCTTCGCAGGGCAGCTCACCGGAGGACGGGATTGGGGCAAAGCCTTCAGGACCCCCAATCTTTGATCGGAGGGAAACCACGGGGTAACATCCATGGGTCAGATTGCGGGAGAGTGTGTCAGAGTGGTGCTGAGGTGTCGTCCACCAGACGGCGGTCTCCTTGGGTTAACCTGAGGCGGTCCCTTCGGGTGGGTGTCTGGAATGTCCTATCCCTAAGAGAGGATGATCACCTGTCTCTGTTATCTGAGCTCAAGCGTTTGGACATCGGGATTGCAGCTCTCTCTGAGGTTCGGAGACCAGATTGCGGCGAGATAATGGTGGGTGGTTACACCTACTATTGGTCTGGTCGCTCTGATGGTTACCATACCCAAGGAGTTGCTGTAGCTGTGTCCAATAAGCTGACCCCAATGATAATTGAGGTAACACCGGTCAACGAGCGTATTATGAGATTAAGGATTCGTCACTCCTTAGGTGTCATTTCCCTGGTCTCTGTTCATGCTCCGACTGAGGTGAGTGATCTCACCGTGAAGGATGCATTCTACGCCACACTCGAGTCTGTGGTTGATCAGTGCCCCAGACGAGATACACTTCTAGTCTTGGGGGATTTCAATGCATCGACTGGAACTGATGGGGATGGTGATGAGGTGTGTGTTGGTCCCCATGGGTCTGGAACTATGAACCAGAATAGCACTAAGTTCCTTGACTTTGCAAGAAGTCATGGACTTGGGGTGGCTGGTTCATGGTTTCAGCGCCCACAAGCTCATCGCTGGACTTGGTATTCCAACGCTGGCGGTGTGGCAAAGGAGATTGACCATGTCCTCATTGACGGTCGTTGGAGGATGATCCAGAACTGCAGGGTCTACCAGAGTGCTCAGTTCCTCAATACTGACCACAGGCTTGTTGTAGCAACTCTAAAGCTGCACCTTAAATCCTGGAGAATGGTACCATCCCAGCCTAGGCTGGATGTTGCCAAGCTCAGGGATGAGAGAGTAGCTGAGGAGTTTGCGAGCAGGCTGAGTGGACATTGGGGGGTCTGGGTGCTTTGGGGGGTCCTGAAGAGTTGTGGAGCGACTTCAAGACCACCGTCCTTGATGTTGCCGGTGGATGTCTTGGAACTCACCGCAGGGCAAAGAAGAATTTTGTCTCTCGAGGGACACTGAATACCATTGATCAGAGTCGCAGGGCCAGGCTGAATGGCAGAGCTGAGCTGTTCAGGGAGCTGAGGCGTAAAACTGCACGTGCACTGAGGGTGGACAAGGAGGCCTATGTGCGAGGAATCTGTGAGGGGGTAGAGCATCACCTGTGGACAGGTGATTCTCGTCCCGCTTACAGGGGAATTCGCGCATTACGTTCATCCAAGCCCATCCCTCGGAGCACTGCAGTTCGAGCAGAGAGTGGTAGGCTCTTGACAGAGGAGTCTGAAGTGAAGGCCCGCTGGGCCGGTTACTTTGAGCGGTTGTACCAGGCTGATCCCCCAGCTGTGGAGTTGGACGTCAAGGGTGTTACAATCCCTGTTGCTGACCCTCAAATCAACTGTGGTCCACCTTCGCTTGTGGAAACACGGGCTGCGGTGAACCAGTTGAAACGGGGCAAAGCTCCAGGGATCTGTGGCATCCATGCTGAACTTCTCAAGGCTGGTGGAAATGCTGCACTCGTGTCGTTGCATGCAGTTTTGTGCTCTGCCTGGAACACAGGCATCATCCCAACTGACTGGAAGAGGGGCCTTGTTGTCCCTCTCTGGAAAGGGAAGGGTGATCGCCAAGACTGCAACAACTACCGAGGGGTGACGCTGCTCTCAGTGCTGGGCAAGGTCTTTGCTCGGATAATTCTTGATAGGGTTCGCCACCATCTGCTTGAGCACCAGCGTCTAGAGCAGTCAGGCTTTACACCAAAGAGGTCAACGATTGACCGTATCCTTGCACTTCGTGTCCTCACCGAACGCAGACGAGAGTTTCGGCAGGGGCTGCTTGCAGCCTATGTTGATCTCTGTAAAGCGTTCGATTCAGTGAATCGGGATGTCCTCTGGAGGATTCTTGGTCTTCGTGGGGTGCCACCAAAACTGATCGATCTGATGTCTGAACTCTACTCTGGTACTGAGAGTGCTGTGAAGTGTGGTGGTACCACCTCTGACTTATTTCCAGTTGTTACTGGAGTTCGTCAGGGATGTGTACTTGCCCCCACACTTTTCAGCACTTGTTTGGACTGGATTTTAGGGAGGATGTCGGAGAGATCAAGTTGCGGTGCATTGTTTGGGAATGTCAAAATCTCGGACCTTGATTTTGCAGATGATGCAGTCATCTTTGCGGAGACTTTAGACATCCTTTTGGGGGCCCTCGAGGTGCTGAATGAGGAGTCGGAGCCGCTGGGATTACGTGTTTCTTGGGTCAAAACTAAGATCCAGGCTTTCGGTGACATCTTGGATGCTGCTGTCCTGTCTGTGTCTGTTTGTGGTGAGGATGTTGAGGTCGTGGAGAGATTCACTTACCTTGGCAATGATATTCATGTCTCTGCTGGCTGCGAGTCAGAGGTCAATAGTCGTCTGGGTCGGGCCTGGGGAGTCGTGGATTCACTGGATCATGGGGTGTGGCGCTGCCGGTACCTGTGCGGGAGTATGAAAGTCCGAGTCTTCAGGTCCTTGGTACTTCCAGTCTTGCTCTATGGGTGCGAGACTTGGACTCTGACCAAGGATCTGAGACGGAGACTTAATTCCTTTGGTACCAGGTCTCTTCGGAGAATCCTTGGCTATCGCTGGACGGATTTTGTATCCAACGAGCGGTTGCTGAGAGAGACTAGGATGAGATTTGTTACCTGGATAGTCCGTGAGCGTCAGTTGCGGCTGTATGGACATGTGGCTCGTTTTCCTGACGCTGATCCTGCTTACCAGATTCTCTCAGCGAGGGAGTCTCATGAGTGGAGGAGGCCATTGGGCCCACCACGTGCCTCATGGTTGCAGCAGGTTGACCATCATCTCAAGGAGAATGGGATGGGCCTGGCATCTGCCTGGGGGATGGCCAGACGGAGGCCCCTGGAGTACCGGCGGAAAGTGGATGCAGCGACGCGCTGTTCTGGCACATGATCCCATACCTGACCTAAATGTACTTACTCTGCACTCGACACATTTGTTCCTTAAAGGTTTTCCATTTCTCTGATGCTGATTGTCCTGTTATCAGTCTCCCAATCTACATCACCCGATTCTCTCCTCATACCCTCAAGGTTTGCCTTCCTGAAATCTAATAGCCTTACTCTACTATCCTGAACTCTAACTCTTCAAAGAATCCTTCCACACACAATGTAATGGTCACTTGATCCAAAATGTTCCCCTACCTCCAATTCCTTCAACATATTTTGATCGTTACTTAACACTGACTTAAAGAATAATCGTGACTTAAATTTGTTGCTTAAAACTAACATCATATTAGAACTAACATCGTTCTCACACTCTCACTATGTTTCTCCGAAAGGACCGTTTAGAACACCCCTCCCCCATCCACTTTCTCAACAATCCTCTGGAAGAAGTCCTTTCTTTCAATCTTCTGGGTCTCACTATCTGCCATGATCTTTCCTGGGAAAGCCACATTTCCAACCTGGCCTCCAAAGCCAGTCGCCGACTGGGAATCCTCCGTCGTGCAAAGTCCTTCCTCGGCCCACCTGTGGTCCTGAGCACTTACAAAGCTTTCATCCACAGCTTGATGGAGTACTGCTCTCCCCTCTGGGCTGGTGCTCCTGCCTCCCACCTTTCTCGGCTTCATGCCATGAAAGCCAAGGCACTTCGGATCATTGGCATCTCTCGAAATGAGGCTGAGTCTTTGGGACTCTCACTCTCTCACCGCAGGTTGGTCGGTGGTCTTTCTGTCTTCTACTGTCTCCTCTCCAGCCTCGCCTCCACCACCCCTGCTCTCTCTGTGATTTGTCCCCACCACATTTCCACAGGGCGCTCAAGGTCCGCCAACAACCCCCTTCTGGTAAAACTATCAAAATCACGAATCACTGCTCACCTTCACTCTTTCCTTCCTCTTTTTCCCCACCTTTGGAATAAACTCCCTCACTCTATTCAATCCCATTCTTCCCTTCAGGCCTTCAAAACAGCTGTTCACCACCACCTCTTATCATCCCCCATCCAAATCTTCAATGTTTTCGACCCCAGTTAATCCACGCCAATCCCACCTCCTTCAAAGTCCCTGCTTTCCTTCCTGAAAGTCCCTGTAATGTCCATCTTGTATTCCCCATGTTCCCTGCCCAATCCCTCTCCCTTCCACAGATCTCCTGTCTCTGTTCCCCACTGTTTTGTCCCTCCCACTCCCTCCCCTCTTGTCTCATGCCCCCTTGCTGTGCGTTGTGTGTTCGCTCTCACACGAGCCTCGACAAGGTATACAAGGAAGGTGATTTGTATTATACAGTGTTCAAATATATGATTAAATTTGAATAAAGGTTCAAAGGCAAATAAATAAATCAATAAATAATTGGGGTTTTACCACCATTGTACCAGTGTCTATGACAGCATTCTAACACATTTCATGAGTTGTTTGTGGCTGTTGTTTATATCCTTCATAGTGGCCTTAAAAACAGTAAGTTTCCTCTGGAATGATTTTTCAATGTTGTTTGACTGTCAGGCAGGAAAAAAAAACAATCTCACTCCTCTCTGCACATGTACGATTGGGACAAATTCAGAGACAAAGTACAGTGAAACGAGACTTATCTTTATATTCGTGTTCCAATTTGTGTTCAAAATTATAACGTGCAATTTAAATAAGTTCTTCCTTTGTCATAAACTGATAAGCCAGACAGACAGCCAGACAGACAGACAGACAGACAGAGACATGCACTAATTGATTAACCCCGCTTTTCGCTTTGCGTGCATGGAGTAATATTGACAGCTCAGGGAAGTCATTATCACGCAGAATGGTTTTGCTGTGTTCAATTTCCGCAGTGAGGTCGCACGGTGAGCAGGTGGCCAAGGCTCTATCCACAAGGTCGGTGATGAGAGCAATCTTATAATGTGTGTGAGACTCAATGAGTCCCACCGTGTATACTGCCCAGTGAAGGTAATCTTGTGACATATGGTAGTCAATAATAATCTGATTTCTCAACTAGTATGTCGAGAAAAGGGAGTGCTTTCAATTGCTCCATCTCAAAGGTGAATTCCAGTGCAAGCTGGAATGTGTCAGGATATGCCAGGATGTCCATGCACGCATCAGCAGAATATAATTTTTTTTTATCTTACAAATGTATCTCATACACTTATTGAAAATACACACCAAGTTATGACATTAGCGGTTAAATCATAGAAGGCGCACTTCTCGTGCAAACAGACAAATGTTAGCGAGCACCTGATCAATTGGGCATACGATTGCTGTGCCATCCAATTGAGCTTGTATGGTGTCATTAACAACTTGGGCACTCAGTAGAGCACACGGATCTGGATTCAGACCTGAACTAAAATTTCATCGGCGTGTTCCTGTCACCGAACCAACTCCTCCACCCAGTTTCGTCCGAATAAGTCCATAACTTTTTGAGATATCGTGTTGTATATCATTTTATCCCCATCACTCAATGGTGAAGAATCACTAAAAAATTCTGATCTCTCACACACACACACACACACACACACACACACACACACACACACACACACACACACACACACACACACACACACACACACACACACACACACACACACACACACACATACACACACACACACACACATACACACACACACACACACACATACACACACACAAGCATTTAAAGGCCATTTTCCCCGCTCAAGCAGGGGTTAGCCTTGCGGGCCCCATGACAATCTTCTCCACTTTACCCTGTTTTCTGCATCTCCCCTTCTTAATCCCCTTGCCCACATTTCCTCTTCCACCACATTTAGCCAAGTTTTTCTCGGTCTTCCCCATCCTCTACTTCCGGCTGCACTCATTTCCAACACTCCTCTGACCCAGTCATTTTCATCTTTCCTCAACACATGACCCAACCATCTCAACCTGCTTCTCTTCACAACCTCCATCACAGACTCTATTCCCATCATCTTCCGCAAGTCATCATTTGTCTTCCTCTCTCTCAACGATACTCCACACATCCAATGAACCATTTGCATTTCCACCCTTTCCAGCCTTTGTTGCTACTCCATGTTCAGTACCCATGTCTCACTCCCATAAATCATCGTACTCCTCACACATGTAGCATACACCTTTCCCTTCAGCTTCAACGACACTCCCCTCTTTGTCAGCACGCCACTCAGTTCCCGAAACTTCTTCCATGCACATCTCACTCGAGCAACCGTCGAAGAGTCTGATCCACCTTCTCCATTCAGCATGTCTCCGAGATAGCAAAATGTTTTCACCCCTTCCAGCTTCACACCATCTCCAAGATCCAACTCAACAATTCCTTCATCTGCTGCTCCCTCGATGCACACCTTACACTTGAATGTAGCTGCCACACTGGTTAATGACCCTCTCACCCCACTACATTTTTGATGAACCCATTCAGCACACATTGTACACTGAATGGAGTTCACTCCGACACCCTTCCTGCACACAGCACACGGCCACTTCCCAGTCCTTTCCACCTCACCACGTACTTTACCACTTGCCATCACCTTCGTCTTTCCGATATTCACCTTCAAACCTTTTGCCTCCATACATTCCTTCCACTTGTTCATCTTCTCCTTCAGTCCATCCATACTCTCTGCAATCAACACCAGATCGTCTGCATACAGCAGCTCCCACGGGAAACCCTCCTTTACCCTCCGAGCCAGCACCTCCATCATAACTACAAATAGAATTTGACTTAGTACCGACCCCTGGTGCACTCCTACCCTCACCTCAAACTCACCACTGTTCCCATCCTTCGTCCTTTCAGCTGTGCGTGCTCTCTCATACATGGCGATCACTACTCTGATCAACCATTCCTCCACTCCTAACTTCCTCCATGCCCATGTCATAACTTCACGTGGGACCCTATCAAATGCTTTCTCCAGATCAACAAACCCAAAAAACAACTTCTTCCTCTTCTCCATGTACTTCTCCTGCAACTGCCTTACAATAAAAAAATGCATCTGTCGTTCCTCTTCCTGGCATAAATCCAAACTGCATTTCGTCAATCTTTACCTTCTTCCTTATCCTCTTCTCCAACACCCTTTCCAATACCTTCATTCCATGCTCCAATAACTTTATTGCTCTATAGGAGCCACAGTCCAGAGGGTCACCTTTCCCCTTGTACAGAGGGACGAGGGTACTCAGTTCCCAATCCAGATCTTCACCAAAATACGCGAAATCGCAAATTTTTTTGGAATCTGTCCGCAACTTTTTAAGATATCTTGTTCACAAGTAGACAGACAGGGGTGAAAATATAACCCCCATCCATCTTCGGTGGCAGAGGTAATAAACTCAACTGTGCACGTTGCTGTGTTCACGAGTTCCACATAGACCGACTCGGAAATCGACGGAGGTTCGAGATTGCTGTGTTATAGCGATGCTGCATAAATACGGATGGCTTCTTTGTGTATCTTGTATATAAAGTTGTATTGTCTGTCTGTCTGTCTATCAATAGAATCGGCCCCACCAGAAGTTTCCCAATCATATTTCAGACCGTTGGAATCCTCTTGGCAAATGGAGATGGAAGAAAACATTTTCAAACCAACAAGGTAGGGGGTTCAGGGTGGGAGGAAGACCCCAATTCTCTCAATGTAAATGTGTATCCTTTTGGACCACCCAGTGGTAGGCAGTATATTACAAATCATCACATCGCAGAACTCCAAGTTACTTCTGCACAAAGTGCTGGTCTGTCTGCTGGTAATATATAAAGCAGCTCATTCCACTGACATGATTTGTGACAGTCAAGTTACAGGTCGTTTACAACCAGTGAGCACGTGAAAACCAAAGCAAGATCCATCCATTGGGACCATACTCTGGAAAGAGCATCATTGCTGCCAAAGCAGTCTCCTGGGCTATTGGGCACAATCCTGGACAGGTCACCACTCTGACAAAGGATACTCAAATGGCTCAATCATCCCAGCAAGCTTGTACTCATTTTGCCAACCTCACAATGATGACAAGCTGAGTCAATCCCACGTGGTATTAATTCAACAGCCAAGCAGAATTTGAACTCAGGACCCGAGGATCCCAAACCTGCCACATTAAGCCAACAGCAGGCATCAAACCAAGATGCTTCCCCAAAAAATTGTGATTTTGCGTTCGGACAGCATTGGCTCATCAATTGAGGATGTGCAGAAAACAGTTGCACTGCCTGGTTTCAGATTGTGACCCGAGAACGCAGTGTGGCATGTTGAAACGTACCAATCATAATTTATCTATCTATAATTCCAGCAATCTCTGTGTGTCTGTCTGTGTGTGACCACTGTTTCTCTAAAACCACTGGTCCAATCTAACTGAAACTTGCCAGGTATATTGCTGGGGACCTGAGTATGTGCCTTTTCAAGGTTTGATATTAATGGGGCAAATGGTTCCCAAGTTAAGGCCATTTATTTACCAAACCAATGACAGGACACGTTGCTGCGTAGGCGTGGCGACCCATCGCCGCCTTCTGGCTTGTCTGTCTGTTTGTCTGTCTGTTTATTGCCGAGAGGTCACAATTTTAAACGATCTTCACGAAACTTCACCACATGGTCGAGTTTGTCATAAGGAAGAAGCCTATTGTTTTTGAGGTCAAAAGGTCAACACAGGCCAAAGGTCAACAACTTCGGTGAGACAACAATCCTCAATTTTCATCCGATTGACTTGAAATTTTAAGAGGATTTATATTTCAGGTCACTGAATCTCCCTAACTTACCTCAGGAGTTTTAAGGTGCAACTCACTTTGTCTACCAACAGGGCAAACATGATGACCAAGGAACTTTCCAAAGAAATCAGACAGAAAGTGGTGGAGAAGCACTGTTCAGGAGAGGGTTATAAGAAGATTTCAAAGTCACGCATTATCCCTTTGAGGATATTATCCCTTCACAATCACTCTCATCACTACTCTCATCTGATCACTATCACACCCCAAACCCAAAGCCAACCCTGACCTTCACACCCCAAACCCAAACCCAACCCTATCCTCACACCCCAAACCCAAACCCAACCGAACCTCACACCCCAAACCCAACTCTAATCCCAAGATAATTTATCATTTTCACACTGATTTATAAAAAAACAACTTAAAGAATTATTATTTTTTAAACAGTTTATTACTTTTTAAGCAGTTCAATCACAGTACAAGGTCAATACAGTCTTTCAACTCAACAAAGTTTTCTGTTTTTTTTTTTCTTCCAGTTCTGTCTTGGGAATGAAGTTTAAGTTATTTCAAGTTTGAAGAAGTGGAAAGGAGGAGATATATTGTAAATTTGTCTCAAGAAATCTCAGGTCTTCCCAGCACTTTCTTGATATTGCTGAAAAAGAATAAATAAAAAAATACATTACATGTCTAATATCGAATTAAATACCATGTAATTTCATTCATTATTAATCACCTGAACTTACCACTCATCAAGCACTATCCAACCAAGAACGACAAGGATAGGTCGGTTGAGAACTTCAAAGGTCTCCAAGATAGAAACCACTTTTTGAGTCTCCAAGGAAGGTCTCATATTTTGAGCCATCAAGGCAAAAGTCTTCCTGATTTTCCAGAATTTTTGGGTCATCAAGGCAGAACTCGTTTTGTGGGTCATCAAGGTGGAACTCGTTTTGTGGGTCATCAAGGTGGATCTCGTTTTGTGGGTCTCTGCACACGTATCAGCAAAAGGAAGTGAAAACCACTCAATATCACCGCCATCATCATCTTCATCATCATCATGGCTTCTTACACAATCCTGGAAACACTACTCTCTCCATTGCTTTCTGCATCTCAGTTCAATTTTCCTCTTCTTTTGCCTTCAATTTCACATCTTGATTTTCTTCACCACAAAGTCCCACTGGGTTTTGATTAAGGTTTTTCAAACAATTTTAAGACAGTAAAAGTTTATAATTGAAAAAAGCTGGACTTACGACTCGTTGGTAAATGCGACGTTTCGGCGAGAATCCACTCGCCTTGGTCACGGCAGATGATGAAGAGAGGAAGAACTGAAGAAGCTGGAAAATTGTCACGTGACATCCGACCTGCTTCGATTTAACGAACAACATTCTTCGATTTCATTAATTAATTTGATTGCATCGATTTTATTCGCAACGTTCATCGATTTAATTTATTTTAATGATTATCCAGTTGTACACACCTTGAACTTGTATACAGTTCCATTAACACTCATGGCAGACTTTCACCAATTGGATGATCTGTTTGGTGCTTGTCTGGCTGTGAGTGCAGCAAAACATTCGTTTGTTCCCAACTCTTCTGAGACACAGACAGAATGGGACACGATTGGGGTGAAGAACATGCAGTTTATACAAAGTTTGAAATCATTTTTAATGTAAAGCAAGAATCTTGGCAACTTACATTCCAACCGGTGGGATAGTTTCATTCGAGTGGGTGGAGGAGAGTTAATGAGCACATCTTCTGAGGGGCCTTTGGAAAAAAAACAATAAAAATATAAAACATTAAACACACTGATATCTTCATCAGTTTGATAACTTGTTCAAGAAAGGGCACAGAAGGGAATGCACTGATGGAACAGGTGACGACGAAAAGATGAAGAATCCAATCGAGGGGAGTTAAACTTGTGATTTATCCTGCGTGGCGATGACCATGTCAATCACTAACCTTCACACCAAAATATTAATTACAATTATCTTCACAATTAAGAACATTCTTCTTCAAAGAAGGAAGTATTAACAGCAATGTCTATAAAAGAACAAGTGGCAAAATTTATTTCAGCTTCACAACACTATCTTGGGGTTTGCTGTGTTCACCCCCAGTGTGTTCACCGACAGTGTGTTCACCCCCAGTGTGTTCACCCCCAGTGAACGTCGTCATCATCGTCGTCATCATCATCTTCCACATCCTTATCCTCCCCATCAGCCTCATCTTCTCCATCCACATTCTTGTCCTTTCTGTGAACACACAAGAATCACCAGAACTTCGTTTGAGAGAACATTTCTCTGCATCGTGAAAATGTATCAGAGTTCCACCAGATAGATAAACTCCAATAACAACATATTCATCAGTTGAGAGGTCCATCGGGATCATAGTTTACTGTTCTTAATTGGAAGATCAATCATAAAATGAAGACTTGTGAAGAGCTTTACCGGAGCCGTTTGTTCCTCCATAAATATATCGCCCAAAGCAAGTTGATGATCAATATCACGATGGAGATGATCCCGACAGCATTTTCAAACCTCCCCCACAGCGACACGAGGTCTCCAACGTCCATTGGGCCGAAAAGAGAACCTTCCCCAAAGATCTGTGGACACGGATGTAACAAGTTTAATAAATTAATGTTATTTCAATGAAAACAGGAATCAATATCCATCATAATGATCCTTAAATGGGATCGTTTCAAACTGAAGTTGAAACCTGACGTTCTGACCACAGGCCCAGCAAACGGATCGAACGATGTAACTTGGTTTCCTTGAAACAAGATTTAAGAGTACATTTGTTCACACCGTAATCAAACTGTCATTATTTATTTAATATCACAATCTGCTCCCTTCCGAAAACTTCCTTTTCATACCAATCAATGGGATCTTTAACCCTTTACCCCCTTATCCATCAGTGATGGTCTTTCTCTCCGTTTCCCATTTACCTGGTAAGACTTCCTTATTGCACACACTCCAGGACGCACTTGCAGGTGTACCAGAAACATATTTTCTTGAAATTCTTTGAAAAAACTCAAGAGCATAACAAGGTACGACCACATCGTAGCAACGAATGCGGCAGAATGGTCGAAATGTTCTCAAAGGTAAACACACAATGCATCCAGACGATGGTCTTTATGACGCTGCAAGCATTGTTGTCATGGTAACCGCATTCGGTAAAAAAACAAACCCATTTCAGTTTTCCTTGTATCGTCATCCAATTTATAACATGTAATTATATAATGGTATGCCATATTTGCGTACAGGGTGGCCTGAAAGTCGTTTTACCGTCCACATGAAGCATTCGTTCTTAAACTCTTCATACACAGGTTTTATTGTGCAGTACTGTACTTTTTTTGTATACCTTGTCGAGGCTCATATGAGAGCGAACACATCTTTATGCACAGCAAGGGGGTGCATGAGACAAGAAGGGGCAGGAGTGGGAAGGACAAAACAGTGGGGAGCAAAGACATGAGGAGATCTGTAGAAGGGAGAGGGATGGGGCGGGGAACACGGGGTATACAAGATGGACATTACAGGGAGTTTTAGGAAGGAAAGCGGGGAATTTGAAGGAGGTGGGTTTGGGGTGGATTAATGGGGGTAGTAAAGATCAAGGATTTGGATGGGGAATGATAAGAGGTGGTGGTGAACAGCAGTTTTGAAGGCCTGGAGGGAGGAATGGGATTGAACAGAGTGAGGGGGTTTATTTCAAAGGCGGGAAAAAGAGGAACGAAAGAGTGAAGGTGAGCAGTGATTCATGATTTTGGCAGTTTTACCAGAAGGGGGTTGTTAGCGGACCTTCAACGACCTGCGGAAATATGGTGGTGACCAGGCCCGTCGCTATGGGGGGGGCATTTGGGTGTAATGCCCCCCCATGGCGCATGTGCTGCCCCCCCCGCACTTGTACACCACCCATTTATGCCCTGTTGTACCCTGTGAACAATTTTGTGTTTAAGGATGAGCGCCCACTGTGACCTTGCTGTTTAAGAGTTCACCTGTGTGAATTAAAACCCTTATTCCAGATGTTCAACGTGGTGAATAATAAAGCCTTCTTGGATAAACTGTTCTTTAATAATATCCTTCTTTGAATAACAGTCAAGAGATAAGTGTGTGCTTCCCAGCGCATCTCCAAAAGCAATTGGCAAGACGATACAGTCCAAGCCCACAAGATAAAAGATAATAACGCAAGCACCAACACCAGCAGCCAAGACCTCGTGTCGAATGTCGATGTTGTGGGTGGTTATATGTATATATCGTGGATCATTTAGTTTTAAGGAATAGCCAATCACCGTATTCGACATGGAGACCCTGTTGAGCAGGTTACCTGATTGGTTGTAACTTAGGTATAAATGTAATATTGTCATAATATGATAATATGATAAAGGAAAACACATAAATTTGCATTATTAAAGATGAAGTGCACGTGCACCACGTGACCTTCACAACCCATCAACCCTCCATCTTACAAAAGTAATTTTATAATAAAAATTAATAATATGTGTGTTTGTAATCTGCTTACATTTGAAATTATGCAGATAAAACCTGTTTTTGATGGATGGATCAATTAATAAATAAAACCGTCGACCGTCAAATCTCGCGAGACGTGAGATTAGTGACGCGAGTCATGAGGGACGAGTCACAGAGCACTAGCTCGCAGCAGGAGAAAAGGACGTGGATGATGGAAATACGAAAATGGCTCAGAAAAGGAAAAAATGCAACCGACGAAAATGAAGAAGATGATGAAAGACATGTTGTGGGAGGAGTTGGAGGAGGAGGAAAAGACGATCATGTCGATGAAATACCGACAGAAGCTGGCCAAGCCAGCAACGTTAGACCTGCAGCTGGAGCCCCAGCGCAGACAGCCGGGTTTCCACGCTCGGCGGCGCCTCGGGGTCGGGTGTAACTGTCAAGCCTCTTCCCGATGATCTTGGAAGTGAGAGACCGAATCGAGTTGTTCTCCAGCGGTACCCTGGCCATCTGTTGCAGAACAAGAGTCGCTCGTTTGTGTCCTCGTGGTACCAGACTAATGAATGGCTGAAATACAGTGTGCAGACAGATGCAGCATTCTGCTATCCATGTAGGAAGTTTAACACCGCACGTGGCCCAGTGGACTCTACTTTCACAGTGCGAGGCTACCGGAATTGGAAACATGCCGTTGAGAAAGGCATGGGGTTTCACAAACACGCAACTTCAAAGTAACATTTCACTTGTTTTGAGGTGGAAGGAGAATGAGAGGCACATCGATTGTGGTGAAGAGATTTCCACACTCCTCAATGCTGACCAGCTACATAGAAACCGGTACTATGTGTCTGCTCTTATCGATGTTGTAGAATTTCTCACCGAAAATCAGATACCTTTTAGAGGGAGCCTTGATAATTTTGAGGATATGTCAGACGGCACAGTGGGCTCTTCCTCTCACTTTTAAACTACACACTCAAAAATGAGACGGAGCGAGCCATAATAAGAGAAAGCAGTCACTGATTTCCTGGAGGTTTGTTGTTGCCTGTACAAATTCTTCAGAAAGCCCACTGTTGCTGCACAGTATAAAGGTGAGCGGTTCAAACGACTTCTTGATCAAAGTTGGACGGGACATTTAGCCACCGTGTCTGTGATCATAGGATTTTTAAAGATATCACATCCTGACTGTCGGAGATTGATGCAGAGCGCGCCTACGGTGCAGAGATGAGGATGGAGGCAGTTGGGCTTTTGCAGGAAGTCTCTGGGCCTGCCTTCATGTTCATTGCTATCTTTGTGCAAAAACTGCTGATGTTGTTCGATGGCCCGAACAGACTCTTGCAGGCAGAGGACATGGACTTGCTAACGGGGTTGGAACTGGTGGCGAGTGCTTCATAGTGCGTGAAGAAACTCTGCTCTGAGGATGAGTTCACTGATCTGTGGAACAAGGCCAACGATGCTCGCACTTCTACACCTGCACCACCAAAACGGAGACGCACAATGCATAAGAACTTGGAACAATTTGTAGTTTTGAAGACTACAGGACAAAACAACAACAATGACAAGACGAAACTGCAGAGGGTTTTTTACAGCGCAATTGACACTGTGCTTGGAGAGATCGCTCAGCGCTTCAGTGAGCGCAACACACAACTCGTCCGTTCACTCGCTGCCTTGAATCCTGAAAATGGTACGTTTTGGATCCCCACTTGCTCCAGCACATCATGACATTAACAAAGTCAACCATCAGTGAAACAGAGTGTGTGTTTGCAAAGCAGTTTATTCGCTCACAGACAGAGAAGCAGCCAAACGAGAGATTGACAACACAAAAACTCCTCTCAACATTCCACAAAACGCTGGAAGCCATGCCAAGTGTCGTGACTGCTATGAGACTTGGACTAACATTTGGTGCGTCCACTGCCATGTGTGAAAACTCATTCTCAACATTGAGGAATGTCTTCACTGACCATCGACGGTCCATGCGCCATGCACACAAGGCACAACTGGTACGGCTGGCCTTCGAGAGAGACCTCACACGTAAATGCCTGAATGAATGGAAGGAGAAGGTCCTCAGAAGATTCCACACCGAGACGCGTCACCTTCGCCTCTTCTGACAGTGAGTACAGTGGTATAAAAACAATACGAGGGGTTCAGATTGTGTGTGTGACTGCTGGTGATGCGTGTGTGGTTCTGGTTGCAGTGTGGTTGTGGTCAGCACCCGCCGTGGTCGGCTGCTTTGTACTTCTCATGTTTAAGTTAAATGTTGTGTTTGGTGCTTTGCATATCCCATATCTAGTGCTTTCTGTATAACCTTACCTCTGTGTAATTGACTGCTTTAAATGTGGATCTTGTGGTATCGTCAGGCTGGTCGTATTTGCTGTTGATAGTTTAATGTGGTGATCGCAGGTCATAGCCGAGTGTATCTTGTTTCAAAGTGCACTGATTCTGGTGCCAACCTCCCCCGTTTAGTCATTGTATCTCTGGTATATTAATTTTCTAATGCCAGTTCTTCAAAACACCTTGTATAAGGGCACCTGAATTGGTGCCAATTGTCTAATCATTGAATATCTGCATTGTGAATGTGCCAGTTTGTTGCGGCTCTCCTGCATTTGAATAATTTTAGGCCAAAAACTTTGGAACATATTAAATCGAACTGAGATCAATTTGGTTAGTATGCGACGGCAACCTCAGTATAGATGTGTCAATGCTGCATGAATACAATAGTATACCGGGTTATCAAAAATATTAAATATAATAATTGTGCCCCCCCCCATCCAGTTCATATGCCCCCCTTAATACTGAGCCCTGGCTTCGGGCCTGGTGGTGACAAATCACAGACAGAGTGGGGGGGCGAGACCAGAGAGGATACAGTAGAAGACAGAAAGACCACTGATCTGGCTGCGGTGAGAGAGTGAGAGACCCAGAGACTGAGCCACATTGCGTGAGATACCAATGATCCTAAATGCCTTGGTTTCCACATAGTGAAGCTGAGAAAGGTGAGAGGCAGGAGCACCAGCTCAGAGGGGAGAGCAGAACTCCATCAGGCTGTGGAAAAAAGCTTTGTAAGTGGTTTGGAACTCAGGTGGGCCGAGGAAGGACTTTGCACAACAGAAGATTCCCAGTCGGCGACTGGCTTTGGAGGCCAGGTTGGAAATGTGTCTTTCCCAGGAAAAATCATGGCAGATAGTGAGACCAAGAAGCTTAAATGAAAGGACTTCTTCCAGAGGATTGTTGAGAAAGTGGATGGTGGGGGGGGGGGGGTTCCAAATGCTCCTTTCAGAGAGACATCGTGAGAGTATGATATTTGTCAGGATTGAGGGACATGTTCCACGTGTTGGACCAGTTTGTGATTTTACCCAGATCTGCAGAGAGCGAAGAAGCTGCTGCTTGCCACTCTGAGGGATGACAGATGGTACGGCAGAGGGTGGAGTCATCAGCAGAGAGATAAAGAGGATTTTCCAGAGAGTCAGAGAGATCATTGATGAGAAATAAAAGAGTCAGAGAGATCATTGAGGAGAGATCTTACAATGTAAATTAATCACTCATTGTGCTCCATCATGCAGATACAATGACTCATAAATTAAAAAGATACTTGATTAAAAAGAGACTTTGCTTTCAAGATATGCATGTGGATGCATCAAGATATTGAGTAGAGGATGAAATATAACACATCTCCAAACACGAGAAGCGATATTTATCTATTCCTGAGACCCTATGTTATGTCAGCAAAAACGAGTTCGTCCACTCGCTTTGATTGTTTGTGCAAAGAAGAAGAAGAAGAACACGAACTCATCTCATAGTCACATATTTTGATGAAGAAGATTCTGGAAAACATTTGGGGCTCTGCCTCAAACTCTGCAACCTCCAATTGGAGAGCTGAACACTGAACAGGCTCCTCCCACCGAGACCGTTGGGAGTTGATGACACATCAATGGAGAACATCCAATTGGAATTGACTTTGTTGATCGGTGTCTATTGGACTGTTTTTCTTCTTCACCTCATTCACTTTGTGTGAATTTCACCTGAACAGAGCACAACGAAAAGCTTTGTGGTTTTCTCTTTAGTCTGTTTTATGGTGATGTCCTTCAAATGTCCAGACTCACTAATTGTTTTTTTAAATTACACACAATAAAACCTGTACATTAAAAGAGTTTAAAAACGAATGTTTACCTCAAGTGGGATTTGTAAGGGAAAGACCTAAAAAGAGTGTGGATGGGGCAATTAATGGGGTGTGGCCAGCATTAGGGTTGGGTTTAGGATTCGAGCTTTAATGTTTTGATTGGGGTTTCCGCGAAATTGGAGTACAAGAAAATACTGTCGTTGATCAGTGTCAGGTTAATATTCTTTTTTTCGGGACAAATTAACATTTTTTGATAAAAAAGCTATAATTTTTTATTTTACCCTCAATACATTTCACTTTTTTATAATAATTCTTGTATATCAATATACTGACCATAACTAGAAACAAATAGAATGCAGAAAAACACATATTTACATCTTAAAATATCAATCTTTTCAATTTTCTCATTTTCCCCAAAGCCGGGTGGCGGCCATATTGGATTTCCATGATTTCAGGACTTCCCCCCGGAGGATCCCTTAGGACTTTTTTTTTCTCTCACTGAGGACATATTCAGGAACCAAAATCTGTTGAGTTTGCTTTTGTTGCAATTTGTGTGAGGTTGACCAAATATTTCTGCGAAGATGCCTGTACTATCAAGTCCCTCTACTAATCACAACTTCAGAACCCCTCCCCATCATGCTTACTGCTCCGAAACCCTCCCCTCCTTACTTCCCCTCTCCTCTCATCCCTATCCTCCTCACTCTCACCCTCTCCTGGAGTGTATAGTGATGTTTGAGGGGTCGCACTCTCCACTCCCCCTCCTCGCTCTTCCCTCATTCCAAGCTCCCCCTTCCTCACCCCTCCTCACTCCTCTCCCTCCGTCCTCTCTCTTTCTCCCTTCCTTCCCTCCTCTCCCCCTCCCTCCCCTCTGCCCCTCCTCCATTCTCTCTGCCCCTCCCTCCTCTCCCTCTCCCTCCCTCCTCTCCCTTTCCCTCCCACCTCTCTCTCCCCCTTCCTCCCTCCTCTATCCCTCCCTCTTTCTCTCTTACCCTGTATATTCCCATCAGTGAAGTGATGTGTTGTATTTGCTCATTCCTCATGAATGCCTTCTGCTTCTCCTTAATAGCATTCCTTATCTCACTGCTCAACCACCCTGGTCTCCTTCTGCCTCTAGTTTTACACCTCATTGGAATGTACTTACTCTGCACTCTACACATTTGTTCCTTAAAGGTTTCCCATTTCTCTGATGCTGATTGTCCTGTTATCAGTCTCCCAATCTACATCACCCGATTCTCTCCTCATACCCTCAAGGTTTGCCTTCCTGAAATCTAATAGCCTTACTCTACTATCCTGAACTCTAACTCTTCAAAGAATCATTGCACACACAATGTGATGGTCACTTGATCCAAAATGTTCCCCTACCTCCAATTCCTTCAACATATTTGGATCGTTACTTAACACTGACTTAAAGAATAATCGTGACTTAAATTTGTTGCTTAAAACTAACATCGTTTTAGAACTAACATCGTTCTAAAATCGTTTTCACACTCTCACTATGTCTCTCCGAAAGGACCGTTTAGAACACCCCCCCCCCATCCACTTTCTCAACAATCCTCTGGAACAAGTCCTTTCTTTCAATCTTCTGGGTCTCACTATCTGCCATAATCTTTCCTGGGAAAGCCACATTTCAAACCTCGCCTCCAAAGCCAGTCGCCGACTGGGAATCCTTCGTCGTGCAAAGTCCTTCCTCGGCCCACCTGTGCTCCTGACCACTTACAAAGCTTTCATCCACAGCCTGATGGAGTACTGCTCTCCCCTCTGGGATGGTGCTCCTGCCTCCCACCTTTCTTGGCTTCATGCTGTGGAAACCAAGGCATTTCAGATCATTGGTATCTCTCACAATGAGGCTGAGTCTTTGGGCCTCTCACTCTCTCACTGCAGGTTGGTCGGTGGTCTTTCTGTCTTCTATCGTCTCCTCTCCAGCCTCACCTCCACCAACCCTGCTCTCTCTGTGATTTGTCCCCACCACATTTCCACAGGGCGCTTAAGGTCCGCCAACAACCCCCTTCTGGTAAAACTACCAAAATCACGAATCACTGCTCACATTCACTCTTTCGTTCCTCTTTTTTTCCCGCCTTTGGAATAAATTCTCTCACTCTATTCATTCCAATTCTTCCCTCCTGGCCTTCAAAACAGCTGTTCACCACCACCTCTTATCATGCCCCATCCAAATCCTCAATCTTTTCGACCCCAGTTAATCCACCCCAATCCCACCTCCTTCAAAGTTCCTGCTTTCCTTCCTGAAAGTCCCTGTAATGTCCATCTTGTATTCCCCATGTTCCCTGCCCCATCCCTCTCCCTTCCACAGATCTCCTAATGTCTCTGTTCCCCACTGTTTTGTCCCTCCCACTCCCTCCCCTCTTGTCTCATGCCCCCTTGCTGTGCGTTGTGTGTTAGCTCTCACACGAGCCTCGACAAGGTATACAATTACTTTTTTTTAAATCATTGAACCTTTATTATTACTTTTTTTAAATGAAGTACGGTACTGCAAAATTCGAGGTTCTTGGAAGTATGATGAAGGTGATTTGTATAATGCAGTGTTCAAATATATGATTAAATTTGAATAAAGGTTCAAAGGCAAATAAATAAATCAATAAATAATTGGGGTTTTACCACCATTGTACCAGTGTCTATGACAGCATTCCAACACATTTCATGAGTTATTTGTGGCTGTTGTTTATATCCTTCATAATGGCCTTGAAAACAGTAAGTTTCCTCTGCAATGATTTTTCAATGTTGTTTGACTGTCAGGCAGGAAGAAAAAACAATCTCACTCCTCTCTGCACATGTACGATTGGGACAAATTCAGAGACAAAGTACAGTGAAACTCGACTTATCTTTATATTCGTGTTCCAATTTGTGTTCAAAATTATAACGTGCAATTTAAATAAGTTGTTCCTTTGTCATAAACTGATAAGACAGACAGACAGACAGACAGAGACATGCACCAATTGATTAACCCCGCTTTTTGCTTTGCGTGCATGGAGTAATATTGACAGATCAGGGAAGTCATTATCACGCAGAATGGTTTTGCTGTGTTCAATTTCCGCAGTGAGGTCGCACGGTGAGCAGGTGGCCAAGGCTCTATCCACAAGGTCGGTGATGAGAGCAATCTTACAATGTGTGTGAGACTCAATGAGTCCCACCGTGTATACTGCCCAGTGAAGGTAATCTTGTGACATATGGTAGTCAATAATAATCTGATTTCTCAACTAGTATGTCGAGAAAAGGGAGTGCTTTCAATTGCTCCATCTCAAAGGTGAATTCGAGCGCAAGCTGGAATGTGTCAGGATATGCCAGGATGTCCATGTTCGCATCAGCAGAATATAATTTTTTTTTATCTAACAAATGTATCTCATACACTTATTGAAAATACACACCAAGTTCTGACATTAGTGGTTAAATCATAGAAGGCGCACTTCTCGTGCAAACAGACAAATGTTAGCGAGCACCTGATCAATTGGGCATACGATTGCTATGCCATCCAATTGAGCTTGTATGGTGTCATAAACAACTTGGGCACTCAGTAGAGCACAGGGATCTGGATAACTTTTTGAGTCCATAACTTTTTGAGATATCGTGTTGCATATCATTTTATCCCCATCACTCAATGGTGAAGAATCACTGAAAAAAAATTCTGATCGAGATCTAGATCCAGATTCAGATCTTCACCAAAATATGCGAAATCCCAAATTTTTTTTGAATCTGACCGCAACTTTTTAAGATATCTTGTTCACAAGTCGACAGACAGGGGTGAAAATATAACCCCCATTCATCTTCGGTGGCAGAGGTAATAAACTCAACTGTGCATGTTGCTGTGTTCACGAGTTCCACATAGACCGACTCGGAAATCGACGGAGGTTCGAGATTGCTGTGTTATAGCGATGCTGCATAAATACGGATGGCTTCCTTGTGTATCTTGTGTATAAAGTTGTGTTGTCTGTCTGTCTGTCTATCAATAGAATCGGCCCCACCAGTAGTTACCCCATCATATTTCAGACCGTTGGAATCCTCTTGGCAAATGGAGATGGAAGAAAACATTTTCAAACCAACAAGGTAGGGGGTTCAGGGTGGGAGGAAGACCCCAATTCTCTCAATGTAAATGTGTATCCTTTTGGTCCACCCAGTGTTAGGCAGTATATTATAAATCATCACATGGCAAAATTCCAAATAACTTCTGCACAAAGTGCTGGTCTGTCTGCTGGAAAAATATAAAGCAGCTCATTCCACTGAAATGATTTGTGACAGTCAAGTTACAGGTCGTTTACAACCAGTTTGCATGTGAAAACCAAAGCAAGATCCATCCATTGGGACCAAACTCTGGAAAGAGCATCATTGCTGCCAAAGCAGTCTCCTGGGCTATTGGGCACAATCCTGGACAGGTTACCACTCTGACAAAGGATACTCAAATGGCTCAATCATCCCAGCAAGCTAGTACTCATTTTGCCAACCTCACAATGATGACAAGCTGAGTCAATCCCACGTGGTATTAATTCAACAGCCAAGCAGAATTTGAACTCAGGACCCGAGGATCCCAAACCTGCCACATTAAGCCAACAGCAGGCATCAAACCAAGATGCTTCCCCAAAAAATTGTGATTTTGCGTTCGGACAGCATTGGCTCATCAATTGAGGATGTGCAGAAAACAGTTGCACTGCCTGGTTTCAGATTGTGACCCGAGAATGCAGTGTGGCATGTTGAAACGTACCAATCATAATTTATCTATCTATAATTCCAGCAATCTCTGTGTGTCTGTCTGTGTGTGACCGCTGTTTCTCGAAAACCACTGGTCCAATCTAACTGAAACTTGTCAGGTATATTGCTGGGGACCTGAGTATGTGCCTTTTCAAGGTTTGATATTAATGGGACAAATGGTTCCCAAGTTAAGGCCATTTATTTACCAAACCAATGACAGGACACGTTGCTGCGTAGGCGTGGCGACCCATCGCCGCCATCTGGCTTGTCTCTCTGTTTGTCTGTCTGTTTATTGCGGAGAGGTCACAATTTTAAACGATCTTCACGACACTTCACCACATGGTCGAGTTTGTCATAAGGAAGAAGCCTATTGTTTTTGAGGTCAAAAGGTCAACACAGGCCAAAGGTCAACAACTTCGGTGAGACTTCTAAAATCCTCAATTTTCTACCAATTGACTTGAAATTTTTAGAGGATTTATATTTCAGATCACTGAATCTCCCTAACTTACCTCAGGAGTTTTAAGGTGCAACTCAGTTTGTCTACCAACAGGGCAAACATGATGACCAAGGAACTTTCCAAAGAAATCAGACAGAAAGTGGTGGAGAAGCACTGTTCAGGAGAGGGTTATAAGAAGATTTCAAAGTCACGCATTATCCCTTTGAGGATATTATCCCTTCACAATCACTCTCATCACTTCTCTCATCTGATCACTATCACACCCCAAACCCAAAGCCAACCCTGACCTTCACACCCCAAACCCAAACCCAACCCTATCCTCACACCCCAAACCCAAACCCAACCGAACCTCACACCCCAAACCCAACTCTAATCCCAAGATAATTTATCATTTTCACACTGATTTATAAAAAAACAACTTAAAGAATTATTTTTTAAACAGTTTATTACTTTTTTAGCAGTTCAATCACAGTACAAGGTCAATACAGTCTTTCAACTCAACAAAGTTTTCTGTTTTTTTTCTTCCAGTTCTGTCTTGAGAATGAAGTTTAAGTTATTTCAAGTTTGAAGAAGTGGAAAGGAGGAGATATATTGTAAATTTGTCTCAAGAAATCTCAGGTCTTCCCAGCACTTTCTTGATATTGCTGAAAAGAATAAATAAATAAATACATCACATGTCTAATATCGAATTAAATACGACGTAATTTCATTTATTATTAATCACCTGAACTTACCACTCATCAAACACTATCCAACCAAGAACGACAAGGATAGGTCGGTTGAGAACTTCAAAGGTCTCCAAGACAGAAACCACTTTTTGAGTCTCCAAGGAAGGTCTCATATTTTGAGCCATTAAGGCAAAACTCTTTTCCTGATTTTCCAGAATTTTTGGGGTCATCAAGGCAGAACTCGTTTTGTGGGTCATCAAGGTGGAACTCGTTTTGTGGGTCTCTGCACACGTATCAGCAAAAGGAAGTGAAAACCACTCAATATCACCGCCATCATCATCATCATCATCTTGGCTTCCGAGACAATCCTGGAAACACTACTCTCTCCATTGCTTTCTGCATCTCAGTTCAATTTTACTTTTCTTTTGCCTTCAATTTCACATCTTGATTTTCTTCACCACAAAGACCCACTGGGTTTTGATTTAAGTTTTTCAAACAATTTTAATACAGTAAATGTTTATAATTGAAAAAAGCTGGACTTACTACTCGTTGGTAAATGCGACGTTTCGGCGAGAATCCACTCGCCTTGGTCACGCCAGATGATGAAGTGAGGAAGAACTGAAGAAGCTGGAAAATTGTCACGTGACATCAGACCTGCTTAGATTAAACTACCAACATTCTTCGATTTCATTAATTAATTTGATTGCATCGATTTAATTACCAACGTTCATCGATTTAATTAATTTTAATGATTATCCAGTTGGACACACCTTGAACTTGTATACAGTTCCATTAACACTCATGGCAGACTTTCACCAATTGGATGATCTGTTTGGTGCTTGTCTGGCTGTGAGTGCAGCAAAACATTCGTTTGTTCCCAACTCTTCTGAGGCACAGACAGAATGGGACACGATTGGGGTGAAGAACATGTAGTTTATACAAAGTTTGAAATCATTTTTAATGTAAAGCAAGAATCTTGGCAACTTACATTCCAACCGGTGGGATGGTTTCATTCGAGTGGGTGGAGGAGAGTTAATGAGCACCTCTTCTGAGGGGCCTTTGTAAAAAAAACAATAAAAATATAAAACATTAAACACACTGATATCTTCATCAGTTTGATATCTTGTTCAAGAAAGGGCACAGAAGGGAATGCACTGATGGAACAGGTGACGACGAAAAGATGAAGGATCCAATCGAGGGGAGTTAAACTTGTGATTTATCCTGCGTGGCGATGACCATGTCAATCACTAACCTTCACACCAAAATATTAATTACAATTATCTTCACAATTAAGAACATTCTTCTTCAAAGAAGGAAGTATTAACAGCAATGTCGATAAAAGAACAAGTGGCAAAACTTATTTCAGCTTCACAACACGATCTTGGGGTTTGCTGAGTTTGCACCCAGTGTGTTCACCCCCAGTGTGTTTACCTCCAGTGTGTTCACCCCCAGTGTGTTCACCCCCAGTGTGTTCACCCCCAGTGTGTTTACCTCCAGTGTGTTCACCCCCAGTGTGTTCACCCTCAGTGTGTTCACCCCCAGTGTGTTCACCCCAACTGCCGCAAAGTATTGAAGAGTGCTTACCTGTTGAAGGTCCTGCATGTGGTATGACCCCTCAACACTGTGCTGTTTCTGTTGTTGCTGTTGCAGCTCCTCAGTAACATGTTGTTGCTGTTGCAGCCTGTGATCACAATGAGGGTTCTGCTTTTCCTGCAGCCCCTCAACACCGTGCTGCTTCTGTTGTTGCTGTTGTTCATTTCAACCCTGTTGACCCTTAAGACCTTGAGACCCCGTATGACCTTGAGACCTCCCTTCGATCATTTGACCCCTCAGACATTTATACCCACAGATCCTTTAGACCTGTTGAGACCCCATAGACAAATTTTGATCCCCTTTTTTTTCGAGCCCATACGACCTTAACACCAATTGAACTGTTTTGACCCCTTTAGAACCCTTTAAACACACACCACACAAACATCAAAAGTCTTTTTACAACACAGACGACTCTTTTAAGCAGGTGATTTGCAAACTCTACCCACGCGGAGGGTGGATAAACTGTGCTAGTAACCTTATCTAAGCGAAAACGACTTGGAAAAACTATCACTAAAATGAAATCAATCTCCTGGAAGTTAGTCAACACAAAATAGAGCCTCACCCCTTCTCTCTTGCGAAGTTGGTATTCTTGTCCTCAATGAGAATCGTCATTGGAACAATCACATTCGCCGTCTCCATCCTCACAATCACATCCGTCATCGTCATCATCACAATCACATTCGCCGTCTCCATCCTCACAATCACATCCGTCATCATCATCATCACAATCGCATTCGTCGTCTCCATCCTCACAATCACATTCGTTGTCTCCATCCTCACAATCACATTCATTGTCTCCATCCTCACAATCACATTCGTTGTCTCCACTGTCACAGTCACATTCGTCATCGTCGTCATCATCATCTTCCACATCCTTATCCTCCCCATCAGCCTCATCTTCTCCATCCACATTCTTGTCCTTTCTGTGAACACACAAGAATCACCAGAACTTCGTTTGAGAGAACATTTATCTGCATCGTGAAAATGTATCAGAGTACCACCAGATAGATAAACTCCAATAACAACATATTCATCAGTTGAGAGGTCCATCGGGATCAGAGTTTGCTGTTCTTAATTGGAAGATCAATCATAAAATGAAGACTTGTGAAGAGCTTTACCGGAGCCGTTTGTTCTTCCATAAATATATCGCCCAAAGCAAGTTGATGATAAATATCACCATGGAGATGATCCCGACAGCATTTTCAAACCTCCCCCAAAGCGACACGAGGTCTCCAACGTCCATTGGGCCGAAAAGAGAACCTTCCCCAAAGATCTGTGGACACGGATATAACAAGTTTAATAAATTAATGTTATTTCAATGAAAACAGGAATCAATATCCATCATAATGATCCTTAAATGGAATCGTTTCAAACTGAAGTTGAAACCTGACGTTCTGACCACAGGCCCAGCAAACGGATCGAACGATGTAACTTGGTTTCCTTGAAACAAGATTTAAGAGTACATTTGTTGACACCATCATCAAACTGTCATTATTTATTTAATATCACAATCTGCTCCCTTCCGAAAACTTCCTTTTCATACCAACCAATGGGATCTTTAACCCTTTACCCCCTTATCCATCAGTGATGGTCTTTCTCTCCGTTTCCCATTTACCTGGTAAGACTTCCTTATTGCACACACTCCAGGACGCACTTGCAGGTGTACCGGAAACATATTTTCTTGAAATTCTTTGAAAATACTCAAGAGCATAACAAGGTACGACCACATCGTAGCAACGAATGCGGCAGAATGGTCTGAATGTTCTCAAAGGTAAACACACAATGCATCCAGACGATGGTCTTTATGACGCTGCAAGCATTGTTGTCATGGTAACCGCATTCGGTGCAACACAAACCCATTACAGTTTTCCTTGTATCGTCATCCAATTTATAATATGTAATTATATAATGGTATGCCATAATTGCGTACAGGGTGGCCTGAAAGTCGTTTTACCCCTCCACAGTGAAGCATTCGTTCTTAAACTCTTCATACACAGGTTTTATTGTGCAGTACTGTACTTTTTTGTATACCTTGTCGAGGCTCATATGAGAGCTAACACACAAAGCACAGCAAGGGGGGGCATGAGACAAGAAGGGGTAGGAGTGGGAAGGACAAAACAGTGGAGAGCAAAGACATTAGGAGATCTGTAGAAGGGAGAGGGATGGGGCGGGGAACACGGGGTATACAAGACGGACATTACAGGGACTTTCAGGAAGGAAAGCGGGGAATTTGAAGGAGGTGGGTTTGGGGTGGATTAATGGGGGTAGAAAAGATCAAGGATTTGGATGGGGAATGATAAGAGGTGGTGGTGAACAGCAGTTTTGAAGGCCTGGAGGGAGGAATGGGATTGAACAGAGTGAGGGGGTTTATTTCTAAGGCGGGAAAAAGAGGAACAAAAGAGTGAAGGTGAGCAGTGATTCATGATTTTGGTAGTTTTATCAGAAGGGGGTTGTTGGCGGACCTTCAACGGACTGCGGAAATATGGTGGTGACAAATCACAGACAGAGCGGGGGGGGTGAGACCAGAGAGGATACAGTAGAAGACAGAAAGACGACTGATCTGGCTGCCGTGAGAGAGTGAGAGACCCAAAGACTTCGCCACATTGCGGGAGATACCAATGATCCTAAATGCCTTGGTTTCCACAGCGTTAAGCTGAGAAAGGTGAGAGGCAGGAGCACCACCTCAGAGGGGAGAGCAGAACTCCATCAGGCTGTGGAAAAAAGCTTTGTAAGTGGTTTGGAGCTCAGGTGGGCCGAGGAAGGACTTTGGACAACAGAGGATTCCCAGTCAGTGACTGGCTTTGGAGGCCAGGTTGGAAATGTGCCTTTCCCAGGAAAAATCATGGCAGATAGTGAGACCAAGAAGCTTAAATGAAAGGACTTCTTCCAGAGGATTGTTGAGAAAGTGGACGGTGGGGGGGGGGGGGTTGCAAATGCTCCTTTCAGAGAGACATCGTGAGAGTGTGAGATTTGTCAGGATTGAGAGACATGTTCCACGTGTTGGACCAACTTGTGATTTTACCCAGATCTGCAGAGAGCGAAGAAGCTGCTGCTTGCCTCTCTGAGGGATGACAGATGGTACGGCAGAGGGTGGAGTCATCAGCAGAGAGATAAAGAGGATTTTCCAGAGAGTCAGAGAGATCATTGATGAGAAATAAAAGAGTCAGAGAGATCATTGAGGAGAGATCTTACAATGTAAATTAATCACTCATTGTGCTCCATCATGCAGATACAATGACTCATTAATTAAAAAGATACTTGACAAAAAAGAGACTTTGCTTTCAAGATATGCATGTGGATGCATCAAGATATTGAGTGGAGGATGAAATATAACACATCTCCAAACACTAGAAGCGATATTTATCTATTCCTGAGACCCTATGTTATGTCAGCAAAAACAAGTTCGTCCACTCGCTTTGATTGTTTGTGCAAAGAAGAAGAAGAAGAAGAACACGAACTCATCTCATGGTCACAAATTTTGATGAAGAAGATTCAGTAAACCATTTGGGGCTCTGCCTCAAACTCTGCAACCTCCAATTGGAGAGCTGAACTCTGAACAGGCTCCTCCCACCGAGACCGTTGGGAGTTGATGACACATCAATCGAGAACATCCAATTGGAATTGACTTTGTTGATCGGTGTCTATTGGACTGTTTTTCTTCTTTACCTCATTCACTTTGTGTGAATTTCACCTGAACAGAGCACAACGAAAAGCTTTGTGGTTTTCTTTTTAGTCTATTTTATGGTGATGTCCTTCAAATGTCCAGACTCACTCATTGTTTTTTTAAATTACACACAATAAAACCTGTACATTAAAAGAGTTTAAAAACGAATGTTTACCTCAAGTGGGATTTGTAAGGGAAAGACCTAAAAAGAGTGTGGATGGGGCAATTAATGGGGTGTGGCCAGCATTAGGGTTGGGTTTAGGAATCGAGCTTTAATGTTTTGATTGGGGTTTCCGCGAAATTGGAGTACAAGAAAATACTGTTGTTGATCAGTGTTAGGTTAATATTCTTTTTTTCGGGACAAATTGACATTTTTTGACAAAAAAGCTATAATTTTTTATTTTACCCTCAATACATTTCACTTTTTTTATAATTATTCTTGTATATCAATATACTGACCATAACTAGAGACAAATAGAATGCAGAAAAACACATATTTACATCTTAAAATATCAATCTTTTCAAGTTTCTCATTTTCCCCAAAGCCGGGTGGTGGCCATATTGGATTTCCATGATTTCAGGACTTCCCCCCGGAGGATCCCTTAGGACTTTTTTTTCTCTCACTGAGGACATATTCAGGAACCAAAATCTGTTGAGTTTGCTTTTGTTGCAATTTGTGTGAGGTTGACCAAATATTTCTGCTAAAATGCCTGTACTATCAAGTCCCTCTACTAATCACAACTTCAGAACCCCTCCCCATCATGCTTACCTCCTCCGTAACCCTCCCCTCCTCACTTCCCCTCTCCTCTCATCCCTATCCTCCTCACTCTCACCCTCTCCTGGAGTGTATAGTGATGTTTGAGGGGTCAAACTCTCCACTCCTCCCTCCTCGCTCTTCCCTCATTCCAAGCTCCTCCTTCCTCACCCCTCCTCACTCCTCTCTCTCTGTCCTCTCTCTCACCCTTCCTTCCCTCCTCTCCCCCTCCCTCCCCTCTGCCCCTCCCTCCATTCTCTCTGCCCCTCCCTTCTCTCCCTCTCCCTCCCTCCTCTCCCTCTCCCTCCCTCCTCTCTCTCTCCCCCTTCCTCCCTCCTCTCTCTCTCCCCCTTCCTCCCTCCTCTCTCCCTCCCTCTTTCTCTCTGACCCTTAATATTCCCATCAGTGAAGTGATGTGTTGTATTTGCTCATTCCTCATGAATGCCTTCTGCTTCTCCTTAATAGCATTCCTTATCTCACTGCTCAACCACCCTGGTCTCTTTCTGCCTGTAGTTTTACACCTTATTGGAATGTACTCAAAGGGCGGAGGAGCTCCTTCTGAGCCAACGGCCATCCATATCTAGTGCCCAACTGTGTCTGCAGACGTCCTCCTGCAGTTGGGTTACTTCTTACTAGGAGGTTGGTGGCAGGATTTTCACTCCAGCCACCGTAAAACCCTTCATTCCGCAAAACGTAAAAAAGCAAAAAAATCTGAAAACCCACTCCGTGGGAGTACCTCCTGTGCAGCTTCCCTTCGCAGGGCAGCTCACCGGATGACGGGATTGGGGCAAAGCCTTCAGGACCCCCAATCTTTGATCGGAGGGAAACCACGGGGTAACATCCATGGGTCAGATTGCGGGAGAGTGTGTCAGAGTAGTGCTGAGGTGTCGTCCACCAGACGGCGGTCTCCTTGGGTTAACCTGAGGCGGTCCCTTTGGGTGGGTGCCTGGAATGTCCTATCCCTAAGTGAGGATGATCACCTGTCTCTGTTATCATCTGAGCTCCATCGTTTGGACATCGGGATTGCAGCTCTCTCTGAGGTTCGGAGACCGGATTGCGGCGAGATAATGGTGGGTGGTTACACCTACTATTGGTCTGGTCGCTCTGATGGTTACCATACCCAAGGAGTTGCTGTAGCTGTGTCCAATAAGCTGACCCCAATGATAATTGAGGTAACACCGGTCAACGAGCGTATTATGAGATTAAGGATTCGTCACTCCTTAGGTGTCATTTCCCTGGTCTCTGTTTATGCTCCGACTGAGGGGAGTGATCTCACCGTGAAGGATGCATTCTACGCCACACTCGAGTCTGTGGTTGATCAGTGCCCCAGACGAGATACACTTGTAGTCTTGGGGGATTTCAATGCATCGACTGGAACTGATAGGGATGGTTATGAGGTGTGTGTTGGTCCCCATGGGTCTGGAACTATGAACCAGAATAGCACTAAGTTCCTTGACTTTGCAAGAAGTCATGGACTTAGGGTGGCTGGTTCATGGTTTCAGCACCCACAAGCTCATCGCTGGACTTGGTATTCCAACGCTGGCGGTGTGGCAAAGGAGATTGACCATGTCCTCATTGACGGTCGTTGGAGGATGATCCAGAACTGCAGGGTCTACCGGAGTGCTCAGTTCCTCAATACTGACCACAGGCTTGTTGTAGCAACTCTAAAGCTGCACCTTAAATCCTGGAGAATGGTACCATCCCAGCCTAGGCTGGATGTTGCCAAGCTCAGGGATGAGAGAGTAGCTGAGGAGTTTGCGAACAGGCTGAGTGGACATTGGGGGGTCTGGGTGCTTTGGGGGGTCCTGAAGAGTTGTGGAGCGCCTTCAAGACCACCGTCCTTGATGTTGCCGGTGGATGTCTTGGAACTCACCGCAGGGCAAAGAAGAATTTTGTCTCTCGAGGGACACTGGATACCATTGATCAGAGTCGCAGGGCCAGGCTGAATGGCAGAGCTGAGCTGTTCAGGGAGCTGAGGCGTAAAACTGTACGTACACTGAGGGTGGACCAGGAGGCCTATGTGCGAGGAATCTGTGAGGGGGTAGAGCATCACCTGTGGACAGGTGATTCTCGTCCCGCTTACAGGGGAATTCGTGCATTACGTTCATCCAAGCCCATCCCTCGGAGCACTGCAGTTCGAGCAGAGTGGTAGGCTCTTGACAGAGGAGTCTGAAGTGAAGGCCCGCTGGGCCGGTTACTTTGAGCGATTGTACCAGGCTGAGCCCCCAGCTGTCGAGTTGGACGTCAAGGGTGTTACAATCCCTGTTGCTGACCCTCAAATCAACTGTGGTCCACCTTCACTTGTGGAAACACGGGCTGCGGTGAACCAGTTGAAACGGGGCAAAGCTCCAGGGATCTGTGGCATCCATGCCGAACTTGTCAAGGCTGGTGGAAATGCTGCACTCGTGTCGTTGCATGCAGTTTTGTGCTCTGCCTGGAACACAGGCATCATCCCAACTGACTGGAAGAGGGGCATTGTTGTCCCTCTCTGGAAAGGGAAGGGTGATCGCCAAGACTGCAACAACTACCGAGGGGTGACGCTGCTCTCAGTGCTGGGCAAGGTAGTTGCTCGGATAATTCTTGATAGGGTTCGCCACCATCTGCTTGAGCACCAGCGTCCAGAGCAGTCAGGCTTTACACCAAAGAGGTCAACGATTGACCGTATCCTTGCACTTCGTGTCCTCACCGAACGCAGACGAGAGTTTCGGCAGGGGCTGCTTGCAGCCTATGTTGATCTCTGTAAAGCGTTCGATTCAGTGAATCGGGATGTCCTCTGGAGGATTCTTGGTCTTCGTGGGGTGCCACCAAAACTGATCGATCTGATGTCTGAACTCTACTCTGGTACTGAGAGTGCTGTGAAGTGTGGTGGTACCACCTCTGACTTATTTCCAGTTGTTACTGGAGTTCGTCAGGGATGTGTACTTGCCCCCACACTTTTCAGCACTTGTATGGACTAGATTTTATGGAGGATGTCGGAGAGATCAAGTTGCGGTGCATTGTTTGGGAATGTCAAGATCTCGGACCTTGATTTTGCAGACGATGCAGTCATCTTTGCGGAGACTTTAGACATCCTTTTGGGGACCCTCGAGGTGCTGAATGAGGAGTCGGAGCCGCTGGGATTACGGGTTTCTTGGGTCAAAACTAAGATCCAGGCATTCGGTGACATCTTGGATGCTGCTGTCCTGTCTGTGTCTGTTTGTGGTGAGGATGTTGAGGTCGTGGAGAGATTCACTTACCTTGGCAGTGATATTCATGTCTCTGCTGGCTGCGAGTCAGAGGTCAATAGTCGTCTGGGTCGGGCCTGGGGAGTCATGGATTCACTGGATCATGGGGTGTGGCGCTGCCGGTACCTGTAGTCTAGAAGCCAAAATCTGTAGCGAGCCTCAAAAATAGGTTCGCTGCTGATTTCATGTTAGAATGGTACAACTGGTGTTTTTGAAGAGTTGAGGCATGACCAAGTCTAGTTCCACTTGTTGCCAAGTCTGCATCTGAATATTATGGCCGCCATGACAGTAATCAAAATGGCCATACTATCCATATCCAGAGTTGGCAACAAGTTTATTCACGTTTGTGTGTGTCTGGACAGTCAATTTACACCTGTTGCACTATTCTAACACGGAATCAGCAGGGTCGTACACTATTCTGCATTGGGCCTCCTGATTACTGTGCGGGAGGACGAAAGTCCGAGTCTTCAGGTCCTTGGTACTTCCAGTCTTGCTCTATGGGTGCGAGACTTGGACTCTGACCAAGGATCTGAGACGGAGACTTAATTCCTTTGGTACCAGGTCTCTTCGGAGAATCCTTCGCTATCGCTGGTTCGATTTTGTATCCAACGAGCGGTTGCTGAGAGAGAATCGGATGAGATTTGTTACCTGCATAGTCCGTGAGCGTCAGTTGCGGCTGTATGGACACGTGGCTCGTTTTTCTGACGCTGATCCTGCTTACCAGATTCTCTCAGCGAGGGAGTCTCATAAGTGGAGGAGGCCAGTGGGCCGACCACGTGCCTCATGGTTGCAGCAGGTTGACCATCATCTCAAGGAGATGGGGATGGGCATGGCATCTGCCTGGGGGATGGCCAGACGGAGGCCCCTGGAGTACCGGCGGAAAGTGGACGCAGCGACGCGCTGTTCTGGCACATGCTCCCATACCTGACCTGAATGTAATTACTCTGCACTCGAAACATTTGCTCCTTAAAGGTTTTCCATTTCTCTGATGCTGATTGTCCTGTTATCAGTCTCCCAATCTACATCACCCGATTCTCTCCTCATACCCTCAAGGTTTGCCTTCCTGAAAT
This sequence comes from Eptatretus burgeri, assembly GCF_056783735.1. Taxonomy (NCBI): domain Eukaryota; kingdom Metazoa; phylum Chordata; class Myxini; order Myxiniformes; family Myxinidae; genus Eptatretus; species Eptatretus burgeri. The sequence goes on from NC_140969.1 coordinate 88,853,476, forward strand.
CTAACAGCCTTACTCTACTATCCTGAACTCTAACTCTTCAAAGAATCCTTCCACACACAATGTTATGGTCACTTGATCCAAAATGTTCCCCTACCTCCAATTCCTTCAACATATTTTGATCGTTACTTAACACTGACTTAAAGAATAATCGTGACTTAAATTTGTTGCTTAAAACTAACATCGTTTTAGAACCAACATCGTTCTCACACTCTCACTATGTCTCTCCGAAAGGACCGTTTAGAACACCCCCCCCCCATCCACTTTCTCAACAATCCTCTGGAAGAAGTCCTTTCTTTCAATCTTCTGGGTCTCACTATCTGCCATGATTTTTCCTGGGAAAGCCACATTTCAAACGTCGCCTCCAAAGCCAGTCGCCAACTGGGAATCCTCCGTCGTGCAAAGTCCTTCCTCGGCCCACCTGTGCTCCTGACAACTTACAAAGCTTTCATCCACAGCTTGATGGAGTACTGCTCTCCCCTCTGGGCTGGTGCTCCTGCCTCCCACCTTTCTCGGCTTCATGCTATGGAAACCAAGGCACTTCGGATCATTGGCATCTCTCGCAATGAGGCTGAGTCTTTGGGCCGCTCACTCTCTCACCGCAGGTTGGTCGGTGGGCTTTCTGTCTTCTACTGTCTCCTCTCCAGCCTCGCCTCCACCACCCCTGCTCTCTCTGTGATTTGTCCCCACCACATTTCCACAGGGCGCCCAAGGTCCGCCAACAACCCCCTTCTGGTAAAACTACCAAAATCACGAATCACTGCTCACCTTCACTCTTTCCTTCCTCTTTTTCCCCACCTTTGGAATAAACTCCCTCACTCTATTCAATCCCATTCTTCCCTTCAGGCCTTCAAAACAGCTGTTCACCACCACCTCTTATCATCCCCCATCCAAATCTTCAATGTTTTCGACCCCAGTTAATCCACGCCAATCCCACCTCCTTCAAAGTCCCTGCTTTCCTTCCTGAAAGTCCCTGTAATGTCCATCTTGTATTCCCCATGTTCCCTGCCCCATCCCTCTCCTTTCCACAGATCTCCTGTCTCTGTTCTCCACTGTTTTGTCCCTCCCACTCCCTCCCCTCTTGTCTCATGCCCCCTTGCTGTGCGTTGTGTGTTCGCTCTCACACGAGCCTTGACAAGGTATACAAGGAAGGTGATTTGTATTATACAGTGTTCAAATATATGATTAAATTTGAATAAAGGTTCAAAGGCAAATAAATAAATCAATAAATAATTGGGGTTTTACCACCATTGTACCAGTGTCTATGACAGCATTCTAACACATTTCATGAGTTATTTGTGGCTGTTGTTTATATCCTTCATAATGGCCTTAAAAACAGAAAGTTTCCTCTGGAATGATTTTTCAATGTTGTTTGACTGTCAGGCAGGAAAAAAAAAAACAATCTCACTCCTCTCTGCACATGTACGATTGGGACAAATTCAGAGACAAAGTACAGTGAAACTAGACTTATCTTTATATTCGTGTTCCAATTTGTGTTCAAAATTATAACGTGCAATTTAAATAAGTTCTTCCTTTGTCATAAACTGATAAGCCAGACAGACAGCCAGACAGACAGACAGACAGACAGACAGACAGAGACATGCACTAATTGATTAACCCCGCTTTTCGCTTTGCGTGCATGGAGTAATATTGACAGCTCAGGGAAGCCATTATCACGCAGAATGGTTTTGCTGTGTTCAATTTCCGCAGTGAGGTCGCACGGTGAGCAGGTGGCCAAGGCTCTATCCACAAGGTCGGTGATGAGAGCAATCTTATAATGTGTGTGAGACTCAATGAGTCCCACCGTGTATACTGCCCAGTGAAGGTAATCTTGTGACAGATGGTAGTCAATAATAATCTGATTTCTCAACGAGTATGTCGAGAAAAGGGAGTGCTTTCAATTGCTCCATCTCAAAGGTGAATTCGAGTTCCAGCCTGGAATGTGTCAGGATATGCCAGGATGTCCATGTACGCATCAGCAGAATATAATATTTTTTATCCAACAAATGTATCTCATACACTTATTGAAAATACACACCAAGTTATGACATTAGTGGTTAAATCATAGAAGGCGCACTTCTCGTGCAAACAGACAAATGTTAGCGAGCACCTGATCAATTGGGCATACGATTGTTATGCCATCCAATTGAGCTTGTATGGTGTCATTAACAACTTGGGCACTCAGTCGAGCACACGGATCTGGATTCAGACCTGAACTAAAATTTCATCGGCGTGTTCTTGTCACCGAACCAACTCATCCACCCAGTTTCGTCCGAATTAGTCCATAACTTTTTGAGATATCGTGTTGCATATCATTTTATCCCCATCACTCAATGGAGAAGATTCACTAAAAAAAATTCTGATCCAGATCCAGATTCAGATCTTCACCAAAATATGCGAAATCCAATTTTTTTTTTGAATCTGTCTGCAACTTTTTAAGATATCTTGTTCACAAGTAGACAGACAGGGGTGAAAATATAACCCCCATCCATCTTCGGTGGAAGAGGTAATAAACTCAACTGTGCATGTTGCTGTGTTCACGAGTTCCACATAGACCGACTCGGAAATCGACGGAGGTTCGAGATTGCTGTGTTATAGCGATGCTTCATAAATACGGATGGCTTCCTTGTGTATCTTGTATATAAAGTTGTATTGTCTGTCTGTCTGTGTGTCTATCAATAGAATTGGCCCCACCAGCAGTTACCCCATCATATTTCAGACCGTTGGAATCCTCTTGGCAAATGGAGATGGAAGAAAACATTTTCAAACCAACAAGGTAGGGGGTTCAGGGTGGGAGGAAGACCCCAATTCTCTCAATGTAAATGTGTATCCTTTTGGACCACTCAGTGGTAGGCAGTATATTACAAATCATCACACAGCAAAACTCCAAATTAATTCTGCACAAAGTGCTGGTCTGTCTGCTGGTAATATATAAAGCAGCTCATTCCACTAACATGATTTGTGACAGTCAAGTTACAGGTCGTTTACAACCAGTTAGCACATGAAAACCAAAGCAAGATCCATCCATTGGGACCAAACTCTGGAAAGAGCATCATTGCTGCCAAAGCAGTCTCCTGGGCTATTGGGCACAATCCTGGACAGGTCACCACTCTGACAAAGGATACTCAAATGGCTCAATCATCCCAGCAAGCTCGGACTCATTTTGCCAACCTCACAATGATGACAAGCTGAGTCAATCCCACGTGGTATTAATTCAACAGCCAAGCAGAATTTGAACTCAGGACCCGAGGATCCCAAACCTGCCACCTTAACCATTAAGCCAACAGCAGACATCAAACCAAGATGCTTCCCCAAAAAATTGTGATTTTGCGTTCGGACAGCATTGGCTCAACAATTGAGGATGTGCAGAAAACAGTTGCACTGACTGGTTTCAGATTGTGACCCGAGAACGCAGTGTGGCATGTTGAAACGTACCAATCATAATTTATCTATCTATAATTCCAGCAATCTCTGTGTGTCTGTCTGTGTGTGACCACTGTTTCTCGACAACCACTGGTCCGATCGAACTGAAACTTGCCAGGTATATTGCTGGGGACCTGAGTATGTGCCGTTTCAAGGTTTGATATTAATTGGGCAAGTGGTTCCCAAGTTATAGTCATTTATTTACCAAACCAATGACAGGACACGTTGCTGCGAAGGCGTGGCGACCCATCGCCATCTTCTGGCTTGTCTGTCTGTTTGTCTGTCTGTTTATTGCCAAGAGGTCACAATTTTAAACGATCTTCACGAAACTTCACCACATGGTCGAGTTTGTCATAAGGAAGAAGCCTATTGTTTTTGAGGTCAAAAGGTCAACACAGGCCAAAGGTCAACAACTTCGGTGAGAGTTCTAAAATCCTCAATTTTCATCCGATTGACTTGAAATTTTAAGAGGATTTATATTTCAGGTCACTGAATCTCCCTAACTTACCTCAGGAGTTTTAAGGTGCAACTCACTTTTTCTACCAACAGGGCAAACATGATGACCAAGGAACTTTCCAAAGAAATCAGACAGAAAGTGGTGGAGAAGCACTGTTCAGGAGAGGGTTATAAGAAGATTTCAAAGTCACGCATTATCCCTTTGAGGACGGTGAAATCGATCATTAAGAAGTGAAAGACATATCATACTACCCAGACTCTACCCACATCAGGTCGCCCATCCAAACTCAGCGGCCGGGAGAGCAGGAACCTGGCTTGGGATGTCACTGTAAATCCAACAATGACTTTGAACGATCGGCAAGAATATTTGTCTGAGATGGGGGTCAGTGTTCATCAATTAACAATATCCCGTTCCCTTCACAAAGCCGGCCTTCATGAGCAGGTGACAAGAAAGAAGCCATGATTTAAAAAGATGCATCTTAAAGCTCTTATGAAGTTTGTGAAAAAGCATCTTAATGATAAGGCATGTGGATAAAGGTTTTATCGTCAGACGAGACAAAAATTGAACTTTTTGGTCTAAATTCAAAGCAGTACATCTTTGCGCAAGACGAGCACTTCACATCACACAGTTAACACCATCCTTACTGCCCAGCCTGGTTGTGGCAGCATCATGCTCTGGGGTTGCTTTTAATCATCAGGGACTGGCAAGCTTGTCAGGATAGATGGAACAATGGATGGTGCAAAGTACAGGAGAATCCTTGATGAAAACCTGCTTGAGTCAGCCATGAATCTGAAACTGGGTCGGAGATTCACATTTCAGCAGGATAATGATCCGAAGCATGAAGGTGAAGCCACACTGGAGTGGTTGAATAAGAAAAAAATAAATGTTCTTGAGTGGCCCAGGCAAAGTCCTGACTTGAACCCAATTGAACATTAATGGCGAGACTTGAAGATTGCAGCCCATCAAGGATCCCCATCAAACTTGGAAGAACTAAACCAATTTTCACTTGAAGAATGGCCAAATATGTCACAATCTCCCTGTACAAAGCTGGTAGAGACCAACCCAAAAACACTCAGAGCAGTCATTGGTGTAAAAGTTGCTTCCACCAAGTGCTGACCGAAGGGGTTGAACACTTTTTCAACCAGTGAATTTTGATTTGTACATGTTTTTTGCAGGTATTCCTGACATGTAACCTCCTTCAGCTGTAACAGTATTTAGTGTGATCCTTTCAGTTATGAATAAAAAAGTTCATTTGGAACAATTGTTTCTGCATAATTTGTAATTCTTCTCAATGTGTAAATATTGGTTGGGGGTAAATACTTTTGCAATCCTCTGTCGATATGTTTCAAAGGAAAAGAGATTTTAGCTTCATATTATTCACAGGAATGACAAAAGACAAAATTCACAATAAAATAAGAAAAGGAAACCCAACCCTAACCTTACATTGAAACCCAAACCCGAACACCCCAAACCCAAACCCAACCCTATCCTCACACCCCAAACCCAAACCCAACCCTATCCTCACACCCCAAACCCAAGTCTAATCCCAAGATGATTTATCATTTTCACACTGATTTATAAAAAAACAACTAAAAGAATCATTATTTTTTAAACAGTTTATTAATTTTTTTCTTTTTTTTAGCAGTTCAATAACAGTACAAGGTCAATACAATCTTTCAAATCAACAAAGTTTTCTGTCTTTTTTTCTTCTCGTTCTGTCTTGAGAATGAAGTTTAAGTTATTTCAAGTTTGAAGAAGTGGAAAGGAGGAGATATATTGTAAATTTGTCTCAAGAAATCTCAGGTCTTCCCAGCACTTTCTTGATATTGCTGAAAAAGAATAAATAAATAAATACATTACATGTCAAATATCGAATTAAATACTATGTAATTTCATTAATTATTAATCACCTGAACTTACCACTCATCAAGCACTATCCAACCAAGAACGACAAGGATAGGTCGGTTGAGAACTTCAAAGGTCTCCAAGATAGAAACCACTTTTTGAGTCTCCAAGGTAGGTCTCATATTTTGAGCCATCAAGGCAAAAGTCTTCCTGATTTTCCAGAATTTTTGGGTCATCAAGGCAGAACTCGTTTTGTGGGTCATCAAGGTGGAACTCGTTTTGTGGGTCATCAAGGTGGATCTCGTTTTGTGGGTCTCTGCACACGTATCAGCAAAAGGAATTGAAAACCACTCAATATCACCGCCATCATCATCTTCATCATCATCATGCCTTCTGACACAATCCTGGAAACACTACTCTCTCCATTGCTTTCTGCATCTCAGTTCAATTTTCCTCTTCTTTTGCCTTCAATTTCACATCTTGATTTTCTTCACCACAAAGTCCCTGAACTTACCACTCATCAAGCACTATCCAACCAAGAACGACAAGGATAGGTCGGTTGAGAACTTCAAAGGTCTCCAAGACAGAAACCACTTTTTGAGTCTCCAAGGAAGGTCTCATATTTTGAGCCATTAAGGCAAAACTCTTTTCCTGATTTTCCAGAATTTTTTGGGTCATCAAGGCAGAACTCGTTTTGTGGGTCATCAAGGTGGAACTCGTTTTGTGGGTCATCAAGGTGGAACTCGTTTTGTGGGTCTCTGCACACGTATCAGCAAAAGGAATTGAAAACCACTCAATATCACCGCCATCATCATCTTCATCATCATCATGCCTTCCGACACAATCCTGGAAACACTACTCTCTCCATTGCTTTCTGCATCTCAGTTCAATTTTACTTTTCTTTTGCCTTCAATTTCACATCTTGATTTTCTTCACCACAAAGACCCACTGGGTTTTGATTTAAGTTTTTCAAACAATTTTAAGACAGTAAAAGTTTATAATTGAAAAAAGCTGGACTTACGACTCGTTGGTAAATGCAACGTTTCGGCGAGAATCCACTCGCCTTGGTCACGCCAGATGATGAAGTGAGGAAGAACTGAAGAAGCTGGAAAATTGTCACGTGACATCAGACCTGCTTAGATTTAGAACTACCAACATTCTTCGATTTCATTAATTAATTTGATTGCATCGATTTAATTACCAACGTTCATCGATTTAATTAATTTTAATGATTATCCAGTTGTACACACCTTGAACTTGTATACAGTTCCATTAACACTCATGGCAGACTTTCACCAATTGCATGATCTGTTTGGTGCTTGTCTGGCTGTGAGTGCAGCAAAACATTCGTTTGTTCCCAACTCTTCTGAGGCACAGACAGAATGGGACACGATTGGGGTGAAGAACATGTAGTTTATACAAAGTTTGAAATCATTTTTAATGTAAAGCAAGAATCTTGGCAACTTACATTCAAACCGGTGGGATGGTTTCATTCGAGTGGGTGGAGGAGAGTTAATGAGCACATCTTCTGAGGGGCCTTTGTAAAAAAAACAATAAAAATATAAAACATTAAACACACTGATATCTTCATCAGTTTGATAACTTGTTCAAGAAAGGGCACAGAAGGGAATGCACTGATGGAACAGGTGACGACGAAAAGATGAAGAACCCAATCGAGGGGAGTTAAACTTGTGATTTATCCTGCGTGGCGATGACCATGTCAATCACTAACCTTCACACCAAAATATTAATTACAATTATCTTCACAATTAAGAACATTCTTCTTCAAAGAAGGAAGTATTAACAGCAATGTCGATAAAAGAACAAGTGGCAAAACTTATTTCAGCTTCACAACACGATCTTGGGGTTTGCTGAGTTTGCACCCAGTGTGTTCACCCCCAGTGTGTTCACCCCCAGTGTGTTCACCCCCAGTGTGTTCACCCCCAGTGTGTTCACCCCCAGTGTGTTCACCCCCAGTGTGTTCACCCCAACTGCCGCAAAGTATTGAAGAGTGCTTACCTGTTGAAGGTCCTGCATGTGATATGACCCCTCAACACTGTGCTGTTTCTGTTGTTGCTGTTGCAGCTCCTCAGTAACATGTTGTTGCTGTTGCAGCCTGTGATCACAATGAGGGTTCTGCTTTTCCTGCAGCCCCTCAACACCGTGCTGCTTCTGTTGTTGCTGTTGTTCATTTCGACCCTGTTGACCCTTAAGACCTTGAGACCCCGTATGACCTTGAGACCTCCCTTCGATCATTTGACCCCTCAGACATTTATACCCACAGATCCTTTAGACCTGTTGAGACCCCATAGACAAATTTTGATCCCCTTTTTTTTCGAGGCCATACGACCTTAACACCAATTGAACTGTTTTGACCCCTTTAGAACCCTTTAAACACACACCACACAAACATCAAAAGTCTTTTTACAACACAGACGACTCTTTTAAGCAGGTGATTTGCAAACTCTACCCACCCGCAGGGTGGGTAAACTGTGCTAGTCACCTTATCTAAGCGAAAACGACTTGGAAAAACTATCACTAAAATGAAATCAATCTCCTGGAAGTTAGTCAACACAAAATAGAGCCTCATCCCTTCTCCCTTGCGAAGTTGGTATTCCTTGTCCTCAATGAGAATCGTCATTGGAACAATCACATTCGCCGTCTCCATCCTCACAATCACATCCGTCATCGTCATCATCACAATCACATTCGCCGTCTCCATCCTCACAATCACATCAGTCATCATCATCATCACAATCACATTCGTCGTCTCCATCCTCACAATCACATTCGTTGTCTCCATCCTCACAATCACATTCATTGTCTCCATCCTCACAATCACATTCATTGTCTCCATCCTCACAATCACATTCATTGTCTCCATCGTCACAATCACATTCGTTGTCTCCACTGTCACAGTCACATTCGTCATCGTCGTCATCATCATCTTCCACATCCTTATCCTCCCCATCAGCCTCATCTTCTCCATCCACATTCTTGTCCTTTCTGTGAACACACAAGAATCACCAGAACTTCGTTTGAGAGAACATTTATCTGCATCGTGAAAATGTATCAGAGTACCACCAGATAGATAAACTCCAATAACAACATATTCATCAGTTGAGAGGTCCATCGGGATCATAGTTTGCTGTTCTTAATTGGAAGATCAATCATAAAATGAAGACTTGTGAAGAGCTTTACCGGAGCCGTTTGTTCTTCCATAAATATATCGCCCAAAGCAAGTTGATGATAAATATCACCATGGAGATGATCCCGACAGCATTTTCAAACCTCCCCCATAGCGACACGAGGTCTCCAACGTCCATTGGGCCGAAAAGAGAACCTTCCCCAAAGATCTGTGGACACGGATGTAACAAGTTTAATAAATTAATGTTATTTCAATGAAAACAGGAATCAATATCCATCATAATGATCCTTAAATGGAATCGTTTCAAACTGAAGTTGAAACCTGACGTTCTGACCACAGGCCCAGCAAACGGATCGAATGATGTAACTTGGTTTCCTTGAAACAAGATTTAAGAGTACATTTGTTGACACCATAATCAAACTGTCATTATTTATTTAATATCACAATCTGCTCCCTTCCGAAAACTTCCTTTTCATACCAACCAATGGGATCTTTAACCCTTTACCCCCTTATCCATCAGTGATGGTCTTTCCCTCCGTTTCCCATTTACCTGGTAAGACTTCCTTATTGCACACACTCCAGGACGCACTTGCAGGTGTACCGGAAACATATTTTCTTGAAATTCTTTGAAAATACTCAAGAGCATAACAAGGTACGACCACATCGTAGCAACGAATGCGGCAGAATGGTCTGAATGTTCTCAAAGGTAAACACACAATGCATCCAGACGATGGTCTTTATGACGCTGCAAGCATTGTTGTCATGGTAACCGCATTCGGGACAACACAAACCCATTTCAGTTTTCCTTGTATCATCATCCAATTTATAATATGTAATTATATAATGGTATGCCATATTTGCGTACAGGGTGGCCTGAAAGTCGTTTTACCCCTCCACAGTGAAGCATTCGTTCTTAAACTCTTCATACACAGGTTTTATTGTGCAGTACTGTACTTTTTTTAAACCTTGTCGAGGCTCATATGAGAGCGAACACACAAAGCACAGCAAGGGGGTGCATGAGACAAGAAGGGGTAGGAGTGAGAAGGACAAAACAGTGGAGAGCAAAGACATTAGGAGATCTGTAGAAGGGAGAGGGATGGGGGGGGGGAACACGGGGTATACAAGATGGACATTACAGGGACTTTCAGGAAGGAAAGCGGGGAATTTGAAGGAGGTGGGTTTGGGGTGGATTAATGGGGGTAGAAAAGATCAAGGATTTGGATGGGGAATGATAAGAGGTGGTGGTGAACAGCAGTTTTGAAGGCCTGGAGGGAGGAATGGGATTGAACAGAGTGAGGGGGTTTATTTCAAAGGCGGGAAAAAGAGGAACAAAAGAGTGAAGGTGAGCAGGGATTCATGATTTTGGTAGTTTTACCAGAAGGGGGTTGTTAGCGGACCTTCAACGACCTGTGGAAATATGGTAGTGACCAAGCCCGTCGCTATGGGGGGGGGGGAATTTGGGTGCAATGTCCCCCCATGGAGCATCTGGTGCCCCCCATGGCGCATCTGGTGCCCCCCCCATGATGCATCTGGTGCCCCCCCCCCACTTGTACACCACCCATTTATGCCCTGTTGTACCCTGTGAACAACTTAGTGTTTAAGGACACTCGCCCACTGTGACCTTGCTGTTTAAGAGTTCACCTGTGTGAACTAAAACCCTTATTCCAGATTTTCAACGTGGTGAATAATAAAGCCTTCTTGGATAAACTGTTCTTTAATAATATCCTTCTTTGAATAACAGTCAAGAGATAAGTGTGTGCTTCCCAGCGCATCTCCAAAAGCAATTGGCAACACAATACAGTCCAAGCCCACAAGATAAAAGATAATAACGCAAGCACCAACACCAGCAGCCAAGACCTCGTGTCGAATGTCGATGTTGTGGGTGGTTATATGTATATATCGTGGATCATTTAGTTTTAAGGAATAGCCAATCACCGTATTCGACATGGAGACCCTGTTGAGCAGGTTACCTGATTGGTTGTAACTTAGGTATAAATGTAATATTGTCATAATATGATAATATGATAAAGGAAAACACATAAATTTACATTATTAAAGATGAAGTGCACGTGCACCACGTGACCTTCACAACCCATCAACCCTCCATCTTACAAAAGTAATTTTATAATAAAAATTAATAATATGTGTGTTTGTAATCTGCTTACATTTGAAATTATGCAGATAAAACCTGTTTTTGATGGATGGATCAATTTATAAATAAAACCGTCAACCGTCAAATCTCGCGAGACGTGAGATTAGTGACGCGAGTCACGAGGGACGAGTCACAGAGCACGAGCTCGCAGCAGGAGAAAAGGACGTGGATGATGGAAATACGAAAATGGCTCAGAAAAGGAAAAAATGCAACCGACGAAAATGAAGAAGATGATGAAAGACATGTTGTGGGAGGAGTTGGAGGAGGAGGAAAAGACGATCATGTCGATGAAATACCGACAGAAGCTGGCCAACATGGCCAAGCCAGCAACGTTCGACCTGCAGCTGGAGCCCCAGCGCAGACAGCCGGGTCTCCATGCTCGGCGGCGCCTCGGGGTCGGGTGTGACTGTCAAGCCTCTTCCCGATGATCTTGGAAGTGAGAGACCGAATCGAGTTGTTCTCCAGCAGTACCCTGGCCATTTGTTTGAGAACAAGAGTCGCTCGTTTGTGTCCTCGTGGTACCAGACTAATGAATGGCTGGAATACAGTGTGCAGACAGATGCAGCATTCTGCTATCCATGTAGGAAGTTTAACACCGCACGTGGCCCAGTGGACTCTACTTTCACAGTGCGAGGCTACCGGAATTGGAAACATGCCGTTGAGAAAGGCATGGGGTTTCACAAACACGCAACTTCAAAGTAACATTTCACTTGTTTTGAGGTGGAAGGAGAATGAGAGGCACATCGATTGTGGTGAGGAGATTTCCACACTCCTCAATGCTGACCAGCTACATAGAAACTGGTACTATGTGTCTGCTCTTATCGATGTTGTGGGATTTCTCACCGAAAATCAGATACCTTTTAGAGGGAGCCTTGATAATTTTGAGGATATGTCAGACGGCACAGTGGGCTCTTCCTCTCACTTTTAAACTACACACTCAAAAATGAGACGGAGCTAGCCATAATAAGAGAAAACAGTCACTGATTTCCTCGAGGTTTGTTGTTGCCTGTACAAATTCTTCAGAAAGCCCACTGTTGCTGCACAGTATAAAGGTGAGCGGTTCAAACGACTTCTTGATCAAAGTTGGACGGTACATTTAGCCACCGTGTCTGTGATCATAGGATTTTTAAGGATTTCACATCCTGACTGTTGGAGATTGATGCAGAGCGCGTCTACAGTGCAGAGATGAGGATGGAGGCTGTTGGACTTTTGCAGGAAGTCTCTGGGCCTGCCTTCATGTTCATTGCTATCTTTGTGCAAAAACTGCTGATGTTGTTTGATGGCCCGAACAGACTCTTGCAGGCAGAGGACATGGACTTGCTAACGGGGTTGGAACTGGTGGCGAGTGCTACAGAGTACGTGAAGAAACTCCGCTCTGAGGATGAGTTCACTGATCTGTGGAACAAGGCCAACGATGCTCGCACTTCTACACCTGCACCACCAAATCGGAGACGCACAATGCATAAGAACTTGGAACAATTTGTAGTTTTGGAGACTGCAGGACAAAACAACGACAATGACAAGACGGAACTGCAGAGGGTTTTTTACAGCGCAAGTGACACTGTGCTTGGAGAGATCGCTCAGCGCTTCAGTGAGCGCAACACACAACTCGTCCATTCACTCGCTACCTTGAATCCTGAAAATGGTACGTTTTGGATCCCCACTTGCTCCAGCACATCATGACATTAACAAAGTCAACCATCAGTGAAACAGAGTGTGTGGTTGCAAAGCACTTTATTCGCTCACAGACAGAAAAGCTGCCAAACGAGAGATTGACAACACAAAAACTCCTCTCAACATTCCACAAAACGCTGGAAACCATGCCAAGTGTAGTGACTGTAATGAGACCTGGACTAACATTTGGTGCGTCCACTGCCATGTGTGAAAACTCATTCTCAACATTGAGGAATGTCTTCACTGACCAGCGACGGTCCATGCGCCATGCACACAAGGCACAACTGGTATGGCTGGCCTTCGAGAGAGACCTCACACGTAAATGCCTGAATGAATGGAAGGAGAAGGTCCTCAGAAGATTCCACACCGAGACGCGTCGCCTTCACCTCTTCTGACAGTGAGTGCAGTGGTATAAAAACTATACGAGGGGTTCAGATTGTGTGTGTGACTGCTGATGATGCGTGTGTGGTTCTGGTTGCAGTGTGGTTGTGGTCAGCACCCGCCGTGGTCGGCTGCTTTGTACTTCTCATGTTTAAGTTAAATGTTGTGTTTGGTGCTTTGCATATCTCATATCTAGTGCTTTCTGTATAACCTTACCTCTGTGTAATTGACTGCTTTAAATGTGGATCTTGTGGTATCGTCAGGCTGGTCGTATTTGCTGTTGATAGTTTAATGTGGTGATCGCAGGTCATAGCCGAGTGTATCTTATTTCAAAGTGCACTGATTCTGGTGCCAACCTCCCCCGTTTAGTCATTGTATCTCTGGTATATTAATTTTCTTATGCCAATTCTTCAAAACACCTTGTATAAGGGCACCTGAATTGGTGCCAATTGTCTAATCATTGAATATCTGCATTGTGAATGTGCCAGTTTGTTGCAGCTCTCCTGCATTCGAATAATTTTAGGCCAAAAACATTGGAACATATTAAATCGAACTGAGATCAATTTGGTTAGTATGCGACGGCAACCTCAGTATAGATGTGTCAATGCTGCATGAATACAATAGTATACCGGGTTATCAAAAATATTAAATATAATAATTGTGCCCCCCCCATCAAGTTCATATGCCCCCCTTAATACTGAGCAATGGCTTCGGGCCTGGTGGTGACAAATCACAGACAGAGTGGGGGGGGGCGAGACCAGAGAGGATACAGTAGAAGACAGAAAGACCACTGATCTGGCTGCGGTGAGAGAGTGAGAGACCCAAAGACTGAGCCACATTGCGTGAGATACCAATGATCCTAAATGCCTTGGTTTCCACAGCATTAAGCTGAGAAAGGTGAGAGGCAGGAGCACCAGCTCAGAGGGGAGAGCAGAACTCCAGGCTGTGGAAAAAAGCTTTGTACGTGGTTTGAAGCTCAGGTGGGCCGAGGAAGGACTTTGCACAACAGAGGATTCCCAGTCGGCGACTGGCTTTGGAGGCCAGGTTGGAAATGTGCCTTTTCCAGGAAAAATCATGGCAGATAGTGAGACCAAGAAGCTTAAATGAAAGGACTTCTTCCAGAGGATTGTTGAGAAAGTGGATGGTTGGGGGGGGGGTGGGGTTTCCAAATGGTCCTTTCAGAGAGACATCGTGAGAGTGTGAGATTTGTCAGGATTGAGAGACATGTTCCACGTGTTGGACCAACTTGTGATTTTATCCAGATCTGCAGAGAGTGAAGAAGCTGCTGCTTGCCTCTCTGAGGGATGACAGATGGTACGGCAGAGGGTGGAGTCATCAGCAGAGAGATAAAGAGGATTTTCCAGAGAGTCAGAGAGATCATTGATGAGAAAAAAAAGAGTAAGAGAGATCATTGAGGAGAGATCTTACAATGTAAATTAATCACTCATTGTGCTCCATCATGCAGACACAATAACTCATTAATTAAAAAGATACTTGATTAAAAAGAGACTTTGCTTTCAAGATATGCATGTGGATGCATCAAGATATTGAGTAGAGGATGAAATATAACACATCTCCAAACACGAGAAGCGATATTTATCTATTCCTGAGACCCTATGTTATGTCAGCAAAAACGAGTTCGTCCACTCGCTTTGATTGTTTGTGCAAAGAAGAAGAAGAAGAAGAACACGTACTCATCTCATGGTCCCAAATTTTGATGAAGAAGATTCTGGAAACCATTTGGGGCTCTGCCTCAAACTCTGCAACCTCCAATTGGAGAGCTGAACACTGAACAGGCTCCTCCCACCGAGACCGTTGGGAGTTGATGACACATCAGTCGAGAACATCCAATTGGAATTGACTTTGTTGATCGGTGTCCATTGGACTGTTTTTCTTCTTTACCTCATTCACTTTGTGTGAATTTCACCTGAACAGAGCACAACGAAAAGCTTTGTGGTTTTCTTTTTAGTCTGTTTTATGGTGATGTCCTTCAAATGTCCAGACTCACCAATTGTTTTTTTAAATTACACACAATAAAACCTGTACATTAAAAGAGTTTAAAAACGAATGTTTACCTCAAGTGGGATTTGTAAGGGAAAGACCTAAAAAGAGTGTGGATGGGGCAATTAATGGGGTGTGGCCAGCATTAGGGTTGGGTTTAGGATTCGAGCTTTCATGTTTTGATTGGGGTTTCCGCGAAATTGGAGTACAAGAAAATACTGTTGTTGATCAGTGTCAGGTTAATATTTTTTATTTTGGGACAAATTGACATTTTTTGACAAAAAGCTATAATTTTTTATTTTACCCTTGACGTGGATTTCTACCCTCGAACCGCGTCGTGATCGAAAGGATTCTTTAGATTGTTGAGGGATCTTGACCTCCTCGAGGATTCAACGTCGAGCCGACTCAGTGTTGCATGTATCAGGATAAAATAAACCACTGAAGTCCAGTAATAATCAATGTCCACAAGGAGTTCTTTCTTCTGTACCATTTATTTGCTGTTCCTCAGATCATCCTCCCCTCCCCATATATCCATTCCATTTTATAAGCAGAGAGGGCTTTTGATCGCAAGAACAGAATGCACAGCTTATCAGCCCGGTCACCTTGTACTTGCAGAAAACCCAAGCAATGTCCAAAGTGTCAAAGAAAGACAAGATTATAAGTAGGTGGTAGGCCTTAACAACTAAATAGTAGAACAGTAGAGGAAAAACACAAACACTTTGACCGACTCAGACTGAGCCAAAGGTTTCTTGTCTAGAGAGTAATAATTTCCCCAACACTCCCCCCTTGTTGCCTAAAAAGGCAACACTAGTTAAGTTTAACGATATATATTTTCTCTTCACTTGGAAATACATTCTCTCTTGCGTTTGAGTGTGCCCATTTTCTTGGGTAGTCACATCCCCCCTTTTCCCCATCGTAGAGCTCAGTCCCTTAGCCTTTCCTGTCCCGCAAGCCAGGTGGCTTCATGTGGTTGTACAGCTTCGGACCTGGTTGAGGTTCCGGTCGGCCCCTAGGCCGATAGAAGATAAGGCTATCCGTTGGGCTGCACAGCTGATTTTCAACAACCTATTTCGGGAACAAAGCAGATGAGCAAGAGTGGATTGACAATTCCCGTGAATATTGAACACATTCATTTGCGCTACTTATGGATTTCCAAGTTCAGGTTCTATCTCAAAAGAGTCGTAGGACTCAGTCTCAAAACCAGGGTATGAGGGTGGTGCTTGGGCCACCATCACCTTTTTAGCAGTATTCCTCTTTAGACAAGAAACAATCAATGCCGGCATTGTAATTGTTGCACATCTAACAAGCACCACTGCAATGATGATCCACAATAACCCAACGGAAATCCAATGCAATAGGGTAGTTCCCCAGCCTCCAAAAATCCCTTCAAACCAGGAATAAAGCCCATCTTTCGTAAAATAATTGTGATACTTGGCTCCTTCTTGCTTAATCTTGTCAGCTATGTTTGTGATTTTCTCCGAGTTATCAGGGATATAAGTACAACACTCAGAGTTAATTACAGCACACGTTCCTCCTTGAGCCGCGAGAATGAGGTCGAGCGCAACTCGGTTTTGCATTGAAACTGCACGTAGGGCAACAACCTCCGAGTTGATATCAACCATGCCTAGAGCAGTTTTATTTGCCAATAATTCAAGCGAAGCAGCTAACTCTGCCAATCCCACAGACGTTTGTCCAACACCGTAGTGAGGGATTAAAATCATGAAGAACAGTTCAGTTGACGTGAAACCCCGTTTACCCCGTTTCAAATGCTCAAAAGGTGACTTAGATAACAGGCGCATATGTGGCAAAATGAAGGACAAGAAACAAGATCCACTCCAATTAACTGGAAGCCATGGGTATGCTCGATTTCCACACACGAAATACGTATTATTTAAAGCGACTTGTGGTCCCACCGTGTGATTTTCATAAACATAATGACAGCATTCAGAATTCCCTAATCTTCTTTCTCCCCGTGCCTCTTGTACCAAGCATAGTTCGGGTTTTTCTGTCGCCTGTTCAACCATAAAATGTGGAGGCATTTTACTTAAATTAAAATTTGGCCAAAACCAGTTACTGAAATTTCGTTGTCGGAGGCAATTTCCATTTCCATTGGTAACGATGTGGTCGTTAAGGTTATTATCTTGTTTATCCCAGTTTCTTTCCTTTGCCCAGTACCCACACCATTCACTCAGATTAAATGGTATAGCCAGAAGCGGTATCCCAGTAACTGCTGAATGAGGTATCTTAGTACAAACCCAGCAATTGGTTTTATTAAAAGCTTTCGCGTGTTTACGAGAAAGAGCCAGATAAGTGTTTATTCCATGTGGTGAACCCACTTTGCTCGTTAAGCTTCTTCGGTCTCTGAGTGCCATGGGCTTAGTTTGGTTGGTAGTCTGATAGGCCCATCTCCAAAGAACATGCAAATAACGTTGATCACAGACAGTACTTATCGGTTTAACAGACCAAGTACACATTGCACCACCTGCATTTAGTAGTACAAATAATCCTGCAATGGAAAGAATCATTAAAGTTATCAGGAAGCAATGTTCTCCTCGGGTTCTTTTCTGCCGTGTGCCAGTTTGCAGTGTGTGGCATGGATCCATGTTGCTCTTCCTTTACACTTCACAGCTGTATGGGTAGTTAGCAGTATTTGAAATGGCCCACACCAACGTGCCTGAAGAGAGTTCTTCCGTTTGTAAATTTTCACGTAAACAAAGTCTCCGGGTTTGAAGTTGTGATGATCAGATGTGGCTGGTTCTGGCAGAGCTTGTTTCACCTGTGCATAAAAAGTTCTTACAGCATGATTCAGAGAGATACAGAACGTAAGCAACGTGTCGTCCATTTGCTGCACGTTCATGTCTTTTATAGTCAAAGGAGGTGAGTTCGGTAATCTCATTGGTCTTCCCATCATAATCTCATGCGGAGATAAGCCAGTGTTTCGATTTGCGGTAGATCTCATAGTCATGAGAGCAATTGGCAGAGCATCTGGCCATTTTAATCCAGTTTGTTCACAAATCTTGGCCAGTTTATTCTTTAGGAATCCATTTTGCCTCTCTACTGCCCCCGCAGATTGCGGACGATGCGGGCAGTCGAAATGTTGCTTGATTTGCAATACGCGACACAATTCTTTCACCACTTCGGCTGTGAAATGAGTTCCTTGGTCACTGGAGATCCTACAAGGTATTCCAAACCTACAGATGAAATCCTTCATCAACAGTTTAACCACAGTAATGGCATCTGCTTTCCGACAAGGGTAAGCCTCAACCCATTTGGTGAACAAATCGACGATGACTAACGCAAATTCAAAACCGCAGCATTTTGGGAACTGAACAAAATCCATCTGGATATGAACAAAAGGTCCGAATGGAATTGGATGACCTCCTGGGGCCATCTCCACCCCCCTTGCTGGGTTATGTTTTTGGCAAATATGACATGTCTTACAATACTGTTCTGCAATTGGACTAAACCCCGGGGCAAACCACTGTCTCCCAATTGAAGCACTCATGCCCCCTTTGCTAGTATGCCCGGCCCCATGTGCCAATCGGGCGAGCCAAGGTAATAGAGCTCTTGGTGCCACCACACGACCATCAGATGATCTCCATAATTTGGATTCATTTTCGAATTCACATCCAGCCAGTATCCACAAATCTCGTTCTTTAGCACTGACAGCTGTCTGCAAAGTGTTTATATCGTCAATGGTTGCGTTGCCTCTTGTCTCAATACACATTGTGATATTAAAAGAGCTCTGGTGTGGGCAGCAGATTTTGCAGCTGCATCTGCCCTGGCATTTCCCCGTGAGACGTCATCAGATCTCCCAGTGTGGGCGTCACATTTTACCACTGCAATTTGGTGAGGCAGAAGTATTGCTTCCAGCAGATTCGCAATCCATGCTCCATTCCTCACCTGCGCACCTGATGATGTTATAAAACCCCTTTCGCGCCAGAGTGCTCCGAATTCGTGTGCAGCACCAAAGGCATAGCCGGAGTCAGTGTAGATTGTCACTATTTGGCCTTTGGCTAAATGGCATGCACGAGTGAGGGCGAACAGTTCTGCCTGCTGCGCGGAACAGCACTCAGCCAATCTCCCGCTTTCGATCACTTCGTGATCAGAGCAAACGGCGTAGCCTGTTAATAAATATCCATCAGGTGCACGTGATGATGAGCCGTCGACATATAGAACCAATTCAGAATTTTGGATTGGTGTGTCTCTCAAGTCAGGACGGGGTTGACACGTGTGGGCGATTATCTCTTCACAATTGTGAGGATCACCATCTTGAACTCCTGGCAACAAACGAGCACGATTCAGCGGTGCGCATCTCCTAATCGTAATGTTCGTGGGTGCTGTGAGTGAGAGTTCGTATGTCGTTGCTCTTGAAGCCGACAAATGTTGTGTTTTTGTTTTTAACAATACAGCTGTCACTGCATGCGGTACCAAGAGAACCAAAGTGTTTCCCGCGACGATCGCTTCTGTCGCCTGCACCGCGAGCGAAGCGGCTGCTACTGCCTTGAGACAAGGGGGGAATCCTTGCGCTACCGGATCCAATTTAGTACTATAATATGCAACAGGCCGTAATTTATTTCCGTGCTTCTGTGTCAGCACAGATTGTGCGAATCCCTGTCTCTCACATGCGTACAAATGGAAACGTTTTTCATAGTTTGGTAAACCCAGAGCGGGAGCCGAAGAAAGAGCTTGCTTTAACGTCACAAAAGCCTTGTCTGCATTTTATGTCCATGCAAGTGGGCTGGGCGCGTTTGCCGAACCAATGTCCACCAGGGGGCGCACTAAGGCCGCATAATCTGGTATCCACTGTCTGCAATAGCCGGTCATTCCGAGGAAAGACCTCATCTGTTTAGCAGTAGTTGGCTTGGGCAGGTTTAATATTGCCGCTATACGTTCAGGGGAGATGCGTTTTGTATCTCCCTTCAGAATATGCCCCAAATATTTCACTTCTTCTTGGCAAAATTGCAATTTAGCTCTCGATGCTTTGTGTCCTTTCCTGGCTAAGGCCCTCAACAATGTCAATGTATCTCGTTCGCATGCGTCTTTTGACGCTGAACAGATCAGCAGGTCGTCAACATATTGAATCAGTGTGGATCCACAAGGGAAAACTACATCATCCAAGTCGTCTTTGAGGACCCTCGAGAATAATGTTGGACTTTCACAATACCACTGGGGCAATACAGTCCAAGTGTATTGCTTTCCCTGGGAGGTGAATGCAAACAGAAACTGTACTTCTTGGGCTATTGGTATACTAAAAAAAGATGAACAAAGATCCACAACACTAAAATAGGTAGTGTTACTTGGGATGCTTGATAGAATGGTAGTTGGATATGCAATTACAGGAAAAGCTGGAATTACCGCATTATTCACTGCCCTCAAATCCTGTACGAATCTCCACGTTGGCTTTCCAGGTTTTCTCACAGGTAAGATCGGTGTATTACATTGACTAACAGTGGGAATAATTATCCCTTGTTTCAATAGCGCTTCCACTACGGGAGCAATTCCTACCTCTGCTTCTGGAGACAAAGGGTATTGCGGTTTTCGAGGCAGTTTCTTTTTTGGATCTATAGTGATCTTGATTGGATTCATACTTTTAATTTGGCCGACATCGTTGGCATGTGTTGCCCACAGACAAGTCGGGACTTGTTCGAGTATTTCAGGTAATTTTCCTGACCCATTTAATTCTGAGAGATCGACCACCTCGAACACAGCTTTTGCTGATCCTTGACATTCTGTCCAACAAAATTCCTGTTCCCCGATCTTCCAAAGTCCGGTTACTTGGCTCGATTCCATCAAAGTCGCTTGTGATGCTTTTTTCAAAGAGGTTACCATGTGACCAATGTCCGTTTCTTGGTAACCTTCTGCAATCGCTAAAGTAACATGTGGTGTAACACTGGACGGTTGGTTCCACAATTTTAATTGTTCCTGCGTGAGATGCACCTCCAGACCAATCCCTTGCTTCCCAATCCAAATTGTTCCCAACACTAAGTCAAAGGTCTGGTGTAATTTCGAGAGTGTTTCACTCGCATAGACGTTATCTTTTCCCTTGATGTTGCAATCTGCAATGCAATGTAGTCGAGTCTGTAAGTACCGTCTGTCCATGCCGTGTTTACTCACCCAATCGAGCACCTCGGGTACGTTTCTCTCCAAATGTGATAAATATTCCTGCAAATGGTTAAATGCTTCACAATTAATCACAGTCCATTGATATACAAGATTTTCTGTATTTTCCTGTAATAAATTCATCATAGTTATGTGTGATTCGTGAGGTATTTCTAAATATACACCCTCAGGGGTACACTTAATTGAACAATTCAGCTTGCATAACAGATCTCTCCCCAACAGATTAATTGGTGTATCAGTTGCCATCAAAAATGCATGGTTTGCAGACAATGGTCCAATTTCCACCCGGAGTTGCTCTGTCAGTGGAATGGTACTAGCAACTCCTGACATTCCCACTACTTTTACTCGTTCTCGCGATAACGGGGCGTCTGGGAAATCACTCCTTCTGAGCGCAGATTTGGTCGCTCCTGTGTCGACGAAGAAAGGAATCTCTTGGCCTTCAATTTTCAAAGTCAATTTTGGTTCGTCACATGGTTTCAAAGTCAGGAAGGGTAACTCAGATGAAGTCGCTTCTTTTCTTTGTCATAAAACGAATGGGTTTTGGGTTTGAAATGAACCTTGAGATGGAGGAGGAAGAAATGAGGGTGGAGGAGGAGGGAACGAGGCTGGAGGAGGAGGAGGAGGGAATTCGGTTTGAGGTGCAGTGGGTTGAAATGAACCAGCTTGCTCAAACTGTGTTCCCCATCTTTCCTGCTGTCTATAATATGGATTTTCATTCACTGGAGGCGTGGAGTGTCTGCGAGTTTCATCTCTGTATTGTGCCGCTGGTCTCTGTTCTACCGGTTCATACGAACTATAAGTTCGACTGTTTCTACGATTTCGGCATTCGTTAGCCCAGTGTCCTTGTTTTCCGCATGTATAACAGAAATCTCTGCGCTGGTCTCTGTATTTTGGTCTGTGACGGTAATAGGTTTGCCCTCGGTTTTGTGCATTATATCTCGCATTCCTTTCCCCGGGGCATTCACCTTGACCTTGAACCTGGGATAGCATTAATGTTGATTCGTTTTCCTCGTCAGAACGATGTTTCAACAATGAATTACAATGCGTTACATATTCCATCAAGTCTTTCACTTCCTTTAATTCCCAACCAATACATACTCGCTTTATTTCATTTTGTAATTTGGCCGTCAAACCATTAAGGTATACATGAGCAAATGGTACCCCCTCTTCCTTCAGTCCAGAGTGACATTGGTATACACCCCGAAAACGCTCTAAGAACTCCAATGGGTCCTCGCCAGCGCGTTGCCTGCACATCTGTATTTTTGCCCAGTCGGTCTTAAGTGTTACCACCTCTGTGACAGCGTCAATGAGGGTGTCAATATGTTCTTTGAGCTCCTCCCTGTTCCCAGGAGCTTCATCTGGCCATGCAGCGACCTGTTTCAATTGTCGGAGTAACCCCTCTGGTACCACTAATTTTAATATTATTTCCATGTCCATATATGTTGGCTGATGGCATGCCACCACCACGCGTAGCTCCGCCTGGAATTTTTTTGGGTTCTCTCGTATCTTCGGCATCTCATTTACGATGGCTCTTCATTCAGAGCCCCACGGACGGTATATCGCTTGTACCTCCCTTGCACCCTGGTAATCTCGCAATGGAAACGCGCTAATGAGTGCCTCATCATCTCCGTCCTTCGCAGTCTCTGGCATTATTTTTTTTGATCGAGTTTGTATTTTACCCTTGTCAGCAAGAGGAACTTTATTTTTGCTTTGTGTTCTTGTTTCTTTCTTAATTACTCGCCTGGCTCCCCGTTGAGCCTCTCCTTGCCCTGTGGAATCATCTCCCTCTGTCTCTCCCGCTTCTTCGTCCTCGAGCCGTTGTGCTATCGGAACTGTGCACTCTGGCCATGTATCTGAGTCTTCTTCTTCATCCTCAAATCTGACAGCCACTGCTCGCTGTCTCTTGGTTTTATTTTCAAGTCTCACCGGCATTTGCTTCGTTAATTGGTCTAGCTGACCCTTCAGGTTTAACAACCGTGCCTTTTCCTCTCTGTCATGACATTCCTTCATCCAATTTATATAAACGCTCTAGTTCACCTGCTTCTGGACCTTTTTGTCACTATTTTTCACTTCTAGTACTTTTCTTAAATTGTCTAAACACTCGTGATCGAACGTTCCATTCTCAGGGAAGGGTAATCGACTATTTTTGGTCCAATTGCACCATTTCCCCATGTCTCTCACAGCTTCAGGCCCATACTTATCAAACATAATTCTTGCACATGTACCTCTCCGTGGTTTTTGAATACAATTTTCCTCGGTATACACAATTTCCTTCCTTTTACAATTTCTATTTCCCATCTCTAAAATCACACAAATCACAACCGCTAAATTCACTCTAAAATCACAGAATAAAATAAATCGCACCCTCGGAGAACCCTCCCTGCTTACCTTCGCTCAAGCACTTGTCGTTCCTCCAGGCACTGCCTCCGGCAGATTAAGCACCTCCGGTCACGAGCGCCGCACAACGCCGATTCGAATCCGTGTCACTGGCACCAACTGACGTGGATTTCTACCCTTGAACCGCGTCGTGATCGAAAGGATTCTTTAGATTGTTGAGGGATCTTGAACTCCTCGAGGATTCAACGTCTAGCCGACTCAGTGTTGCATGTATCGGGATAAAATAAACCACAGAAGTCCAGTAATAATCAATGTCCACAAGGAGTTCTTTCTTCTGTACCATTTATTTGCTGTTCCTCAGATCATCCTCCCCTCCCCATATATCCATTCCATTTTACAAGCAGAGAGGGCTTTTGATCGCAAGAACAGAATGCACAGCTTATCAGCCCGGTCACCTTGTACTTGCAGAAAACCCAAGCAATGTCCAAAGTGTCAAAGAAAGACAAGATTATAAGTAGGTGGTAGGCCTTAACAACTAAATACTAGAACAGCAGAGGAAAAACACAAACACTTTGACCCACTCAGACTGAGGCAAAGGTTTCTTGTCGAGAGAGTAATAATTTCCCCAACACCCTCAATACATTTCACTTTTTTTTAATAATAATTCTTGTATATCAATATACTGACCATAACTAGAGACATATAGAATGCAGAAAAACATATATTTACATCTTAAAATATCAATCTTTACAATTTTCTCATTTTCCCCAAAGCTGGGTGGTGGCCATATTGGATTTCCATGATTTCAGGACTTCCCCCCCGGAGGATCCCTTAGGACTTTTTTTTTCTCTCACTGAGGACATATTCAGGAACCAAAATCTGTTGAGTTTGCTTTTGTTGCAATTTGTGTGAGGTTGACCAAATATTTCTGCTAACATGCCTGTACTATCAAGTCCCTCTACTAATCACAACTTCAGAACCCCTCCCCATCATGCTTACCTCCTCCAAAACCCTTCCCTCCTCACTTCCCCTCTCCTCTCATCCCTATCCTCCTCGCTCTCACCCTCTCCTGGAGTGTATAGTGATGTTTGAGGGGTCGCACTCTCCACTCCCCCCACCTCGCTCTTCCCTCATTCCAAGCTCCTCCTTCCTCACCCCTCCTCACTCCTCTCTCTCCGTCCTCTCTCTCTCCCTTCCTTCCCTCCTCTCCCCCTCCCTCCCCTCTGCCCCTTCCTCCATTCTCTCTGCCCCTCCCTCCTCTCCCTCTCCCTCCCTCCTCTCCCTCTCCCTCCCTCCTCTCTCTCTCCCCCTTCCTCCCTCCTTTCTCCCTCCCTCTTTCTCTCTGATCCTTAATATTCCCATCAGTGAAGTGATGGGTTGTATTTGCTCATTCCTCATGAATGCCTTCTGCTTCTCCTTAATAGCATTCCTTATCTCACTGCTCAACCACCCTGGTCTCTTTCTGCCTCTAGTTTTACACCTAATTGGAATGTACTTACTCTGCACTCTACACATTTGTTCCTTAAAGGTTTTCCATTTCTCTGATGCTGATTGTCCTGTTATCAGTCTCCCAATCTACATCACCCAATTCTCTCCTCATACCCTCAAGGTTTGCCTTCCTGAAATCTAATAGCCTTACTCTACTATCCTGAACTCTAACTCTTCAAAGAATCCTTGCACACACAATGTTATGGTCACTTGATCCAAAATGTTCCCCTACCTCCAATTCCTTCAACATATTTTGATCGTGACTTAACACTGACTTAAAGAATAATCGTGACTTAAATTTGTTGCTTAAAACTAACATCGTTTTCGAACTAACATCGTTCTCACACTCTCACTATGTCTCTCCGAAAGGACCGTTTAGAACACCCCCCCCATCCACTTTCTCAACAATCCTCTGGAAGAAGTCCTTTCTTTCAATCTTCTGGGTCTCACTGTCTGCCATGATTTTTCCTGGGAAAGCCACATTTCAAACGTCGCCTCCAAAGCCAGTCGCCGACTGGGAATCCTCCGTCGTGCAAAGTCCTTCCTCGGCCCACCTGTGCTCCTGACCACTTACAAAGCTTTCATCCACAGCTTGATGGAGTACTGCTCTCCCTTCTGGGCTGGTGCTCCTGCCTCCCACCTTTCTCGGCTTCATGCTGTGGAAACCAAGGCACTTCGGATCATTGGCATCTCTCGCAATGAGGCTGAGTCTTTGGGCCTCTCACTCTCTCACCGCAGGTTGGTCGGTGGTCCTTCTGTCTTCTACTGTCTCCTCTCCAGCCTCGCCTCCACCACCCCTACTCTCTCTGTGATTTGTCCCCACCACATTTCCACAGGGCGCTCAAGGTCCCCCAACAACTCCCTTCTGGTAAAACTACCAAAATCACGAATTACTGCTCACCTTCACTCTTTCCTTCCTCTTTTTTTCCCGCCTTTGGAATAAATTCTCTCACTCTATTCATTCCAATTCTTCCCTTCAGGCCTTCAAAACAACTGTTCACCACCACCTCTTGTCATCCCCCATCCAAATCTTCAATGTTTTCGACCCCAGTTAATCCACGCCAATCCCACCTCCTTCAAAGTCCCTGCTTTCCTTCCTGAAAGTCCCTGTAATGTCCATCTTGTATTCCCCATGTTCCCTGCCCAATCCCTCTCCTTTCCACAGATCTCCTGTCTCTGTTCCCCACTGTTTTGTCCCTCCCACTCCCTCCCCTCTTGTCTCATGCCCCCTTGCTGTGCGTTGTGTGTTCGCTCTCACACGAGCCTTGACAAGGTATACAAGGAAGGTGATTTGTATTATACAGTGTTCAAATATATTATTAAATTTGAATAAAGGTTCAAAGGCAAATAAATAAATCAATAAATAATTGGGGTTTTACCACCATTGTACCAGTGTCGATGACAGCATTCCAACACATTTCATGAGTTGTTTGTGGCTGTTGTTTATATCCTTCATAATGTCCTTAAAAACAGAAAGTTTCCTCTGGAATGATTTTTCAATGTTGTTTGACTGTCAGGCAGGAAAAAAAAAAACAATCTCACACCTCTCTGCACATGTACGATTGGGACAAATTCAGAGACAAAGTACAGTGAAACTAGACTTATCTTTATATTCGTGTTCCAATTTGTGTTCAAAATTATAACGTGCAATTTGAATAAGTTCTTCCTTTGTCATAAACTGATAAGCCAGACAGACAGACAGACAGACAGACATGCACCAATTGATTAACCCCGCTTTTCGCTTTGCGTGCATGGAGTAATATTGACAGCTCAGGGAAGCCATTATCACGCAGAATGGTTTTGCTGTGTTCAATTTTCGCAGTGAGGTCGCACGGTGAGCAGGTGGCCAAGGCTCTATCCACAAGGTCGGTGATGAGAGCAATCTTATAATGTGTGTGAGACTCAATGAGTCCCACCGTGTATACTGCCCAGTGAAGGTAATCTTGTGACATATGGTCGTCAATAATAATCTGATTTCTCAACTAGTGTGTCGAGAAAAGGGAGTGCTTTCAATTGCTCCATCTCAAAGGTGAATTTGAGCGCAAGCTGGAATGTGTCAGGATATGCTAGGATGTCCATGTACGCATCAGCAGAATATAATATTTTTTTTATCTTACAAATGTATCTCAGACACTTATTGAAAATACACACCAAGTTATGACATTAGCGGTTAAATCATAGAAGGCGCACTTCTCGTGCAAACAGACAAATGTTAGCGAGCACCTGATCAATTGGGCATACAATTGCTATGCCATCCAATTGAGCTTGTATGGTGTCATTAACAACTTGGGCACTCAGTAGAGCACACGGATCTGGATTCAGACCTGAACTAAAATTTCATCGGCGTGTTCTTGTCACCGAACCAACTCATCCACCCAGTTTCGTCCGAATAAGTCCATAACTTTTTGAGATATCATGTTGTATATCATTTTATCCCCATCACTCAATGGTGAAGAATCACTAAAAAATTCTGATCTCACACACACACACACACACACACACACACACACACACACACACACACACACAAGCATTTAAAGGCCATTTTCCCCGCTAAAGCGGGGGTTAGCCTTGCGGGCCCCATGACAATCTTCTCCACTTCACCCTGTTTTCTGCATCTCCCCTTCTTAATCCCCTTGCCCACATTTCCTCTTCCACCACATTTAGCCAAGTTTTTCTCAGTCTTCCCCGTCCTCTACTTCCGGCTACAATCATTTCCAACACTCCTCTCACCCAGTCACTTTCATCCTTCCTCAACACATGACCCAACCATCTCAACCTGTTTCTCTTCACAACCTCCATCACAGACTCAATTCCCATAATCTTCCGCAAGTCATCCTTTGTCTTCCTCTCTCTCAACGATACTCCGCACATCCACCGAACCATTTGCATTTCCACCCTTTCCAGCCTTTGTTGCTGCTCCATGTTCAGTACCCATGTCTCACTCCCATAAATCATCGTACTCCTCACACATGTAGCGTACACCTTTCCCTTCAGCTTCAACGACACTCCCCTCTTTGTCAGCACGCCACTCAGTTCCCGAAACTTCTTCCATGCACATCTCACTCGAGCAACCGTCGAAGAGTCTGATCCACCTTCTCCATTCAGCATGTCTCCGAGATCGCAAAATGTTTTCACCCCTTCCAGCTTCACACCATCTCCAAGATCCAACTCAACAATTCCTTCATCTGCTGCTCCCTCGATGCACACCTTACACTTGAATGTAGCTGCCACACTGGTTCATGACCCTCTCACCCCACTACATTTTCGATGAACCCATTCAGCACACATTGTACACTGAATGGAGTTCACGCCGACACCCTTCCTGCACACAGCACACGGCCACTTCCCAGTCCTTTCCACCTCACCACATGCTTTACCACTTGCCATCACCTTCGTCTTTCCGATATTCACCTTCAAACCTTTTGCCTCCATACATTCCTTCCACTTGTTCATCTTCTCCTTCAGTCCATCCATACTCTCTGCAATCAACACCAGATCGTCTGCATACAGCAGCTCCCACGGTAAACCCTCCTTTACCCTCCGAGCCAGCACCTCCATCACAACTACAAATAGAAGTGGACTTAGTACCGACCAATGGTGCACTCCTACCCTCACCTCAAACTCACCACTGTTCTCATCCTTCGTCCTTACAGCTGTGCGTGCTCTCTCATACATGGCGATCACTACTCTGATCAACCATTCCTCCACTCCTAACTTCCTCAATGCCCATGTCATAACTTCACGTGGGACCCTATCAAATGATTTCTCCAGATCAACAAACCCAAAAAACAACTTCTTCCTCTTCTCCATGTACTTCTCCTGCAACTGCCTTACAATAAAAATTGCATCTGTCGTTCCTCTACCTGGCATAAATCCAAACTGCATTACGTCAATCTTTACCTTCTTCCTTATCCTCTTCTCCAACACCCTATCCAATACCTTCATTCCATGCTCCAATAACTTTATTGCTCTATAGGAGCCACAGTCCAGAGGGTCACCTTTCCCCTTGTACAGAGGGACGAGGGTACTCAGTTCCCAATCCAGATCTTCACCAAAATACGCGAAATCCCAATTTTTTTTTGAATCTGTCCGCAACTTTTTAAGATATCTTGTTCACAAGTAGACAGACAGGGGTGAAAATATAACCCCCATCCATCTTCGGTGGCAGAGGTAATAAACTCAACTGTGCACGTTGCTGTGTTCACGAGTTCCACATAGACCGACTCGGAAATCGACGGAGGTTCGAGATTGCTGTGTTATAGCGATGCTGCATAAATACGGATGGCTTCTTTGTGTATCTTGTATATAAAGTTGTATTGTCTGTCTGTCTGTCTATCAATAGAATCGGCCCCACCAGTAGTTACCCAATCATATTTCAGACCGTTGGAATCCTCTTGGCAAATGGAGATGGAAGAAAACATTTTCAAACCAACAAGGTAGGGGGTTCAGGGTGGGAGGAAGACCCCAATTCTCTCAATGTAAATGTGTATCCTTTTGGACCACCCAGTGGTAGGCAGTATATTACAAATCATCACATCGCAGAACTCCAAATTACTTCTGCACAAAGTGCTGGTCTGTCTGCTGGTAATATATAAAGCAGCTCATTCCACTGACATGATTTGTGACAGTCAAGTTACAGGTCGTTTACAACCAGTTAGCACATGAAAACCAAAGCAAGATCCATCCATTGGGACCATACTCTGGAAAGAGCATCATTGCTGCCAAAGCAGTCTCCTGGGCTATTGGGCACAATCCTGGACAGGTCACCACTCTGACAAAGGATACTCAAATTGCTCAAACATCCCAGCAAGCTCGTACTCATTTTGCCAACCTCACAATGATGACAAGCTGAGTTAATCCCACGTGGTATTAATTCAACAGCCAAGCAGAATTTGAACTCAGGACCCGACGATCCCAAACCTGCCACATTAAGCCAACAGCAGGCATCAAACCAAGATGCTTCCCCAAAAAATTGTGATTTTGCGTTCGGACAGCATTGGCTCAACAATTGAGGATGTGCAGAAAACAGTTGCACTGACTGGTTTCAGATTGTGACCCGAGAATGCAGTCTGGCATGTTGAAACGTACCAATCATAATTTATCTATCTATAATTCCAGCAATCTCTCTGTGTCTGTCTGTGTGTGACCACTGTTTCTCGAAAACCACTGGTCCGATCGAACTGAAACTTGCCAGGTATATTGCTGGGGACCTGAGTATGTGCCTTTTCAAGGTTTGATATTAATTGGACAAATGGTTCCCAAGTTATGGCCATTGATTTACCAAACCAATGACAGGACACGTTGCTGCGTAGGCGTGGCGACCCATTGCTGCCTTCTGGCTTGTCTGTCTGTTTGTCTGTCTGTTTATTGCCGAGAGGTCACAATTTTAAACGATCTTCACGAAACTTCACCACATGGTCGATTTTGTCATAAGGAAGAAGCCTATTGTTTTTGAGGTCAAAAGGTCAACACAGGCCAAAGGTCAACAACTTCGGTGAGACTTCTAAAATCCTCAATTTTCTACCAATTGACTTGAAATTTTAAGAGGATTTATATTTCAGGTCACTGAATCTCCCTAACTTACCTCAGGAGTTTTAAGGTGCAACTCACTTTTTCTACCAACAGGGCAAACATGATGACCAAGGAACTTTCCAAAGAAATCAGACAGAAAGTGGTGGAGAAGCACTGTTCAGGAGAGGGTTATAAGAAGATTTCAAAGTCACTCATTATCCCTTTGAGGATATTATCCCTTCACAATCACTCTCATCACTACTCTCATCTCATCACTATCACACCCCAAACCCAAACCCAACCCTAACCTCACACCCCAAACCCAACTCTAATCCCAAGATGATTTATCATTTTCACACTGATTTATAAAAAAAACAACTTCAAGAATTATTATTTTTTAAACAGTTTATTACTTTTTTTTTAGCAGTTCAATCACAGTACAAGGTCAATACAGTCTTTCAACTCAACAAAGTTTTCTGTTTTTTTTTCTTCCAGTTCTGTCTTGAGAATTAAGTTTAAGTTATTTCAAGTTTGAAGAAGTGGAAAGGAGGAGATATATTGTAAATTTGTCTCAAGAAATCTCAGGTCTTCCCAGCACTTTCTTGATATTGCTGAAAAAGAATAAATAAATAAATACATCACATGTCTAATATCGAATTAAATACCATGTAATTTCATTTATTATTAATCACCTGAACTTACCACTCATCAAGCACTATCCAACCAAGAACGACAAGGATAGGTCGGTTGAGAACTTCAAAGGTCTCCAAGACAGAAACCACTTTTTGAGTCTCCAAGGTAGGTCTCATATTTTGAGCCATTAAGGCAAAACTCTTTTCCTGATTTTCCAGAATTTTTTGGGGTCATCAAGGCAGAACTCGTTTTGTGGGTCATCAAGGTGGAACTCGTTTTGTGGGTCATCAAGGTGGAACTCGTTTTGTGGGTCATCAAGGTGGAACTCGTTTTGCGGGTCATCAAGGTGGAACTCGTTTCGTGGGTCTCTGCACACGTATCAGCAAAAGGAAGTGAAAACCACTCAATATCACCGCCATCATCATCTTCATCATCATCATGCCTTCCGAGACAATCCTGGAAACATTACTCTCTCCATTGCTTTCTGCATCTCAGTTCAATTTTCCTTTTCTTTTGCCTTCAATTTCACATCTTGATTTTCTTCACCACAAAGTCCCACTGGGTTTTGATTTAAGTTTTTCAAACAATTTTAATACAGTAAAAGTTTATAATTGAAAAAAGCTGGACTTACTACTCGTTGGTAAATGCGACGTTTCGGCGAGAATCCACTCGCCTTGGTCACGCCAGATGATGAAGTGAGGAAGAACTGAAGAAGCTGGAAAATTGTCACGTGACATCAGACCTGCTTAGATTTAACTACCAACATTCTTCGATTTCATTAATTAATTTGATTGCATCGATTTAATTACCAACGTTCATCGATTTAATTAATTTTAATGATTATCCAGTTGTACACACCTTGAACTTGTATACAGTTCCATTAACACTCATGGCAGACTTTCACCAATTGGATGATCTGTTTGGTGCTTGTCTGGCTGTGAGTGCAGCAAAACATTCGTTTGTTCCCAACTCTTCTGAGGCACAGACAGAATGGGACACGATTGGGGTGAAGAACATGTAGTTTATACAAAGTTTGAAATCATTTTTAATGTAAAGCAAGAATCTTGGCAACTTACATTCCAACCGGTGGGATGGTTTCATTCGAGTGGGTGGAGGAGAGTTAATGAGCACCTCTTCTGAGGGGCCTTTGTAAAAAAAACAATAAAAATATAAAACATTAAACACACTGATATCTTCATCAGTTTGATAACTTGTTCAAGAAAGGGCACAGAAGGGAATGCACTGATGGAACAGGTGACGACGAAAAGATGAAGAATCCAATCGAGGGGAGTTAAACTTGTGATTTATCCTGCGTGGCGATGACCATGTCAATCACTAACCTTCACACCAAAATATTAATTACAATTATCTTCACAATTAAGAACATTCTTCTTCAAAGAAGGAAGTATTAACAGCAATGTCTATAAAAGAACAAGTGGCAAAACTTATTTCAGCTTCACAACACTATCTTGGGGTTTGCTGAGTTTGCACCCAGTGTGTTCACCTCCAGTGTGTTCACCCCCAGTGTGTTTACCCCCAGTGTGTTCACCCCCAGTGTGTTTACCCCCAGTGTGTTCACCCCCAGTGTGTTCACCCCCAGTGTGTTCACTCCCAGTGTGTTCACCCCAACTGCCGCAAAGTATTGAAGAGTGCTTACCTGTTGAAGGTCCTGCATGTGGTATGACCCCTCAACACTGTGCTGTTTCTGTTGTTGCTGTTGCAGCTCCTCAGTAACATGTTGTTGCTGTTGCAGCCTGTGATCACAATGAGGGTTCTGCTTTTCCTGCAGCCCCTCAACACCGTGCTGCTTCTGTTGTTGCTGTTGTTCATTTCAACCCTGTTGACCCTTAAGACCTTGAGACCCCGTATGACCTTTTAAACTCCCTTCGATCATTTGACCCCTCAGACATTTATACCCACAGATCCTTTAGACCTGTTGAGACCCCATAGACAAATTTTGATCCCCTTTTTTTTCGAGCCCATACGACCTTAACACCAATTGAACTGTTTTGACCCCTTTAGAACCCTTTAAACACACACCACACAAACATCAAAAGTCTTTTTACAACACAGACGACTCTTTTAAGCAGGTGATTTGCAAACTCTACCCACGCGGAGGTTGGGTAAACTGTGCTAGTAACCTTATCTAAGCGAAAACGACTTGGAAAAACTATCACCAAAATGAAATCAATCTCCTGGAAGTTCGTCAACACAAAATAGAGCCTCACCCCTTCTCCCTTGCGAAGTTGTTATTCCTTGTCCTCAATGAGAATCGTCATTGGAACAATCACATTCGCCGTCTCCATCCTCACAATCACATCCGTCATAGTCATCATCACAATCACATCCGTCATCATCATCATCACAATCACATTCGCCGTCTCCATACTCACAATCACATCCGTCATCATCATCATCACAATCACATTCGTCGTCTCCATCGTCACAATCACATTCGTTGTCTCCACTGTCACAGTCACATTCGTCATCGTCGTCATCATCATCTTCCACATCCTTATCCTCCCCATCAGCCTCATCTTCTCCATCCACATTCTTGTCCTTTCTGTGAACACACAAGAATCACCAGAACTTCGTTTGAGAGAACATTTATCTGCATCGTGAAAATGTATCAGAGTACCATCAGATAGATAAACTCCAATAACAACATATTCATCAGTTGAGAGGTCCATCGGGATCAGAGTTTACTGTTCTTAATTGGAAGATCAATCATAAAATGAAGACTTGTGAAGAGCTTTACCGGAGCCGTTTGTTCCTCCATAAATATATCGCCCAAAGCAAGTTGATGATAAATATCACCATGGAGATGATCCCGACAGCATTTTCAAACCTCCCCCATAGCGACACGAGGTCTCCCACATCCATTGGGCCGAAAAGAGAACCTTCCCCAAAGATCTGTGGACACGGATGTAACAAGTTTAATAAATTAATGTTATTTCAATGAAAACAGGAATCAATATCCATCATAATGATCCTTTAATGGGATCGTTTCAAACTGAAGTTGAAACCTGACGTTCTGACCACAGGCCCAGCAAACGGATCGAACGATGTCACTTGGTTTCCTTGAAACAAGATTTAAGAGTACATTTGTTGACACCATAATCAAACTGTCATTATTTATTTAATATCACAATCTGCTCCCTTCCGAAAACTTCCTTTTCATACCAACCAATGGGATCTTTAACCCTTTACCCCCTTATCCATCAGTGATGGTCTTTCTCTCCGTTTCCCATTTACCTGGTAGGACTTCCTTATTGCACACACTCCAGGACGCACTTGCAGGTGTACCGGAAACATATTTTCTTGAAATTGTTTGAAAAAACTGAAGAGCATAACAAGGTACGACCACATCGTAGCAACGAATGCGGCAGAATGGTCTAAATGTTCTCAAAGGTAAACACACAATGCATCCAGACGATGGTCTTTATGACGCTGCAAGCATTGTTGTCATGGTAACCGCATTCGGTAAAAAACAAACCCATTTCAGTTTTCCTTGTATCGTCATCCAATTTATAATATGTAATTATATAATGGTATGCCATATTTGCGTACAGGGTGGCCTGAAAGTCGTTTTACCCTCCACAGTGAAGCATTCGTTCTTAAACTCTTCATACACAGGTTTTATTGTGCAGTACTGTACTTTTTTTTGTATACCTTGTCGAGGCTCATATGAGAGCGAACACATCTTTATGCACAGCAAGGGGGTGCATGAGACAAGAAGGGGCAGGAGTGGGAAGGACAAAACAGTGGGGAGCAAAGACATGAGGAGATCTGTAGAAGGGAGAGGGATGGGGCGGGGAACACGGGGTATACAAGATGGACATTACAGGGAGTTTTAGGAAGGAAAGCGGGGAATTTGAAGGAGGTGGGTTTGGGGTGGATTAATGGGGGTCGTAAAGATCAAGGATTTGGATGGGGAATGATAAGAGGTGGTGGTGAACAGCAGTTTTGAAGGCCTGGAGGGAGGAATGGGATTGAACAGAGTGAGGGGGTTTATTTCAAAGGCGGGAAAAAGAGGAACGAAAGAGTGAAGGTGAGCAGTGATTCATGATTTTGGCAGTTTTACCAGAAGGGGGTTGTTAGCGGACCTTCAACGACCTGCGGAAATATGGTGGTGACCAGGCCCGTCGCTATGGGGGGGGGCATTTGGGTGCAATGCCCCCCCATGGCGCATCTGGTGCCCCCCCCCCATGGCGCATCTGGTGCCCCCCCACTTGTACACCACCCATTTATGCCCTGTTGTACCCTGTGAACAACTTTGTGTTTAAGGATGAGCGCCCACTGTGACCTTGCTGTTTAAGAGTTCACCTGTGTGAACAAAAACCCTTATTCCAGATGTTCAACGTGGTGAATAATAAAGCCTTCTTGGATAAACTGTTCTTTAATAATATCCTTCTTCGAATAACAGTCAAGAGATAAGTGTGCGCTTCCCAGCGCATCTCCAAAAGCAATTGGCAAGACGATACAGTCCAAGCCCACAAGATAAAAGATAATAACGCAAGCACCAACACCAGCAGCCAAGACCTCGTGTCGAATGTCGATGTTGTGGGTGGTTATATGTATATATCGTGGATCATTTAGTTTTAAAATAGCCAATCAGCGTATTCGACATGGAGACCCTGTTGAGCAGGTTACCTGATTGGTTGTAACTTAGGTATAAATGTAATATTGTCATAATATGATAATATGATAAAGGAAAACACATAAATTTGCATTATTAAAGATGAAGTGCACGTGCACCACGTGACCTTCACAACCCATCAACCCTCCATCTTACAAAAGTAATTTTATAATAAAAATTAATAATAAGTGTTTGTAATCTGCTTACATTTGAAATTATGCAGATAAAACCTGTTTTTGATGGATGGATCAATAAACAAATAAAACCGTCAACCGTCAAATCTCGCGAGACGTGACATTAGTGACGCGAGTCACGAGGGACGAGTCACAGAGCACGAGCTCGCAGCAGGAGAAAAGGACGTGGATGATGGAAATACGAAAATGGCTCAGAAAAGGAAAAAATGCAACCGACGAAAATGAAGAAGATGATGAAAGACATGTTGTGGGAGGAGTTGGAGGAGGAGGAAAAGACGATCATGTCGATGAAATACCGACAGAAGCTGGCCAACCTGGCCAAGCCAGCAACGTTAGACCTGCAGCTGGAGCCCCAGCGCAGACAGCCGGGTCTCCACGCTCGGCGGCGCCTCGGGGTCGGGTGTGACTGTCAAGCCTCTTCCCGATGATCTTGGAAGTGAGAGACCGAATCGAGTTGTTCTCCAGCGGTACCCTGGCCATCTGTTGCAGAACAAGAGTCGCTCGTTTGTGTCCTCGTGGTACCAGACTAATGAATGGCTGAAATACAGTGTGCAGACAGATGCAGCATTCTGCTATCCATGTAGGAAGTTTAACACCGCACGTGGCCCAGTGGACTCTACTTTCACAGTGCGAGGCTACCGGAATTGGAAACATGCCGTTGAGAAAGGCATGGGGTTTCACAAACACGCAACTTCAAAGTAACATTTCACTTGTTTTGAGGTGGAAGGAGAATGAGAGGCGCATCGATTGTGGTGAGGAGATTTCCACACTCCTCAATGCTGACCAGCTACATAGAAACCGGTACTATGTGTCTGCTCTTATCGATGTTGTAGAATTTCTCACCGAAAATCAGATACCTTTTAGAGGGAGCCTTGCTAATTTTGAGGATATGTCAGACGGCACAGTGGGCTCTTCCTCTCACTTTTAAACTACACACTCAAAAATGAGACGGAGCTAGCCATAATAAGAGAAAGCAGTCACTGATTTCCTGGAGGTTTGTTGTTGCCTGTACAAATTCTTCAGAAAGCCCACTGTTGCTGCACAGTATAAAGGTGAGCGGTTCAAACGACTTCTTGATCAAAGTTGGACGGGACATTTAGCCACCGTGTCTGTGATCATAGGATTTTTAAAGATATCACATCCTGACTGTCGGAGATTGATGCAGAGCATGCCTACGGTGCAGAGATGAGGATGGAGGCTGTTGGACTTTTGCAGGAAGTCTCTGGGCCTGCCTTCATGTTCATTGCTATCTTTGTGCAAAAACTGCTTATGTGGTTCGATGGCCCGAACAGACTCTTGCAGGCAGAGGACATGGACTTGCTAACGGGGTTGGAACTGGTGGCGAGTGCTTCAGAGTGCGTGAAGAAACTCTGCTCTGAGGATGAGTTCACTGATCTGTGGAACAAGGCCAACGATGCTCGCACTTCTACACCTGCACCACCAAAACGGAGACGCACAATGCATAAGAACTTGGAACAATTTGTAGTTTTGGAGACCACAGGACAAAACAACAACAATGACAAGACGAAACTGCAGAGGGTTTTTTACAGCGCAATTGACACTGTGCTTGGAGAGATCGCTCAGCGCTTCAGTGAGCGTAACACACAACTCGTCCGTTCACTCGCTGCCTTGAATCCTGAAAATGGTACGTTTTGGATCCCCACTTGCTCCAGCACATCATGACATTAACAAAGTCAACCATCAGTGAAACAGAGTGTGTGTTTGCAAAGCAGTTTATTCGCTCACAGACAGAAAAGCAGCCAAACGAGAGATTGACAACACAAAAACTCCTCTCAACATTCCACAAAACGCTGGAAGCCATGCCAAGTGTCGTGACTGCTATGAGACTTGGACTAACATTTGGTGCGTCCACTGCCATGTGTGAAAACTCATTCTCAACATTGAGGAATGTCTTCACTGACCATCGACGGTCCATGCGCCATGCACACAAGGCACAACTGGTATGGCTGGCCTTCGAGAGAGACCTCACACGTAAATGCCTGAATGAATGGAAGGCGAAGGTCCTCAGAAGATTCCACACCGAGACACGTCGCCTGCAGCTCTTCTGACAGTGAGTGCAGTGGTATAAAAACTATACGAGGGGTTCAGATTGTGTGTGTGACTGCTAGTGATGCGTGTGTGGTTCTGGTTGCAGTGTGGTTGTGCTCAGCCCCCGCCGTGGTCGGCTGCTTTGTACTTCTCATGTTTAAGTTAAATGTTGTGTTTGGTGCTTTACATATCCCATATCTAGTGCTTTCTGTATAACCTTACCTCAGTGTAATTGACTGCTTTAAATGTGGATCTTGTGGTATCGTCAGGCTGGTCGTATTTGCTGTTGATAGTTTAATGTGGTGATCGCAGGTCATAGCTGAGTGTATCTTGTTTCAAAGTGCACTGATTCTGGTGCCAACCTCCCCCGTTTAGTCATTGTATCTCTGGTATATTAATTTTCTAATGCCAGTTCTTCAAAACACCTTGTATAAGTGCACCTGAATTGGTGCCAATTGTCTAATCATTGAATATCTGCATTGTGAATGTGCCAGTTTGTTGCGGCTCTCCTGCATTCGAATAATTTTAGGCCAAAAACATTGGAACATATTAAATCGAACTGAGATCAATTTGGTTAGTATGCGACGGCAACCTCAGTATAGATGTGTCAATGCTGCATGAATACAATAGTATACCGGGTTATCAAAAAGATTAAATATAATAATTGTGCCCCCCCATCAAGTTCATATGCCCCCCTTAATACTGAGCCCTGGCTTCGGGCCTGGTGGTGACAAATCACAGACAGAGTGGGGGGGCGAGACCAGAGAGGATACAGTAGAAGACAGAAAGACCACTGATCTGGCTGCGGTGAGAGAGTGAGAGACCCAGAGACTGAGCCACATTGCGTGAGATACCAATGATCCTAAATGCCTTGGTTTCCACATCGTGAAGCTGAGAAAGGTGAGAGGCAGGAGCACCACCTCAGAGGGGAGAGCAGAACTCCATCAGGCTGTGGAAAAAAGCTTTGTAAGTGGTTTGGAACTCAGGTGGGCCGAGGAAGGACTTTGCACAACAGAGGATTCCCAGTCGGTGACTGGCTTTGGAGGCCAGGTTGGAAATGTGTCTTTCCCAGGAAAAATCATGGCAGATAGTGAGACCAAGAAGCTTAAATGAAAGGACTTCTTCCAGAGGATTGTTGAGAAAGTGGATGGTGGGGGGGGGGGGTTCCAAATGCTCCTTTCAGAGAGACATCGTGAGAGTGTGATATTTGTCAGGATTGAGAGACATGTTCCACGTGTTGGACCAGTTTGTGATTTTACCCAGATCTGCAGAGAGCGAAGAAGCTGCTGCTTGCCACTCTGAGGGATGACAGATGGTACGTCAGAGGGTGGAGTCATCAGCCGAGAGATAAAGAGGATTTTCCAGAGAGTCAGAGAGATCATTGATGAGAAAAAAAAGAGTTAGAGAGATCATTGAGGAGAGATCTTACAATGTAAATTAATCACTCATTGTGCTCCATCATGCAGATACAATGACTCATAAATTAAAAAGATACTTGATTAAAAAGAGACTTTGCTTTCAAGATATGCATGTGGATGCATCAAGATATTGAGTAGAGGATGAAATATAACACATCTCCAAACACTAGAAGCGATATTTATCTATTCCTGAGACCCGATTGTGGTGAATTGAAGGTCGTGATGTGTGATCACATGTTGCACGGCTCGAGCACGGAATAGCTAAAGCTAAGGTTCCGCTCGGTCGGGGGGGATTGTCCCAGGGGCATTGTCGTTTACGGCGGCGGTTCACTTGGTGCTCATTGAATGGTGAGAATTGAGAGTATATCGGACTCTGGGCTTTTACTGATTTATTTTGCGGTGATTAGTTGCACGTGTATACCTTACTGCTTATGTACTCCTTGCTGCACCTGTATCCCCTGATGTGCCCGTAGAAGCGGCTTCAATCAAATGGAATAAAGCCTACACTCTGAAGGTTCTTCTCTCGTTTTCATTTCAATTTATTCCATTTGGTTTTCTCAGCTCTCTCAACCAACGATGGACAAGATCTACCAACCAGAGAGGTTCGACGCAGATCCAAACGCGACTGACTCAGAAATGAAATGGTCGCATTGGTTCCGTTCCTTCTCACACTATCTGACCATCATCGAAGAGGGAGCCGACAAATTGGCCGCCCTTGTGAATCATGTCTCGCCCAGCGTATACAGGCTCTTCTCGGAGTGTGACACCTACGAAGCAGCGATCAATGTGCTGCAGGCGCTCTACGTGAAGCGCAAGAACGTGGTATACATACGACATCTTCTCAACACACGCAAGCAAGCAGCCGGGGAGACAATCGATCAGTTCCTGCAAGCTCTGAAACAGCTGGGAAAAGACGGCAGCTTCCGGGCCGTAAACGCCGAGGAACACCGAAATGAAGCGACCCGGGAGGCATTTATCCAAGGCCTCAGATCAGCCCACATACGGCAACGCTTACTAGAGAAAGCGCAACCCACTCTTGAAAAGGTAGTCGACCAGGCTCGAGCGATGGATACGGCTCAGCAGCAATCTGAGTCATTTGGGACACCGATGCTGCTAATGAACGCCGCTACGGTGGAAACTCAAGGAACCCCACAGACACAGACACAGCCTGACACAGGGGATGGAGAAAAACCCGAGGAGTCGGATACCCAGACCTCGTCAAACTCCTCAGCAACTACTCCGGTTGGTAAATGCTTCTTTTGTGGGTACAAAAGATACCACCGCCACAAATGCCCCACCAGAGATGCCACATGCATGAATTGTGACAAGAAAGGGCATTATGCCAGGGTATGTAAATCTACTCTAAGGAGAAATAAACCCACTTCTGCGACTCTCTACTCACAAAAGAAACTAACTGCAGCCTCACCGGGGAATCTATCCAAGGCTATCATCAACGTACGAATTAACGGGCATATGGCTGAGGCTCTGATTGATACCGGTAGCTCTGAAAGTTT
This sequence comes from Eptatretus burgeri, assembly GCF_056783735.1. Lineage (NCBI taxonomy): Eukaryota > Metazoa > Chordata > Myxini > Myxiniformes > Myxinidae > Eptatretus > Eptatretus burgeri. Next base: position 88,894,463 of record NC_140969.1, read on the forward strand.
CTTCAACAGCTCGCTAGTGAAGGGCAGGAAATGGAAGATCCACCCGACAGACAATACGGGATGCATGGCCGCCACATCACTACAGTCCCGCGTACGAGGGTACTGCAATGTTGAATTGGACGTAAAAGGGTACACGCATCGGGATGTAAGGGTACTGGTGCTTCGTGATTTATGCACAGACGTAATTCTGCGTCATAATGTCCTCAAGCAGCACACGAGCGTCGAAATACCCTTTGGAGGAAGCAAACCTCGTCTAATTTTAAATGCTTTGACCACCGCAGAGGTAACGTCCCCCCAGCTGTTTGCTAACTTGTCGCCGGTCTGTAAACCGATAGCGATCAAATCGCGGCGATATACCACTGCTGATATGAACTTCATCACTTCAGAGACCAAGCGATTACTGGAAGAAGGAATTATAGAACCGAGCGATTCGCCATGGCGCGCACAGGTGTTGGTCACCGCCAATCAGAATCATAAGAAACGAATGGTTGTCGATTATTCCCAAACGGTCAATCGTTTCACCCAACTCGATGCCTACCCTTTGCCGCACATAGACGAGATGGTCGAACGTGTGGCCAATTATAAGATATTCAGCACCATCGATTTGCGAAGCGCCTATCATCAAATTCCCATCCGAGAGGAAGACAAACCTTACACCGCATTCCAGGCAGGTAGACGCCTCTACCAATTCAGGAGGATTCCGTTCGGTGTCACGAATGGAGTTAAGTAGCTTGCTTCCAACGAGTTATGGACGACATCATCTCAGATGAAAACCTCAAAGACACTTTTGTTTACGTGGACAATGTCACAGTGTGCGGTAGGGATCAGGGGGAACATGATATGAATCTGGACAGATTCTTGAGCATTGCTAGAAAATATAATCTGACCCTCAACTACGAGAAATGCGTATTCTCGGCAAGGTCAATTGACCTTCTCGGCTACACAATAGCCGACGGCACGATTAAGCCTGAACCTGAACGATTGCGCCCACTTCGTGAGCTACCCCCACCTCAGGACCTGCAGACAATGCGCCGGGTGATCGGCATGTTCGCTTACTATGCGAGATGGATTTCCCAATACTCCGAGAAAATACATCCCCTAGTGCATTGCAAAAACTTCCCACCAGATGCCGCTGTTGTGAAAGCTTTCCACAGCCTCAAAGATGATATCAGTAATTCCGTGGTATTATCGATCGATAGCTCGGTGCCCTTCGTGGTGGAAACAGATGCTTCTGATCATGCGAAAGCTGCTACGCTTAATCAGTCTGGGCGACCCGTCGCGTTCTTCTCGAGAACTCTCTCTGGAAGCGAGCAGAGGCACTCGGCAATAGAGAAGGAAGCGTACGCCATTGTCGAAGCCCGACGTAAATGGAGACACTATTTACTGGGAAACCATTTCACGCTCGTTACGGACCAACGATCCGTGGCATTCATGTTTGATGGGAAAAATAACGGGAAAATTAAGAATGAAAAAATTATGAGATGGCGGATAGACCGAGCCTGCTATAGTTACGACATTGTTTACCGGCCCGGGAGGGAAAACCCTGCTGCAGACACCTTCTCTCGGGTCTACTGTTCGGCGACAATCAGCTGGGCTTTGCAAGACCTCCATGTGTCTCTGTGCCACCCGGAGGTAACCAGAATGGCACATTTCGTGCGCAGACAAAACCTTCCCTATTCTATTGAAGATATTAAACAAATGGATGCTTCATGCCCTGTTTGTGCTGAACTAAAACCCAGATTCTATGGCGCGGCTTCTGGCAGATTGATCAAGGCCACTTCTCTCTTCGAGAGACTAAACATCGACTTCAAAGGGCCCCTACCGACCGAAACAGACAACAGATACATATTCACTGTTGTTGATGAATATTCAAGGTTCCCTTTCGCATTTCCGTGCTCGGATATGACCTCGGGCACTGTCGTGAAATGTCTGTCTGACCTCTTCGCTATGTTTGGGAAACCTTCGTACATACATTCAGGCAGAGGGCCGTGTTTCATGTCGGCCGGGCTAAAACAATTCCTATTAGAGCACAGCATAGCAACTAGTTGAACGACGGGTTACAACCCACAGGGTAATGGGCAGGTGGAACGATATAATGGAGTTATTTGGAAAGCCGTAACTCTGGCGTTGAAATCGAGAGGACTGGGGCCCGAGCGGTGGGAGGTTACCCTTCTCGACGCTCTGAATTCCAGACGCTCTTTGCTCTGCACGTCCACCAATGCAACTCCTCACGAACGAATGTTTACTCACCAACGACGTTATGTTGACGGCCAATCGGTGCCCAACTGGCTAACCCATCCCGGAACAGTGTTCATGAAACGCCCGGTACGACAAAGCAAGTATGAACCCATGGTGGATGGGGTCGAACTCATCGATACTAATCCAGAGTATGCTCATGTCAGGCTCCCGGATGGCAGGGAGACCACTGTGTCGGTTCGCCATTTGGCTCCCTCAGGTACACCTCCCGCAGGTACACCACCATCTGGCACTCCTCCCTCTGACATCCCCTCCCCAGGTGTTCCCCCCCCCCAGGCACTCCACCCGAGAATGGTGGCGACGGAGCTGCCGCGTTCCACCCGAGAGCGATTGGGGAGTCATCCCCGGCACGAGTCGAGGCTCACCAAGAGGATCGGAAGCCTCCCTCAAGTGAAACCGCCATTTACTCCCAGAGAGGTCGACGGATAATACCCCCTCGCCGACTCAATCAGTAAAGGGGATTATCGGCATCCTCGATGCTCATGCTCCTACATGCTCGTTACATAATATATCGATGCTCATTACCATGCTCCGACAATTCAAAATAATCCTCACTGCTTGGCATGTATGCTTCCAGAGTTTAGATAGTTCGCGTTGCTTGAAATGTATACTCCTATAGTGCTGAAGTAATTATGGTGCGTTAGTTGGGCCTCTAGTTACATTTTAAAGACGGGGAAAATGTGGTGAATTGAAGGTCGTGACGTGAGATCACATGTTGCATGGCTCGAGCACGGAATAGCTGAAGCTAAGGTTCCGCTCGGTCGGGGGGATTGTCCCAGGGGCATTGTCGTTTACGGTGGCGGTTCACTTGGTGCTCGTTGAATGGTGAGAATTGAGAGTATATCGGACTCCGTGCTTATACTGATTTATTTTGCGGTGATTAGTTGCACGTGTATACCTTACTGCTTATGTACTCCTTGCTGCACCTGTATTCCCTGATGTGCCCGTAGAAGCGGCTTCAATCAAATGGAATAAAGCCTACACTCTGAAGGTTCTTCTCTCGTTTTCATTTCACCTATGTTATGTCAGCAAAAACGAGTTCGTCCACTCGCTTTGATTGTTTGTGCAAAGAAGAAGAAGAAGAAGAACACGAACTCATCTCATGGTCAAAAATTTTGATGAAGAAGATTCTGGAAAACATTTGGGGCTCTGCCTCAAACTCTGCAACCTCCAATTGGAGAGCTGAACACTGAACAGGCTCCTCCCACCGAGACCGTTGGGAGTTGATGACACATCAGTAGAGAACATCCAATTGGAATTGACTTTGTTGATCGGTGTCTATTGGACTGTTTTTCTTCTTTCCCTCGTTCACTTTGTGTGAATTTCACCTGAACAGAGCACAACGAAAAGCTTTGTGGTTTTCTCTTTAGTCTGTTTTATGGTGATGTCCTTCAAATGTCCAGACTCACTAATTGTTTTTTTAAATTACACACAATAAAACCTGTACATTAAAAGAGTTTAAAAACGAATGTTTACCTCAAGTGGGTTTTGTAAGGGAAAGACCTAAAAAGAGTGTGGATGGGGCAATTAATGGGGTGTGGCCAGCATTGGGGTTGGGTTTAGGAATCGAGCTTTAATGTTTTGATTGGGGTTTCCGCGAAATTGGAGTACAAGAAAATACTGTTGTTGATCAGTGTCAGGTTAATATTCTTTTTTTCGGGACAAATTGACATTTTTTGACAAAAAAGCTATAATTTTTTATTTTACCCTCAATACATTTCACTTTTTTATAATTATTCTTGTATATCAATATACTGACCATAACTAGAAACAAATAGAATGCAGAAAAACATATATTTACATTTTAAAATATCAATGTTTACAATTTTCTCATTTTCCCCAAAGCCGGGTGGTGGCCATATTGGATTTCCATGATTTCAGGACTTCCCCCCGGAGGATCCCTTAGGACTTTTTTTTCTCTCACTGAGGACATATTCAGGAACCAAAATCTGTTGAGTTTGCTTTTGTTGCAATTTGTGTGAGGTTGACCAAATTTTTCTGCTAAAATGCCTGTACTATCAAGTCCCTCTACTAATCACAACTTCAGAACCCCTCCCCATCATGCTTACCTCCTCCGTTACCCTCCCCTCCTCACTTCCCCTCTCCTCTCATCCCTATCCTCCTCGCTCTCACCCTCTCATGGAGTGTATAGTGATGTTTGAGGGGTCGCACTCTCCACTCCCCCCTCCTCACTCTTCCCTCATTCCAATCTCCTCCTTCCACACCCCTCCTCACTCCTCTCTCTCTCTCTGTCCTCTCTCTCTCTCCCTTCCTTCCCTCCTCTCTCCCTCCCTCCCCTCTCCCCCTCCCTCCATTCTCTCTGCCCCTCCCTTCTCTCCCTCTCCCTCCCTCCTCTCCCTCTCCCTCCCTCCTCTCTCTCTTCCCCTTCCTCCATCCTCTCTCCCTCCCTCTTTCTCTCTGACCCTTAATATTCCCATCAGTGAAGTGATGTGTTGTATTTCCTCATTCCTCATGAATGCCTTCTGCTTCTCCTTAATAGCATTCCTTATCTCACTGCTCAACCACCCTGGTCTCTTTCTGCCTGTAGTTTTACACCTTATTGGAATGTACTCAAAGGGCGGAGGAGCTCCTTCTGAGCCAACGGCCATCCATATCTAATGCCCAACTGTGTCTGCAGACGTCCTCCTGCAGTTGGGTTACTTCTTATTAGGAGGTTGGTGGCAGGATTTGCACTCCAGCCACCGTAAAACCCTTCATTCCGCAAAACGTAAAAACGCAAAAAAATCTGAAAACCCACTCCGTGGGAGTACCTCCTGTGCAGCTTCCCTTCGCAGGGCAGCTCACCGGATGACGGGATTGGGGCAAAGCCTTCGGGACCCCCAATCTTTGATCGGAGGGAAACCACGGGGTAACATCCATGGGTCAGATTGCAGGAGAGTGTGTCAGAGTGGTGCTGAGGTGTCGTCCACCAGACGGCGGTCTCCTTGGGTTAACCTGAGGCGGTCCCTTCGGGTGGGTGTCTGGAATGTCCTATCCCTAAGTGAGGATGATCACCTGTCTCTGTCATCTGAGCTCAAGCGTTTGGACATCGGGATTGCAGCTCTCTCTGAGGTTCGGAGACCCGATTGCGGCGAGATAATGGTGGGTGGTTACACCGACTATTGGTCTGGTCGCTCTGATGGTTACCATACCCAGGGAGTTGCTGTAGCTGTGTCCAATAAGCTGACCCCAATGATAATTGAGGTAACACCGGTCAACGAGCGTATTATGAGATTAAGGATTCGTCACTCCTGAGGTGTCATTTCCCTGGTCTCTGTTGATGCTCCGACTGAGGTGAGTGATCTCACCATGAAGGATGCATTCTACGCCACACTCGAGTCTGTGGTTGATCAGTGCCCCAGACGAGATACACTTCTAGTCTTGGGGGATTTCAATGCATCGACTGGAACTGATGGGGAAGGTGATGAGGTGTGTGTTGGTCCCCATGGGTCTGGAACTATGAACCAGAATAGCACTAAGTTCCTTGACTTTGCAAGAAGTCATGGACTTGGGGTGGCTGGTTCATGGTTTCAGCGCCCACAAGCTCATCGCTGGACTTGGTATTCCAACGCTGGCGGTGTGGCAAAGGAGATTGACCATGTCCTCATTGACGGTCGTTGGAGGATGATCCAGAACTGCAGGGTCTACCGGAGTGCTCAGTTCCTCAATACTGACCACAGGCTTGTTGTAGCAACTCTAAAGCTGCACCTTAAATCCTGGAGAATGGTACCATCCAAGCCTAGGCTGGATGTTGCCAAGCTCAGGGATGAGAGAGTAGCTGAGGAGTTTGCGAGCAGGCTGAGTGGACATTGGGGGGTCTGGGTGCTTTGGGGGGTCCTGAAGAGTTGTGGAGCGCCTTCAAGACCACCGTCCTTGATGTTGCCGGTGGATGTCTTGGAACTCACCGCAGGGCAAAGAAGAATTTTGTCTCTCGAGGGACACTGGATACCATTGATCAGAGTCGCAGGGCCAGGCTGAATGGCAGAGCTGAGCTGTTCAGGGAGCTGAGGCGTAAAACTGTACGTGCACTGAGGGTGGACCAGGAGGCCTATGTGCGAGGAATCTGTGAGGGGGTAGAGCATCACCTGTGGACAGGTGATTCTCGTCCCGCTTACAGGGGAATTCGCGCATTACGTTCATCCAAGCCCATCCCTCGGAGCACTGCAGTTCGAGCAGAGAGTGGGAGGCTCTTGACAGAGGAGTCTGAAGTGAAGGCCCGCTGGGCCGGTTACTTTGAGCGGTTGTACCAGGCTGATCCCCCAGCTGTGGAGTTGGACGTCAAGGGTGTTACAATCCCTGTTGCTGACCCTCAAATCAAATGTGGTCCACCTTCGCTTGTGGAAACACGGGCTGCGGTGAACCAGTTGAAACGGGGCAAAGCTCCAGGGATCTGTGGCATCCATGCCGAACTTCTCAAGGCTGGTGGAAATGCTGCACTCGTGTCGTTGCATGCAGTTTTGTGCTCTGCCTGGAACACAGGCATCATCCCAACTGACTGGAAGAGGGGCCTTGTTGTCCCTCTCTGGAAAGGGAAGGGTGATCGCCAAGACTGCAACAACTACCGAGGGGTGACGCTGCTCTCAGTGCTGGGCAAGGTCTTTGCTCGGATAATTCTTGATAGGGTTCGCTACCATCTGCTTGAGCACCAGTGTCCAGAGCAGTCAGGCTTTACACCAAAGAGGTCAACGATTGACCGTATCCTTGCACTTCGTGTCCTCACCGAACGCAGACGAGAGTTTCGGCAGGGGCTGCTTGCAGCCTATGTTGATCTCTGTAAAGCGTTCGATTCAGTGAATCAGGATGCCCTCTGGAGGATTCTTGGTCTTCGTGGGGTGCCACCAAAACTGATCGATCTGATGTCTGAACTCTACTCTGGTACTGAGAGTGCTGTGAAGTGTGGTGGTAGCACCTCTGACTTATTTCCAGTTGTTACTGGAGTTCGTCAGGGATGTGTACTTGCCCCCACACTTTTCAGCACTTGTATGGACTGGATTTTATGGAGGATGTCGGAGAGATCAAGTTGCGGTGCATTGTTTGGGAATGTCAAGATCTCGGACCTTGATTTTGCAGACGATGCAGTCATCTTTGCGGAGACTTTAGACATCCTTTTGGGGGCCCTCGAGGTGCTGAATGAGGAGTCGGAGCCGCTGGGATTCCGGGTTTCTTGGGTCAAAACTAAGATCCAGGCATTTGGTGACATCTTGGATGCTGCTGTCCTGTCTGTGTCTGTTTGTGGTGAGGATGTTGAGGTCGTGGAGAGATTCACTTACCTTGGCAGTGATATTCATGTCTCTGCTGGCTGCGAGTCAGAGGTCAATAGTCGTCTGGGTCGGGCCTGGGGAGTCATGGATTCACTGGATCATGGGGTGTGGCGCTGCCGGTACCTGTGCGGGAGTATGAAAGTCCGAGTCTTCAGGTCCTTGGTACTTCCAGTCTTGCTCTATGGGTGCGAGACTTGGACTCTGACCAAGGATCTGAGACGGAGACTTAATTCCTTTGGTACCAGGTCTCTTCGGAGAATCCTTGGCTATCGCTGGTCGGATTTTGTATCCAACGAGCGGTTGCTGAGAGAGACTAGGATGAGATTTGTTACCTGCATGGTCCGTGAGCGTCAGTTGCGGCTGTATGGACATGTGGCTGGTTTTCCTGACGCTGATCCTGCTTACCAGATTCTCTCAGCGAGGGAGTCTCATGAGTGGAGGAGGCCAGTGGGCCCACCACGTGCCTCATGGTTGCAGCAGGTTGACCATCATCTCAAGGAGAATGGGATGGGCCTGGCATCTGCCTGGGGGATGGCCAGACGGAGGCCCCTGGAGTACCGGCGGAAAGTGGACGCAGCGACGCGCTGTTCTGGCACATGCTCCCATACCTGACCTGAATGTACTTACTCTGCACTCGACACATTTGTTCCTGAAAGGTTTTCCATTTCTCTGATGCTGATTGTCCTGTTATCAGTCTCCCAATCTACATCACCCGATTCTCTCCTCATACCCTCAAGGTTTGCCTTCCTGAAATCTAATAGCCTTACTCTACTATCCTGAACTCTAACTCTTCAAAGAATCCTTGCACACACAATGTGATGGTCACTTGATCCAAAATGTTCCCCTACCTCCAAATCCTTCAACATATTTTGATCGTTACTTAACACTGACTTAAAGAATAATCGTGACTTAAATTTGTTGCTTAAAACTAACATCATATTAGAACTAACATCGTTCTCACACTCTCACTATGTCTCTCCGAAAGGACCGTTTAGAACACCCCCCCCCCATCCACTTTCTCAACAATCCTCTGGAAGAAGTCCTTTCTTTCAATCTTCTGGGTCTCACTATCTGCCATGATCTTTCCTGGGAAAGCCACATTTCAAACCTCGCCTCCAAAGCCAGTCGCCGACTGGGAATCCTCCGTCGTGCAAAGTCCTTACTCGGCCCACCTGTGCTCCTGACCACTTACAAAGCTTTCATCCACAGCTTGATGGAGTACTGCTCTCCCCTCTGGGCTGGTGCTCCTGCCTCCCACCTTTCTCGGCTTCATGCCATGAAAACCAAGGCACTTCGGATCATTGGCATCTCTCGAAATGAGGCTGAGTCTTTGGGCCTCTCACTCTTTCACCGCAGGTTGGTCGGTGGTCTTTCTGTCTTCTACCGTCTCCTCTCCAGCCTCGCCTCCACCACCCCTGCTCTCTCTGTGATTTGTCCCCACCACATTTCCACAGGGCGCTCAAGGTCCGCCAACAACTCCCTTCTGGTAAAACTATCAAAATCACGAATCACTGCTCACCTTCACTCTTTCCTTCCTCTTTTTCCCCACCTTTGGAATAAACTCCCTCACTCTATTCAATCCCATTCTTCCCTTCAGGCCTTCAAAACAACTGTTCACCACCACCTCTTATCATCCCCCATCCAAATCTTCAATGTTTTCGACCCCAGTTAATCCACGCCAATCCCACCTCCTTCAAAGTCCCTGCTTTCCTTCCTGAAAGTCCCTGTAATGTCCATCTTGTATTCCCCATGTTCCCTGCCCCATCCCTCTCCCTTCCACAGATCTCCTGTCTCTGTTCCCCACTGTTTTGTCCCTCCCACTCCCTCCCCTCTTGTCTCATGCCCCCTTGCTGTGCGTTGTGTGTTCGCTCTCACACGAGCCTTGACAAGGTATACAAGGAAGGTGATTTGTATTATACAGTGTTCAAATATATGATTAAATTTGAATAAAGGTTCAAAGGCAAATAAATAAATCAATAAATAATTGGGGTTTTACCACCATTGTACCAGTGTCGATGACAGCATTCTAACACATTTCATGAGTTGTTTGTGGCTGTTGTTTATATCCTTCATAATGGCCTTAAAAACAGAAAGTTTCCTCTGGAATGATTTTTCAATGTTGTTTGACTGTCAGGCAGGAAAAAAAAAACAATCTCACTCCTCTCTGCACATGTACGATTGGGACAAATTCAGAGACAAAGTACAGTGAAACTAGACTTATCTTTATATTCGTGTTCCAATTTGTGTTCAAAATTATAACGTGCAATTTAAATAAGTTCTTCCTTTGTCATAAACTGATAAGACAGACAGACAGACAGATAGACAGACAGACAGACAGACAGACAGACAGACAGAGACATGCACCAATTGATTAACCCCGTTTTTTGCTTTGCGTGCATGGAGTAATATTGACAGCTCAGGGAAGCCATTATCACGCAGAATGGTTTTGCTGTGTTCAATTTCCGCAGTGAGGTCGCATGGTGAGCAGGTGGCCAAGGCTCCATCCACAAGGTCGGTGATGAGAGCAATCTTATAATGTCTGTGAGACTCAATGAGTCCCACCGTGTATACTGCCCAGTGAAGGTAATCTTGTGACATATGGTCGTCAATAATAATCTGATTTCTCAACTAGTATGTCGAGAAAAGGGAGGGCTTTCAATTGCTCCATCTCAAAGGTGAATTCGAGTGCAAGCTGTATTGTGTCAGGATATGCCAGGATGTCCATGTACGCATCAGCAGAATATAATTTTTAAAAAATCTAACAAATGTATCTCATACACTTATTGAAAATACACACCAAGTTATGACATGAGTGGTTAAATCATAGAAATTTCATCGGCGTGTTCTTGTCACCGAACCAACTCATCCACCCAGTTTCGTCCGAATTAGTCCAAAACTTTTTGAGATATCGTGTTGTATATCATTTTATCCCCATCACTCAATGGTGAAGAATCACTGGAAAAAATTCTGATCCAGATCCAGATTCAGATCTTCACCAAAATATGCGAAATCCCAATTTTTTTTTTAATCTGTCCACAACTTTTTAAGATATCTTGTTCACAAGTAGACAGACAGAGGTTAAAATATAACCCCCATCCATCTTCGGTGGCAGAGGTAATAAACTCAACTGTGCACGTTGCTGTGTTCACGAGTTCCACATAGACCGACTCGGAAATCGACGGAGGTTCGAGATTGCTGTGTTATAGCGATGCTTCATAAATACGGATGACTTCCTTGTGTATCTTGTATATAAAGTTGTATTGTCTGTCTGTCTGTCTATCAATAGAATCGGCCCCACCAGAAGTTACCCAATCATATTTCAGACCGTTGGAATCCTCTTGGCAAATGGAGATGGAAGAAAACATTTTCAAACCAACAAGGTAGGGGGTTCAGGGTGGGAGGAAGACCCCAATTCTCTCAATGTAAATGTGTATCCTTTTGGACCACCCAGTGGTAGGCAGTATATTACAAATCATCACATCGCAGAACTCCAAATTACTTCTGCACAAAGTGCTGGGCTGTCTGCTGGAAATATATAAAGCAGCTCATTCCACTGATATGATTTGTGACAGTCAAGTTACAGGTCGTTTACAACCAGTTCGCACATGTGAAAACCAAAGCAAGATCCATCCATTGGGACCATACTCTGGAAAGAGCATCATTGCTGCCAAAGCAGTCTCCTGGGCTATTGGGCACAATCCTGGACAGGTCACCACTCTGACAAAGGATACTCAAATTGCTCAATCATCCCAGCAAGCTTGGACTCATTTTGCCAACCTCACAATGATGACAAGCTGAGTCAATCCCACGTGGTATTAATTCAACAGCCAAGCAGAATTTGAACTCAGGACCCGAGGATCCCAAACCTGCCACATTAAGCCAACAGCAGGCATCAAACCAAGATGCTTCCCCAAAAAATTGTGATTTTGCGTTCGAACAGCATTGGCTCAACAATTGAGGATGTGCAGAAAACAGTTGCACTGACTGGTTTCAGATTGTGACCCGAGAACCCAGTGTGGCATGTTGAAACGTACCAATCATAATTTATCTATCTCTAATTCCAGCAATGTCTGTGTGTCTGTCTGTGTGTGACCGCTGTTTCTCGACAACCACTGGTCCAATCTAACTGAAACTTGCCAGGTATATTGCTGGGGACCTGAGTATGTGCCTTTACAAGGTTTGATATTAATTGGACAAGTGTTTCTCAAGTTATGGCCATTTATTTACCAAACCAATGACAGGACACGTTGCTGCGTAGGCGTGGCGACCCATCGCCGCCTTCTGGCTTGTCTGTCTGTTTATTGCTGAGAGGTCACAATTTTAAACGATCTTCACGAAACTTCACCACATGGTCGAGTTTGTCAAAAGGAAGAAGCCTATTGTTTTTGAGGTCAAAAGGTCAACACAGGCCAAAGGTCAACAACTTCGGTGAGAGTTCTAAAATCCTCAATTTTCATCCGATTGACTTGAAATTTTAAGAGGATTTATATTTCAGGTCACTGAATCTCCCTAACTTACCTCAGGAGTTTTAAGGTGCAACTCAGTTTGTCTACCAACAGGGAAAACATGATGACCAAGGAACTTTCCAAAGAAATCAGACAGAAAGTGGTGGAGAAGCACTGTTCAGGAGAGGGTTATAAGAAGATTTCAAAGTCACGCATTATCCCTTTGAGGACGGTGAAATCGATCATTAAGAAGTGAAAGACATATCATACTACCCAGACCCTACCCACATCAGGTCGCCCATCCAAACTCAGCAGTCAGGAGAGCAGGAACCTTGCTTGGGATGTCACTGTAAATCCAACAATGACTTTGAACGATTGGCAAGGATCTTTTTCTGAGATGGGGGTCAGTGTTCATCAATTAACAATATCCCGTTCCCTTCACAAAGCTGGCCTTGATGAACAGGTGACAAGAAAGAAGCCATGATTGAAAAAGATGAATCTTAAAGCTCTTATGGAGTTTGTGAAAAAGCATCTTAATGATAAGGCATGTGGATAAAGGTTTTATCGTCAGACGAGACAAAAATTGAACTTTTTGGTCTAAATTCAAAGCAGTACATCTTTGCGCAAGACTAGCACTTCACATCACACAGTTAACACCATCCTTACTGCCCAGCCTGGTTGTGGCAGCATCATGCTCTGGGGTTGCTTTTAATCATCAGGGACTGGCAAGCTTGTCAGGATAGATGGAACAATGGATGGTGCAAAGTACAGGAGAATCCTTGATGAAAACCTGCTTGAGTCAGCCATGAATCTGAAACTGGGTAGGAGATTCACATTTCAGCAGGATAATGATCCGAAGCACGAAGGTGAAGCCACACTGGAGTGGTTGAATAAGAAAAAAATTAATGTTCTTGAGTGGCCCAGGCAAAGTCCTGACTTGAACCCAATTGAACATTAATGGCGAGACTTGAAGATTGCAGCCCATCAAGGATCCCCATCAAACTTGGAAGAACGAAAACAATTTTCACTTGAAGAATGGCCAAATATGTCACAATCTCACTGTACAAAGCTGGTAGAGACCAACCCAAAAACACTCATAGCAGTCATTGGTGTAAAAGTTGCTTCCACCAAGTGCTGATCGAAGGGGTTGAACACTTTTTCAACCAGTGAATTTTGATTTGTACATGTTTTTTCCAGGTATTCCTGACATGTAACCTTCTTCAGCTGAAACAGTATTTAGTTTGATCCTTTCAGTTATGAATAAAAAAGTTCATTTGGAACAATTGTTTCTGCATAATTTGTAATTCTTCTCAATGTGTAAATATTGGTAGGGGATAAATACTTTTGCAAACCTCTGTCGATATGTTTTAAAGGAGAAGAGATTTTAGCCTCATATTATTCACAGGAATGATAAAAGACAAAATTCACAATAAAATAACAAAAGGAAACCCAACCCTCACCTTACATTGAAACCCAAACCCGAACACCCCAAACCCAAACCCAACCCTATCCTCACACCCCAAACCCAAACCCAACCCTATACACACACCCCAAACCCAACTCGAATCCCAAGATGATTTATCATTTTCACACTGATTTATAAAAAAAAACAACTTCAAGAATTATTATTTTTTAAACAGTTTATTACTTTTTTTTCTTTTTTTTAGCAGTTCAATCACAGTACAAGGTCAATACAGTCTTTCAACTCAAAAAAGTTTTCTGTTTTTTTTTCTTCCAGTTCTGTCTTGAGAATGAAGTTTAAGTTATTTCAAGTTTGAAGAAGTGGAAAGGAGGAGATATATTGCAAATTTGTCTCAAGAAATCTCAGGTCTTCCCAGCACTTTCTTGATATTGCTGAAAAAGAATAAATAAATAAATACATTACATGTCTAATGTCGAATTAAATACGATGTAATTTCATTCATTATTAATCAGCTGAACTTGCCACTCATCAAGCACTATCCAACCAAGAACGACAAGGATAGGTCGGTTGAGAATTTAAAGGTCTCCAAGACAGAAACCACTTTTTGAGTCTCCAAGGTAGGTCTCATATTTTGAGCCATTAAGGCAAAACTCTTTTCCTGATTTTCGAGAATTTTTTGGGTCATCAAGGCAGAACTCGTTTTGTGGGTCATCAAGGTGGAACTCGTTTTGTGGGTCATCAAGGTGGATCTCGTTTTGCGGGTCATCAAGGTGGAACTCGTTTTGTGGGTCTCTGCACACGTCTCAGCAAAAGGAAGTGAAAACCACTCAATATCACCGCCATCATCATCTTCATCATCATCATGCCTTCCGACACAATCCTGGAAACACTACTCTCTCCATTGCTTTCTGCATCTCAGTTCAATTTTCCTTTTCTTTTGCCTTCAATTTCACATCTTGATTTTCTTCACCACAAAGACCCACTGGGTTTTGATTTAGGTTTTTCAAACAATTTTAAGACAGTAAAAGTTTATAATTGAAAAAAGCTGGACTTACTACTCGTTGGTAAATGCGACGTTTCGGTGAGAATCCACTCGCCTTGGTCACGGCAGATGATGAAGTGAGGAAGAACTGAAGAAGCTGGAAAATTGTCACGTGACATCCGACCTGCTTCGATTTAACTCCCAACATTCTTCGATTTCATTAATTAATTTGATTGCATCGATTTAATTACCAACGTTCATCGATTTAATTAATTTTAATGATTATCCATTTGTACACACCTTGAACTTGTATACAGTTCCATTATCACTCATGCCAGACTTTCACCAATTGGATGATCTGTTTGGTGCTTGTCTGGCTGTGAGTGCAGCAAAATATTCGTTTGTTCCCAACTCTTCTGAGACACAGACAGAATGGGACACGATTGGGGTGAAGAACATGTAGTTTATACAAAGTTTGAAATCATTTTTAATGTAAAGCAAGAATCTTGGCAACTTACATTCAAACCGGTGGGATGGTTTCATTCGAGTGGGTGGAGGAGAGTTAATGAGCACATCTTCTAAGGGGCCTTTGGAAAAAAAACAATAAAAATATAAAACATTAAACACACTGATATCTTCATCAGTTTGATAACTTGTTCAAGAAAGGGCACAGAAGGGAATGCACTGATGGAACAGGTAACGACGAAAAGATGAAGAATCCAATCGAGGGGGAGTTAAACTTGTGATTTATCCTGCGTGGCGATGACCATGTCAATCACTAACCTTCACACCAAAATATTAATTACAATTATCTTCACAATTAAGAACATTCTTCTTCAAAGAAGGAAGTATTAACAGCAATGTCTATAAAAGAACAAGTGGCAAAACTTATTTCAGCTTCACAACACGATCTTGGGGTTTGCTGAGTTTGCACCCAGTGTGTTCACCCTCAGTGTGTTCACCCCCAGTGTGTTCACCCCCAGTGTGTTCACCCCAACTGCCGCAAAGTATTGAAGAGTGCTTACCTG